>NC_056523.1:122100920-122142740 GCF_019175285.1 Sceloporus undulatus | reverse complement strand
TTCCTTGTTAATCTGTGTATTGTTCTGTTGTTGTATTGGAAGGCCTCAGGGTGGGAGGATATGCAAAGAGGATTTGTGTCTGTTTAATTAGAAATCCATGGTTTGCTGGGAAAACCCCTGACCCTGGGTGGTTTTAATTTGCATTTGCTAGGTCTTGATTTTAGCATTTTTCAGGACTGGTAGCTAAACTTTGCTAACTTTAAGGGTTTCTTCTTTCCTGTTGAAATTGTCCAGGTGCTTGTGGATTTCAATGGCTTTCCTGTGCATTTTGACCTGATAGTTTCAATGTTTTCAAACAGAATTTTATACCCAGGATGGTTTATAATATGTTCTGCTACTGTTTGTTTTCTGAAGCTAGGGTTTATTCTTATCTTGAGACTTACTTTAGTTCTTGAAATTTGGAACTCTGGATATTCTGAAGTCAGGAACCTATGTAACACTTTAAGTGACTAGGTTTTGAAAACTTATTTTACACCACTTTTAAATCCTTGGGTGTAGTACGGTAGGCTATGATATATGATATGATATGATATGATAAATTAAATAATTAATTCAACTAACTAAAAATTGGCCTCTTTTATTTTTTTATTTAGGGACTTTGGCTTTGATTTTTTTTAAACAGTGGCAGCTGCTGCTTTCCATATCAATAATGTGGTAAAATTCATTCTAGACTTTAGTCTGAATGAGCGATCCAGATTTCTGTTCCCTATTCCCTAAAGTTGTTTGTCAAGTTAAACAGTTCCTTTAAAATCTGGACTTAAACACAAAGCTGATGTTTCTGGGCACCACAAGAAGGATGTTGACAAGTGGGAGTGTGTCCAGAGGAGGGTAACCAAACTGGTGAAAAGTCTGGAAACCATGCTTTATGAGGAGCAGCTTAGGGAGTCATGTTTAAACATTTTAAAGGCTGTCATATTAAAGATAGAGCAAGTTTGGTTTTACTGCTCCAGAGAGTAGGACACAGAGTAATGGGTTTAAACTACAGGAAAAGAGATTTCTCCTAAACATTAGGAAGTACTTCCTGATGGTAAGAATTATTTAGAAGTAGAATATGCAGCCTTGGTGGACAGTGGAGTCTCCTTCTTTGGAGGTTTTTAAACAGAGGCTGAATGGTCATCTGTCAGGAGTGCTTTGATTGTGAGTTCCTACATGGCAGGGGTGGAACTGGGTGGCCCTTATGGTCTCTTTCAGCTCTATGATTCTATGATGTGAGAGCCATGACCAGCTGCTGCTGACTTTATTGTCTTCAGTTAGTTTAACTTCATATTTAATTATTTAAATGCCAATTATAGCCTTAAGAAACTTACTATTGTTTTAGGCAGGCTTTTTAACTTTCAAGTATTAGTGGGATGTGGTGGCTTGGCAGTTGACACTGATTCTGATGATTGCAAGGTTGGTGGGTTGGCAGTTTGAGACCCAAGTGCTGCATGACGGAGTGAGCTCCCATCAATAGTCCCAGCTTCTGCCAACCTAACAATCTGAAAACATGTAAAAGTGCAATAGTGCAAAAATAGGTACCACTTCAGTGGGAAGGTAATAGCATTTGGTACTGTCATGCTGGCCATGTGACCACGGAGTCGTCTTTGACAACACTGGCTCTTTGACTTAGTAATGGAGATGAGCACTGCTCCCTACTTTCAGACATGACTAGACAAACTTGTCAAAGGGGACCTTTATCTTATTATGTAATTCTATAATTTTCTTCAATGAAGCATTTAATTCATTTTAGTTAGATTCTGAAGTGACAGTTTGTCTATTTTTACCTGGCTTGATTATCCATCAGGAAATTTCAAACTCAATTGGTCCAGATTATGAAATCAATGCAATGCACTGACAAAAGAAAAAGGACTAAAATTAACATTATTGCATAGCCCAGAATCCAAACGAGACACTCCATAGAAACCATGGGATGGTTACCAACCATCTGACACAATGCAACATTTATTTTAAAAGCTGTTTTGTGTTAAGAAAATGTCAGAGCACATGGAGAGGGAAGCAAAGGCTCCTTTGAGTGATGTTTTGAAAAACAAGGGAAGTTTTCCAATAGCAGCAGGTTAAAGTGACACAAATTTGTGAAAGTGCAGGGTCCAATCATTGGAGGAAGGCCCCTTTCTGGTGCCATTTGAATAATGTGAGCAAATTGCTTGAGGAATATGGGAAGCAGAAGATTTGGGGCTTGGGCTGGGACTTGAAAGATCCTCAATTTCTCACTGAGAAATGAAACTCACTTGGTAACCTTGATACACTCACTTTCTCTCAGCCTGGCATCCTTCATAGGGTGAGGAGCAGGGACAGCCAGGTACTTTCCCTTGGGCTCATCAGAGGAAAGGTAGAAAAGAAATAGAAGTAATAAAAAACAACATAAATTCAATGAAAATAGGAAATAATGGAGGAATTGAATGGACGGCTCAGGAATACGGTGGCTGGCTCAGGTAGCCAAGATAAGCTATCAAAAAAAGCTAGTGTTAATAGGCAAAGATGGAGAGTGTGATGAAGTGTGGTCAAACAAGAAGTGCATCTTGCTGCATAGACGATTGTTTTCAAAATGCCCCTTTGTTCTCAGAACTAGGATCCTATAGCTGTTAGCAAAGGAGCAAAGCAGCATTATGCTTGCAGTTGTTTACTACCAGCTATGGGCAAGCATTGGCAGATGCCACACACAGACTGATTTAATGTGAGAGCTTTTCCTTCTCTCCCTTTCTCAACAACGCTCAAGGTGGTCAAAAAACAAAGTGTGGGCACAGGAACAGCTTTCCCTTTGCTATACTGATGGACAGAAAACCATAGATGACAGAAGCTGTTATAACAAATGCATCAACAGAACAATAAATGTAAATATGAAACAAAGCAAACATGGGAGAAATCTAATGGAGAAAAAAAGCCCACAAAACTGGTCCAACATAAAACACACACATGACACACTATCAATTTTGTTTTTCTGTGTGGGTGCATTTGTTTGCTTGGGATTCATTCACTGTCTGCACTAGGCTTTTTGCCTGGGTCTGTTTCAAGGACACTGCCAGGCCTGATCAGAAAGTCCGAATGCTATACTTTCCTTGTTCCCTATTAAGAGTCCCTGGGCAGTCAGTTGCAGATGGCTGTCTCTGCCATTCCTTAAAACATAACTGCCTTAATTTAAAGTGGCAGAGTTTGTTCTTTTGCCTAGTGGCTATGAGAACAAGGTGCCATTTGAGAAACTATTGTTGTCATTCAGCAAGATGCATTCAGACCAATTTTAAACAGACTCCATTTAAACTCCATTTAAAAACACAGTCTCCCTGATAACTGATAGTGGCTTTATTTTCAAACTAGCCAGGAAAGACTGAGAATGAATGGCTACTTCTTGTTTAAATGTCATCAGATTGATAACAGTGTGTAGTCCATTCACATTGAAGATAATCACATGCAGGCTTATCATGGCTAAAACGTGGCTAAATCCTTCCTAAAGCGTTCCAGTGTTGTGCTTGTTTCCCATAATTAAATTGTAATGGAAGTATCCTACTCTTCTCCTGTCATGAAAGCATTTGCGGAGCAGCCATTTCTTCAACAATGAGAACTTCTGTTATTGAAGAAATGGCTGCTCTGCGAACATTTTGATGACGAGAGAGGAGCAGGATGCCTCTATTACGATTGAATCACAGGAAACAAGCATGACTGGTGATCATACTGTTGTGCTTAATGAATGATTTAGCCACGTTTTAGCCATGATAAACCTCAGTGTGATAATCTCCACTGTGGTTGTTATGTGCCTCCAGGTTGTCTTTGCTTTAAAATAATCCTGTCGTATGGTTTTCTTGGCAAGATTATTCAGAAGGGGTTTGCCATTTTCTTCCTTTAAGGATGAGAGTGTGTGACTTGCCCAAGTTCACCTAGTGGGATTCTGCGAGGCAGTGGGAACTCACAACCTGGTCCCAGAGTCCTGATCGAACACTCAAACCACTACACCATGTTGCTGAAAACCACTATAGTCACTTGGTTTATATGTGTTTTTCTCTTTTGCCAGAACTGGGATTAAAAGTGGTTTACAAGATTAAGATGGATACCTATAAAAACAAGTAGAGATAAAGACATGCAAAAAGGATGTTGTTAAAATACAATGAAAATTGCAGTAACATTAAAATATAAATGAATGTAAAAGAAATCAAACACATCTATTAAAGAAAGATGTATACCACAAATCTATTAAAAGCCATGCCCCTAAAACAGCCAATTAGTTGCTGAAAACCTGGTAGAATTAAAAAAAATGTCTTTGGATGCCAGCAGATAACAACTTAGACTAGTCTCCCATTAAAGAGAGTCCCAGAATTTAGGAGCAGCCACCAAGAAGGCAATCTCTTTCATACCTAACATGCTTTTAGGGTTGCACTACTGAGAGGAGGACTTACTACAAAATTCTCTGAGCCTGGGAAGGTTAGTATGGGAGAATATGATCATTCATACAGGCTGGATTACAGTGAATTGGATTTTAGGGATGTGCTAGAAGTTTACTTTAGCTAATTTTTACTTAAAATTAAAAAAAAATAAGTGAGAGAAACAGTTTGCTCATCTTCAAGGCCTGGTGACAATTTGTTTAGTTAGAATTTACCAACTTCAAATGTAGAGGGAAGAAAAAAAAAGTACCAGTTATTACTGGCTGTAGAGGAACTGAGAATATATTCCCATTTGTGTAAAAAGACAGCATCCAGACAGTTCAGATCAGCTGAGTATCACAATACACTTCAAGATATACATCCTGATGTGCAGGTTGTGTAGAAGAATCTGGAAGGTGGTGGTGGTGTTTCCTTGCTTCCACAAACTTGACACTGAAAAAAGATGGCAATTTAAAAACAAACATGACCCATGACATTTACGAGGGAATGAATGCAAAGTAGAAAAAAGATTAGAAAGGCTGCTTGCATAAGGGGATGTGGAAAAGTAGCTTTTGTATCTGGATCTCTCTTTTGCTGGATCAGAGCCATTGTGATTCTCTGTGTATGTGTACCATCAAGTTGCCTGTTGACTTATGGTGACCCCAAGAATTTTATAGGGTTTTCTTAGGCAAGGAATATTCAGAGATAGTATTGTTAGTTCCTTCCTCTGAAATATAGCCTATAGCACCTGGTATTCATTTGTGGTCTCTCATCTAAGTACTAATCAGGGCTGACCCTTCTAAGCATCTAAGATCGAAAAGGATATAGTGACTTTAGGCCTAGTCATTGTGAATCTAGGATGCTCCAAATTTAGAATGATGGTACAATATGGTAAAGAAATTGCAAAGAAAAGTGTGCATTTGTGGTGGAAATGGGAAGAAAAGTCTATTCAGATTAATGAAAATTTAGTAGATACCATTAAGGGTAATTATCCTAACATCTACAGAGAAAACAAAATCCCGGGTCTGCTTGATTAGAAACTTAATAGAACAGTTCATTTTTAAATGATCAAGCCTCTCATAGTAAACTTGACAGCATTAATTCAAGACCTGGAAATTTCTTAAGGTTAAGAACCAATCTATTCATGAATCCTTTCATCTTTAATTACATACATCAAAAAGTCTGGGCACCCCCCCTCTATCCACAACCCCCTCCCCACAGGATACATCACTTTAAGAGCTAATCTTTAAGACCAGTAATGTTCCCTTTCAGTGGCAGCAAATATCAACATCTTTAAGCAGAAATAACACATTCTTTATCAATGTTATTGCATATATGCGACTTTGGAAGGCAAATCTAAAGACAATCTCACAGAGTGCAAGTTGCATATCAGAAAGTCCCTGCTTCAAGTGTCACCCTTGGCATCTTTACAAACAACTCTGTCAAGCAACGGTCGCCCGCCTCGCCGGGCAGACCATTTTGCTGCTAGACGCGGCTGGACTACAAGCCCCAGAGTGCTCTGGGGCTTGCCCGGCTCCCTATTGGTGCGCGGGGGTGGAAGGGGCGACCCTTCCGCTCTGCGATGCTCTGGGAGACGGTTTCGTTGGTGCGGGGCTTCCGGTCCTCCAAGGCTGCTCATTGGTGGGTTGGGCCTTGGAGGTGGGGCCCTGCACAGCACGCAGGGAGGGAGGGGCCTAGGCCTATATAAGGCCGTGTTGCTGGCCCTTTCCCTCAGTTGGTTGCTTGGCTTCGAGCAGAGCGGAGCCAAGCTGTGGAAGGGAGCAAGTCTTGGTGCTTCTCCCGCCCGCCCGCCCACCGCTGTTGTTAGGTGGTTTTTAGTCACAACTTGGCGGCAGCATAGGCCAGGATCTGCACGTTGTGGTACCAGGGCTATGGAGCTCTGGTTTGGGAGTCAATAGGTACCTGGGGGCGAATAGGGCAGGTGTTTGGCCATTGCGGGGGCCAGAACACAGGAGCGCCTCCCGGTGACTAGGGGCTTTGTGAATTGGTGAACGCAAGACAAGGTTTGCGGTCAAGTTGTGTTCCTTAGCCCCTAGGTCATTCCAAGCACCGGGTGGGTGCCCAGTTTGGATAATCAGACTACATCGGGTGGTTTGATTGCACAGATCCTGACCTTATGCTTTGTGCCAACCCTATCAATTGTTTGCAAATAAAGTTGTGGCCTTACTTCCAACATGTTGTACTGTGGTTATTTGACAGCAACATCTGAGGCAATAATCTGGCTTTCTGAATGTCAGCTGGTATCCCTTGCCAAACCAGTCTCAGCTTCACTCTCCCCTATATGGAAGGTTGTTGTATGGAAGAGGTGGACAAAATACAGTTCTCCACATGCTGTCAGACTGCAGTTTTATAGCATTTCTTACCATTGTCTAAACTGGCTAGAGCTAATAAAAGCTGCAGTCTTCTGGAAGGGCCAGGAGTTGCCCACCCTGTTGTAAGGATTACCACTAAATAATGCATATAAAGAGAGTCAGCATGGTGAAGTAGTTTAAAGACTGGACCATGGGTGCATCTACACTGGCCACTTAGTCTGAGGCTAGTCCAGAGCATTATGCCCTGGACTGATCATGATCAGTCACATGCACCAGGCCGAATCTGGTGTGATGCCACATCATTGTGCACATGTGACAGTTTGGCTGACATCACATTGGCCCTACTTGCCTGTCTTCTGTTTTTGGAGCTGCCACTGCTGCTTTTTCATAGGCAAGAGTTCCGTGTAACACATGCTTGGTGCCCCACCATTTCTACTGAGCGGACATACCTGTAAATGGTTACCCAGACATTGGGTTCTTGGTCCCTCTAAATGAGCCTGGCTCTCTCTGGATAGTCTAAGATATGATTTCATTGCCAATGTTTCAATAAGATTCAGCTTCCACTCCTGAGTATCTGCTGGGTAAAGTTTTGGTTCTGACACCTGTTTTGTTTTAACTCATTGAGTAACGGAGTTTCAGGTTGCTGTGTTGGAACTATAGTAAGCTTTTAGAAAAAGCATGGATAATTAGGACCCAACCATAGCACTCTTGTCTCTGGTTATGTCTATATCAAACATTATATTTTCCCCTAGAGTCCTTGGGTGATAAAACCAGTAGATATATTATCAAAAGATTACTCATATTTCAGTTTGAATCCCCGTCTAGCTGTTTTCAGTTCCAGCTTTGGGGAAAAGGTAGAGTATAAATGTGACTGATTGATTGATTTTCTGATCTCTCATTCAGTAGCAGAGCCAGAGGTTGGAAGTGTTACTGTTTGGACTAAAATTCCTAGGCAACCATAGCTAGCATATGGGTCCATGATGGTTGAGGAATTCTGGGAGCTCTAAACAAAACAAAACAAAATTCCTAAAAACATTTGCCAAGCTCTTGACAGGATGGATGCAGAAACATTTATGTTCAAGGACCAGTAGTGGGCCTTGGCCTCAGATTTTGGAGAGCCATCGCCAGTCAGAGGAGACAATACTGAGCTAGATGGACAAGTAGTCTGAGCCAACAGAAGGCTGTTTCTTATACAGTATTTCAGTTGCTGTGGCAAGTTCTGTACTTCACTGAGAAAACATTCCAGTTAGCCTATTCACATTTTGTCTTTTGGAATGATAAAGTTTTATTTTACTTTTCACTGAAGAGGAAAGGAGCAAAATAACCCATTATGAATAATTATTGCAGGACATAAATTCCTTAGCTAAAGTAAACAGTGCGAGAGGGATGCAGCAAGTACTCTAATGTTGTTCTTGTTTAATTGAAGCAAACACTTGATATCTGGTTACAATGGACCAAATCCAAACCCATTTTCATTCTTCACTGATCACAGCAGAAAGGCAAGAAAACAAATGTGGCAGTAATATGTTGCCTAGTTTGGATGGCATTAAACTATCCAGATAAATGTTAGCTTTAAATGTATTGCTCACTTCCTACGTCAGACTTCTGTCTCTAATATTATGGTGCCATAGTACTAGCAGAAAACCTCAAAGACCTGGAACACCTACTAAGGAGGATCAAAAAAGAAAGTGAAAAGGCAGGCTTAATGTTGAACATAAAAGAAACAAAAATAATGACCACTGAGGACTTTCACAAGTTCAACCTAGATAATGAAGAAATAGAAATAGTAAAAGAATTCCTATAGCTGGGATCAAACATTGATAGAAATGGGGACTGCAGACAGGAAGAAATCAATCCATTTCATAGAATCATAGAATCGTACAGTTGGAAGAGACCACAAGGGCCATCCAGTCCAACCCCCTGCCATGCAGGAAATCTAAATCAAACCCCAACAGATGGCCATCTAGCCTCTGTTTAAAGACCTCCAAGGAAGGAGACTCCACTAGACTCCAAGGGAGTTTGTTCCACTGTCGAACAGCCTTTACTGTCAGGAAGTTCTTCCTAATGTTAAGGTGGAATCTCTTTTCCTGTAGCTTGCATCCATTGCTCCGGGTCCTAGTATCTGGAGCAGCAGAAAACAAGCTTGCTCCCTCCTCAATATGACATCCCTTCAAATATTTAAACAGGGCTATCATATCACCTCTTAACCTGCTCTTCTCCAGGCTAAACATACCTAGCTCCCTAAGGCGTTCCTCATAGGGCATGGTTTCCAGACACTTCACCATTTTAGTTGCCCTCCTCTGGACACGCTCCAGTTTCTCAATGTCCTTTTTGAATTGTGGTGCCCAGAACTGGACACAATATTCCAGGTGGGGCCTGACCAAGGCAGAATAGAGTGGCACCCCAGAGGACTAATACCCCAGAGGACAGGATCAAGATTCAAAATGACCTGAACAGACTAGAAAACTGGGCTAAAGCTAACAAAATGAGATTCAACATGGAGAAATGTAAGGTACTGCACTTAGGGTGGAAAAATGAAATGCACAGATATAGGATGGGGGGACACCTGGCTGAATGAAACTATGTGTGAAAGTGATCTGGGAGTCCAAGAAGGCCATAAGTTGAACATGAGTCAACAGTGTGATGCGGTAGCTAACAAGGCTTGATCTAGACACTATACTTCTATTGATGCAGCCTAAAATCGCATTGGCCTTGTTAGCTGCTGCATTTCATTTTGTTAGCTTTGGTCCAGTTTTCTGGTCTGTTCAGGTCATTTTGAATCTTGATCCTGTCCTCTGGGGTATTAGCTACTCCTAATTTGGTGTCATCTGTAAATTTGATAAGTATGCCCCCAATTTTGTCCTTCAAGTCATTGATAAAGATGTTGAATAGCACTGGGCCCAGGACAGAGCCCTGTGGGACCCCACTGGTCACTTCTCTCCAGGATGAAAAGGAGCCATTGTTGAGCACCCTTTGGGTTCGGCCGGTCAACCAATTACAAATCCATGTAACAGTTGCCTTGTTTAGCCCACATTTTACAAGCTTGTTTGCAAGAATATCATGGGGAACTTTGTCAAAGACCTTACTGAAATCAAGATATACTATATCCAAATTATTCCCTTCATCTAACAAGCTGGTAATTTTATCAAAGAAAGAGATAAGGTTTGTCTGGCTTGACTTCTTTCTCTGAAACCCATGTTGAGTTTTTGTGATTATGGCATTGCTTTCTAGATGTTCACAGACTCTCTTTTTAATGATCTGCTCCAGAATCTTTCCTGGTATTGATGTCACACTAACTGGATGATAATTGTTTGGATCCTCTTTTTTCCCCTTTTTGAAGATGGGGACAACATTTGGGATGTGGTTCTGGAGAAGAGTGCTGAGGATTCCATGGACAACCAAAAAGACAAACAAATGGGTCCTAGAGCAGATCCCTGGAAGCCAATATGACTAAACTGAGGCTGTCATACTTTATTATTATTTAATAAATAAGTACTTTATTTATTATGACACTATTATTATTATTATTATTATTATTATTATTATTATTATTATTATCCTTTATTTATAAAGCGCTGTAAATTTACACAGCGCTGTACATACAATCTTTTAGTCAGACGGTTCCCTGCCTTCAGGCTTACAATCTAAAAAGACATGACATAAAAGGAGAAGGGAGTGGTGGTGGGGAATAGGATCAGGTCCAGCAGATCTTCTCCACCTCTGAGGCCTGGACCAAGGCAGATGGACTGGAGGAAGGGCTTGGCTTCTTAATGGATGGTTAAAAGGAGGCTTCCTGGGTCAGAGAGCGGCTTGCCTCAGGGAACGCTTCTCTAAACAATATAGTCTTTAACTCAGTTTTGAAACTGGGTAGAGAAGTGATGAGGTGTGCATGTGGGGGAAGAAGGTTCCAGGAGTAAGGGGCAGCAAGCGAGAAGGGACGAATTCGGGAGGGGGCAGTGGTAGTCCTACACTGGGACAGGAGACCTTGACTACCAGAGCAGAGGGTGCGAGTAGGAATGTAAGGAGAAAGAAGGTCAGATAAGTAAGGAGGGGCCAATCCATGGAGGGCTTTGAAAGTCAATAACAAAAGCTTGTACCGGATGCGGAAGGGGAAGGGGAGCCAATGAAGGGAGGATAAAAGAGGAGAAACATGGTCAAAGCGGTGAGCGGATGTGACAATACGGGCAGCTGAATACTGGACAGAGATTAAAGGATGGAGGTGTGAAAGAGGAAGCCCTGTTAGAAGGAGGTTACAATAATCTAGTCGCAAAACCACTAGGGCATGGACCAGAGTCTTGGCAGTAGAGATTGAGAGGAATGGACGGATCTTGGCAATGTTGTGGAGAAAGAATCTACAAGCCTTGGCGGTGGCCTGGATCTAGGGAATAAATGACAGAGAAGAGTCAAAAACGAAGCCAAGACTGCGGGCTTGATGAACCGGTTGAATAGAAGTGTCGTCGACAGAAACAGAAAAGGAATAATGAAGGGTGGGTTTAGGTGGAAAGACAAGAAGCTCAGTCTTAGACATGTTGAGTTTCAAGCGCCGAAGCCGCATCCACTGAGAGATGGCAGTCAGACAAGAAGAAACTTGCTGTTCAAGCCCCGTCGTAAGGTCAAGGGTGGAGAGATACAGCTGAGTGTCGTCGGCGTACAGATGATAGGAGAAACTAAAAGAACTGATGAGTTTACCTAGGGACAGTGTGTATAGAGAGAACAGAAGGGGACCCAAGACAGAGCCCTGGGGAACTCCAACAGATAGGGGAACAGAGGATGAAGTCTGAACACCCGTGACCACTGCAAAAGATTTATCTGACAAGTAAGATTTAAATCAGTTGACAGCAGAGTCAGAGAACCCAAGGTCAGAAAGTAAATCAACCAGGAGACAGTGATCAACAGTGTCAAAGGCCGCAGACAAATCAAGAAGAATGAGAATAGAGTAGAGGCCGTTTGCCTTGGCCCACAAGAGATCGTTTGAGATCTTGGTGAGGGCTGTCTCTGTAGAGTGCCGTGGGCGGAAGCCAGATTGGAAGGGGTCTAGGATGGAGTTGGCTTCAAGAAACTTAATACAGAGAGAATAAACGACCCATTCTAGGACCCTAGAAAGAAAAGGAAGAAGAGAAATTGGATGATAGCTAGACAAAGAAGAGGGGTTGAGAGTGGGTTTCTTCAGAATTGGGGAAACAAGAACATGTTTGAAGTCAGAAGGGAAGGAACCCATAGAGAGAGAGATTAAAGATATAGAGGACTGAGGGTAGAAGAGAAGGGGCTATAGAGATTAGGAGATGGGAGGGAATAGGATCAAGAGAACAGGTTGTAGGTTTAGAAGAATTTAGCAGCGTAGAGAGTTCATCCAGAGAAACAGGGGGAAACCCAGAGAGTTTATTAGTAGAAGGTACCAGGAGGTTAGTGGTAGGGGGCAAGTCAGGAGGAACTATTTCAGATCGAATAGTAGTGACTTTAGTAATGAAGTAGTTGGCAAAGTCAGTGGGAGAAAATGATGAGAAGACAGGGGGAGAGAAAGGTTTTAGTAGTGTATTGAAGCAGGAGAACAAACGTTGCAGACACCTCTCATTAGTGCATATCAGCGATTTAAAATAGTTCTGTTTTGCCATAGACAGAGGAAATGAAAAAGATAAAAGGATGAATTTATAATGAATGAAATCGGCCTGTTCCCTAGACTTTTTCCAAAGACGTTTGGCCGCTTGAGAGCAGGACTGGAGGAACCTGATAGTGGGAGTGAGCCAGGGCTGAGGCCTAGTCATGGGGGAAGACACACGTACAGATACAGGAGCAAAGCTGTCGAGAGTTGAAGAAAGAGTGGAATTAAATAAAGACATTGCTGAATCAGCAGAGTTCCCAAGATCAAGATAAGAGAGAGATGAATTCAAAGTCTGACTGAGATGGTCAGAGTTAACAAACTGAAGGTCGCGGAAATGGCACTGGACAGTACGACGAGGAGGTGGGATATAAGTAAGAGTAAAAGAAATTAAATGATGGTCAGACAATGGAAAATCAGATGCCAGGTGGTCGGAAATGATGCACTTAGCAGCAAGAATTAGGTCGAGACAGTGACCAGAGGAATGGGTTGAGGAGTTAGAATGAGGCTGAAGGCCAAAAGAAGCAAACAGGGAGCTAAAGCGAGATGAAGAAGGATTGTTGGGATTGTCAAGGTGAATATTAAAGTCACCTAGGATCAGAGAAGGGACTGTATCAGATAGAAAAAACATCAGCCAAGATTCAAAGTCAGATAGGAACTGGGTAGCAGAACCAGGAGGGCGATAGATGACAGCAACCCGGAGCTGTAAAGGAAAAAAAAGAGTCGAATACAGTGAGACTCAAATGAAGAGAAACAATAGCTGAGAAGGAGAAGGAAGGACTCATTGGAAAAGACAATAATGCTGATAAAGGTGGAGGGAAGAAGGAAGAGAGGAAGGCCACATGCTAGATGGATGGACTCTGTTAAGGAGGTCATGGGTTTGGGGTTGCAGGAATTAAGAAGAGCAGTGGAGGACAGGGAATCTGAGATCTCTCATCCATAGCGTTGCCATGAGTTGAGATCGACTCGAAGGCAGTTAAAAACAAAAATATCCATTTAATATAGAATGGAGCAGAATAAATCTTTATTACAGTCATAGATCAGCAAAAAGGAATGAGGTACATTCAATTAAAAACCTAAAAGATAAAATGTACATCTGTTTAAGATATTAATATGCAAGTATGCAAACTTTTCATGTCTGACCTGGAACAACACTTCCTCAACACATTCACCCCAAAACCTCTCCTCTACCCACAATTTCTTGATTATATATTTTTAATCTGTCCATATGGAAAACAATCACTTGAGAAATTCCACCAAGATTTCAACATCTTCCACCCTACCATCAGCCTCAACCTGGAACAATCTGCACAACAAATTCACTTTTTTGAAGCCACTGTGCAGCTGCACAATGGACATCTAAGCACCACACTCAAAAACCCACTGATCATTACACATACACACATGGATCTATTTTACATCAGAACACACTCAATCTATTGATTATAGCCAAACCCTCTGATACAATCACATCTGCTCAGACCCATAAAACAGGAACTCAAAACTCATAGATCTACAACAGGCATTTTTCAAACTTCAGTACCTACCTAAAGAGGTGAAGAAAAAAATTGACAAGGCAATATTAATACTCAGGAACCATTTGCTATAAGACAGACCAACAACACAAAATGACAGAGCACCCCTAATGGTCACCTACAGTTCCCAGCGGAGACTGCTCAAAATGGATTTTCAATGAGTTAAAGCCAGTTCTGGAAAATAATACAGCACTCTCACAAGCTCTTACCAGTCTACAGGCAGCCTCCAAATCTTAAACAATTACTTACTTATATAACATGGATGATAATACAAGACCTGCCATAAATCCAGATGCCAACTTGGTTCTCATATTTATTCTGGGAGCAACATTACAAGGACCCAATATCCCACATCATGAGAGGTATATTGACTTGTTCTTCTTCCAATGTAATATATGCCATCCTATGCCATCAATGCCCCTCTACATTCTATAATGGGCAAACTGGACAGTCTCTATACAAGAGAATTAATGGATCCAAATCTGACATTAGAAATGGCAATACACAAAAACCCGTTGCAGAACATTTCAGCTTTCCTGGACACTCAGTAAGAGATTTACAAGTTGTGGTCCTTGAATAAGGAAATTATAAACAAAGACTAGAAACAGAAACTGCTGAATTAAATTATATTCACAAATTCCAATTCATTAGCAGAGTTATGAACAAGGCCAATGGCTTCATGGCACACTACGTATATTGAAGCAAGTGTCCTTGCTACAGCACATGTGACAAAAGGAATCTTCTCAGAGAGTTTTGAACCCAGAGAAACAGATTTTTCATATGCAGATTTATTGCTTTCACACATCAAGACTGACTGTGGTAAAGACCTGTATGATCTTATGCAACCCTTTGAAAATATAGGGCAATAGTCATGATTTTAATCTTTCTATATCCTATTAGATTTCACCCCACTCTCAAAATTGTGTAAATGTGCCTTAAACCTGAGCATTTACAGTGCGCCCGTGTCATACCAAAGAAGTGTCGCTGTGCTCCGGAAACAATGGTCCAAGTTCCTTTTGCTCCTAGTTGTCCAAGCCACAAAAAATATGTGGACATGGTCTGTTGAAGTGTCTTCTTTGTTAACACTGGTAGTGGAATGCAAGGCAATGTGTTTTCTTGTGAGAATTCTTCTCTTCTATCCATTTTTCTGCTTTAGCCATGTAGTCTAAAAATCATTGCGTGTAAACTTGCTCTGTACCCTTAGGTCTTGCAGCTGTTTCTGTTTCCTTATACAGAAAATGAACAATAATAAGTGGTCCTGAGGAAATATGAGAAGCCCCCCCCCCACATTTAACTGGAACACAGGATAATTATATTCTATTGTTTTATCATAACCCAGCATGATTTAAGAATAAAAATAAAATAAGGCAAACAAATACTTTTAAGCTGAAGATTCATTTGTCTCCCTTGTTTGTATTATGTTTGAAAGCTGGGTGAGTGGTAAAATGACAAGTTTTGAGCAAAGCAGCCGCTGCTGATGGGGGGATGAAAGAAGATGTTTTATGGGTCAAACCGGGGACCAAAGACCTAGGAAATCATCTGTAGAGCAGGAGTGAAGAGCCTGTTGTCCTCTAAATACTTTGGACCAGAGCTTCCTTTGTCCCTCAACAATGATTATATTGTGAAGGGATTCTGGGAGTTGCAATCCAACATCATTTGGAGGGCCAAAGATGTCCCAGTTCTGCTATAGAGGCAGGGTGTACCGAGAACCTCTGGCTCTAATTGAAGCAGGTATAGTTCCACGCTTTCCCAAGTTGCCCTCATTTTTGTTGTTCGCACATCCTCAACAAAGGATTCTGGAGTCAGCAGCTCTTTGTCTTCCCTGTTGTAGCTATAGTAGGATCAAACAGAGTAGAACACCATTCTTTCCCATGTGAAGAAGCTTTTATTGCATTGTTTACATTACTGCCCCAAATGGAAAGTCTTTGTTTCTACAGCCCTCTTTCATCATCTTCTTAGGGTTGATGTTGCTTAAAAAAACTTCCAACTATACAGGGGATGAAGTGGAAAATGGGGGGCTGGATGTACAGAAGAAGTATTCGTTAAAAGGAGCTTCTTTATTAAAAGCTTTGGCGCGTTCCAGATGTGCGCAAAGTACATACTAGGTACGTACTAGGGTTAGGAAAGGGCGACCTTTCTGGAGGCCCTAACCCTAGTACGTACCTAGTACGTACAAAATGGTGGTGCCCATTCTACATGGGCGCTGCCATTGGGACGTCACGACTGCACCACCTCCAAACGGAGCGGCGCGGAAGTGACGTGTTGGTGCTGCGTGAGGGTGCCTGGGGCGCCCTTTCCGCAGCGCCGGAAGGAGCTCTGAAACGGAGCTCCTTCCGGCTTCGTGTCACTGGGCGCAGCCTTTAGATGGCTGTGCCAGCGACACAAAGCAGAAAGGGGCCAAGTGGCGCCTTTCTTTTTGTCCCCGTCACCGTCGGGTGTCCTTGAGGCATGAAGCCCCAAGGACACCCCTTTCCAGGCTGCGGGGAAGCAGCCTTTTGCCACTTTCCCGCGGCCTGGAAAGTGGCGGATAGGGGCCTCAGAGGCTGCCGCTGTAGCAGCTGAGGCTCCGATCCAGCGGGGAAAGGGGCAGGTACAGGCCACCCCAAAGGGGTGGTCTGTAAACTGCCTTAGTTAACTGAGGTGTGCTTCTGGTTCCTTCTTTATCCAGCTGAACACAGATGAGATCATTTTTGTTGATCAGCTAATTAAAGCACAGTTAAATCTCTTTTTCCTCCCTAATGGATTTATTGGTCTCTTACACAGGTGAAAGAAACTCTGTCAATCAGTTACATCTTGTGATTTGCCAGCAAATGCAGATATGCAGACAATCTGGTACATTTAGATTCCCACCCCCTTCCACTGAGTGAAATAATGGACCCTTGCCTTCATACAGTTTAGTCTTTGCTAAGAAGTCCATCTCCACATCCATCCTGAAGGTAATGCATTTCCATGTGCCAAAATTCATCTCTGTCACTTCACTGGACATCCATAATCCATGAAATCTCTCTACTGGGTTGAATAGTGGACAGAAGGTGATTCTAGTGTTGCTTTTACCCCACCAACTTCCCTGCCTCTTTCATTGAAGTTTATGAGGTCTTCAGATGTACTCCTCCTCTGTTTTCCCACAACTTCATCCATCTTTTTTTATTATCATGGAAAATCCATTATGGGGGGCGGGGGAGGGAGAGATGGAATAGAGACACAGTGCCATTTAACTGCTAGCGTGAACAGTCCCTGTCTGAAAACATCTTAAAGATTAGAAAAACCCAGGTTCAAATCACTACAGAGTTCACTGGGTGATCTTGGTCCAATCCACAGCCATTGTTAGACAACATGATAAACCAGAGGACCTTTATAATACACAACTCTAGCACAACAATTCCACTTTAACTGCCATGGTGTCATTCTGTGGAATCCTGGGATTTGCTGTTTAGGGAAGGGTATGAGAACATCTCAGGAAAGGTCACCAGGGTTCCATAGAATGAGGCCATGGCAGTTAAACTGGAATATAATTGTCTGCTATAATTGTGTAAACTGGAGAGGGCTACTGTACACTTAATGGTTGTGTAGAAGGGGGATTTTCATCATGTGTTGCTTATCATGTAACCAGGTAACAAGCAACATCTGTTGAAATGCTGTCTTCCACATTTCCATTAAAGGTACATAAGTCCTCTCCAGTTTTCACTCTGGCAACCCTAACAGCCTCATGCCCATCTCTATGGGCTGAACATTAAGGTCCACAGATGAAGGAAAGCATCCTCTGTGATGAAGTATGTTCTGATGGTTGTAGCTAATCATGTTACAGTTGAGAGCTCCCTAAACTGACTATTTTGTGGATGATTAAAAAAAATACAAGCATTGCTGTATTCTCAAGCTATGTAAAATGAAGTGTTGAATTGCTCTCTCTTTGATAGGGAAACTTCTCTTCTAAGTTACAATTGAAGCTGAAAAACAGCTCATGGTTAAAATTCAAATCAAGTGGTAGAGAGCATTAGTGCAAGTCATTAGAAGGTCGTAGGGAAGCGCTTGTGACTCCTTGAATAGCAATTAATTCAAATCAATATAGAAATTAGAGAGAAAGATTAGAAAGTGGTGAAATTTACACAGTGAGAGCTAATTTATATTTTAACAAACCACATCCTGCTGCACAATCAGTAAGGTCAGAATTAAGATTCAAGTCTGAGTTCCTTATTGTCTTTTCTTGTTAAATGCCAATGCATGGGCAATCTTGAGTAAGGGGTGCAAGCAAAAGTGAAAGCATAAATAAAAACAAGGTGCTCCAGTTTATTGAGCTGGAGTGAGGAACGTTTTGCCTTTCAGTTGTTTTGGAGGTTTATCACATGGGGCTTTTTGCAGCTCAGATCTGGGGTGACTCCTGGTTCAGCTATGCGAATTCATGTCTTAACGAGAATGTTTTATCACACCTGGTTGCCCTTCCGAATCGAGGGGGAATCGAATCTAAGGCAAGTCACGTGATGCAGATTCAAGCAAAGTGGAGTGAGTGCAAATTGTATTACCACACCTGTGCTTACCATGCGGATTCAACGATGCGAATTGGGACCCTTGCACATGCTCAGTGGGGCTCTGGACGCTGTCCTCCTTCCCTGCCCCCTCTTTAGCTGAGCTTCATTGGGCTGAGGGAGCAGTCAGGGGATGATGGGATAGGTCACAGGGGGTCATTGGAGTCAGGATCAGGCTGAAGGAGCAGTCAGGGGATGATGGGATAGGTCGCAGGGGGTCACTGGAGCCAGGATTGGGCTGAAGGAGCAGGCAGGGGATGATGGGATAGGTTGCAGGGGGGTCACTGGAGTCAGGATCGAGCTGAAGGAGCAGGCAGGGGATGATGGGATAGGTCACAGAGGGTTACTGGAGCCAGGATCGAGCTGAAGGAGCAGGCAGGGGATGATGGGATAGGTCACAGGATGGCAGAGAGATGACATGAAGGAGGGGGAGGGGGATGAAGGAGCAGGACTCAGGGGACCAAGGGGGTGACATCAGAGTGATCTTCCACACCAGACCAATTTGAAGTGAAATCAAAGTGAGCTTGAAAGCAAATTCTGTGAATTCACTTTCCCCCCCGATTTCACCAAAATGAGGAATCTGCGGAAGTGCCACGGAAGGAGCACCCATAGAAAGGAATCTTGTATGATAACACATTCACATTATGACGTGAATTCGCATTGTGGACTCACAGTCACCCCGGATCTGAGCTGCAAAAAGCTTCAAAAAGCTCAGTGTGATAAACACCATGGATTACAACTGTCTCAGTCCCTTGCCACTTGGTGGCAAAATAATGGGAATCTGGGAAGCCTTGAATGAGGTGATATCAGCAACCATCTGTTCCAGTTGCTCCCCAGTAGCTAGCATGCAGGGACATATTATGTCTGAACATGGAACGATCACAATAGGATGCAATGACCATCATCCTCACCCCCTACATCCCCAAGTGATGCCACTGAGTTGATGTGGGGCTGTGAGTGTGTGTGTGTGGGGGGGGGGGGGGGGGGGAGGGTGCTCGTCTCTCTGTTAGCCCCTTGCTCTAGCAAGGTTTGCCTGAGGATTTAGAGCAGGTGTGGGTGACTGTCGAGGGCTAGGGGGCACATTCACCATGGAGACCATGGAGGGCCACACACCTCCACTACACTTGGACACACAAACAAAAATCAATTTTTGCCCCCAAAATGCATGGGAGCATGGAGATATTTTCACTGTGTTTTGGGTCCTTCTTGAGCCATTTTAGGCACATGAAAGCTCTTTTTTAAACAACAAGAAATCAGTTCTGGTTCACTTCCTGTTTCAAAACCAGCAGTCTAGAGGAGTGCAAAACGTGGTGGAAATGCACCTCACACCTCTTAGAGAACATTTTGGGACATATAAATAAATACATAAATATATACCTATAAATGAAATAAAATAATTACTGTTTTTGAAATAAATGCAAAAATCATTTTTGACCCCTGGGAGGACAGGAGACCTCTACACCATTGTTTTGGATTAAAGTTTATTGATCCTGGGAGTGACCCTGGGAGCAATCTGCTGGCCTCACTTTGTGCACCTCTGTTACAGAGAAAACAAGGACAACTGTATGAAAGGGTGGTAGAAAATAACAAGGAAAGGGAAGTAAAGCTTCAAGAGCATTGTCTTCCTGAAGCCTTTACAAGGAAAACAGGAAATGTGTGTGTTCTGAACTTTATGGAACATACACACCAATGAAAAGAATAAGAAGTTCAAGAGGAGATAGTTTCTTTTGATCTGTTATTGTTTGTGTGTGTCTGTGTAAATGCCATCTTTTTGCAAAAGCAACAAGAACCTAATTTTCAAAAATGTTAGCAGGTGGTCTTTCAATCTCAACAAGACCATCAGGGAACCAGAAATACAGGTTTTCACACTTTATGTCATCAGGATAGTCTCTGAAGAAGTCAGAAACCTTTTACAGTGGTGAAAGAGTGGAGGAACCAATTGGGAAAGAGAAATATGAGTGCTGATGACAGATTATTTTTCATATTTATAAAAAACAATGAACTTTCTAGATTTGACTGTGACAGAAGAGATGCTGCCCTTAAGAGTCTTTCTGAATACTGTGATATATTTTACTGGCTAGGATGCCTCTTGGAGATCTAGGTTACCAGTTGAGATAAAGATTAAGGGGCTGTGCAGACAGCCCTGAAGGGGCAGCTTCCAGCTGCCCCTTTTACAGCCAGATTGGGGCTGTGGCAACCTCACGCTGTGCCCCCAATCTGGTCTTTCCAGGGTGCGATAGTTGCAGCACTCCAGCTTTATGGTACTCCTTCGGTGCTGTGTCATGTGGTCGCAGAGCCAGAGGAACACCGTGATGCTGCATGCCATGTGGTATGGCATGCAGTGTCACGCCGCCCTGGGGTGGAGCTGGGGTGTGCATCATATAGACACTACACCTCGACTCTGCCCCCATCCTGGCCTTTAAACAGCCCCTGTTGAAACAGATCCACTGCCTGACTGTTTCCGGGCACAATTCAAAGTGCTGGCAATGACCTATAAAGTCCTATATGTTTCAGGTCCAGGCTATTTAGCAAACCGTAACTCCCTATATGAGCCAGCCTGGGCTCTGAGATCCTCAGAAGAGGCCCTTCTCTCCATCCCACCACCATCACAAGTACAGTTGGTGAGGACATGAGAGAGGGCCTTTTCCATGGCTGCCCCTAGACTCTGCAACTCCCTGCCCAGGGAGGCCAGGACTTTGTTATCCTTCCGCTGGTAGGCTAAGACCTACTTGTTTAGACAGGCTTTTAAAACAGAAAGTTTTTAAGGCAGGTGACGGGTTGCTGTTGTATTGTTTTAATGTATTTTAAGCATTTTAATCTATTAAATTGGATTTTAGTATTGAATTTGTTTTAATTATTGTAGGAATTTAATTCTATTTTAATATACGGTACTATTTTTTATATTTTTAATTGTATGGTATTTTTTTAATGTTGTAAGCTGCCCTGAGTCCCAGCCTTGAGAGAAGGGTGGGATATAAATAAATATAATAATAATAATAATAATAATAATAATTATTATTATTATTATTATTTAAAGCTGGTCTGCACAGGGCTGAAGAGATCTTCATAAGGGGAAAAGCATTGGTGGGTGGTTAATGAATACATTGTTGTTGCCATTTTCTCTTAGCAAGGATAGAACCAAAATGACTCAATTGATAAGAAGCTGCTGTTTACACACATCTTATCATCTCCTCCTCCCCACTACTATCACTCAGTTTTCTTAAAGCTGGAAAGGGCTGGAAAGCTCTTCAAATAATTTCCAAACATTCACCACCAGCTGAGAAAAATATCAACCAGTCATTCTGGCCCATTAACAAGCCATACTCCGGGCTATTAATAAGCCATCTCCTAGGCCATTAATAAACCAGCAGCCAGAATAAAACATATCACAGCTCTACAAGACAATGTCCTGAACATTAGGTGCAATTTGCCACTACACCATATATAAAACAAATCAAGTAAACATGTTCCCCATAATTAATATATATTGCTGGGATGGGAAGCAAAGTAATATTACTTACAGAAATAGTTAGGTTCTTCTCTGGCCAACCTGCGTGCTTGAAATTTCCCAGTTCTACATTGCTGTTTTCATCAATGAAAGACTGGTAGATTTTCCAGCTAGTTGATCAAGAACTGGAAGCACACCATTCCGACACCAGAATCCCGAGTGACTTGCAGCAAAGCTCTGAAAAAACCAAAAATGATCACTGTACTTGCAAAGCCAAAAGAGATGCAGTGGAATTTGCTCCTGCAGTCACTGAACAAACTGGAATTTCTAGAGAGTTATTTGACCATCTGCCACACCCTGCCCTTTGCTACATTTTCTTCAATATCGAGAAACCCTGATGCTAAAGATTATAATGTTATGAGGTTAATACTTGTATTATGTATCAGAATACAACACTTATGTATCATGGGACTGATAATAATAGTTTAAATATTTGTTTTAACAAGTGTTTGGATATGATAATAGAATGTATAAGAGGAACTTTTCCAAATAGGCAAATACCCTCACTAACTTCGAAAGAAGTGGGGAAAGTGCTGCTATTCTCAAGGAAATGGTTGCTAGCTCCCCACTTGCATGACCTATTCAGTCTCCATGTGTCAATTGTTCCACTCTACTTGTGAGCTTCCATTATTTTCTTTTATCAAAAGCAAAGCCAAAGATGAACAAGATGTAGCCTTCCAGATATTCCTGGACTGCAACTCCAGTACTCAGCCAGTACTGAGGAGGGATGGGAGGTGAGGTTCTTCAACCTCAAGAACAATCTGCCCACCTCTGAGTTAAATTCTGAAGTTTTGAGATCCTGACTTCATTGTTCTGTACATATCACTGCATCATACGTATTAAGCTTTGTGTAGGCATGTGAGATCAAGTGTTCAGGTTTAATGTTCGTTTATCGTAGATCTCAGGGGAAGGAAAGAATCTCATGTGCACACAGACAATATTTACAGTTGAGTGAGAAACAAAACTGAAATGTTATGGGCTGCCTGGGTGTGCTATAAACCTACACTTCAACCAAGCATTTCAATGATGTTCAAATGCAGTTTAGCCAGTCCTGTGAATTGCAGAAAAGCTGGGAACAACTGATACCTATTGGAGCTAAAAGCTGGAAAGTTCAAATAAAAGGATCTTTGTGCAATTTTGCTAAAGCATTGCCACCAAGTCAATGAGGCATTCCCTCTGTGTGAATGTTAACTTACTACTGGAAGAAACAGGAAGTAAAATGGAAATATGACACTAAATGACCTGGCTGGAAAGCAATTTACAATTATGAATCTGAATTGGTCTGTAAAATCAGAGCAGCAGAAATGTGAGCTGATTGAATGAGCATAGAAGGGATCAGAAGCCCTTGCATCCTATGTATATGCTAAGTCACTCCCCAAATGTCAGTGTGCCAATTTCGTGTGAGAACAACCAAAAGGCAAACAAATGGATCATAGAACAGATCAGGCCTGAGCTTTCTCTGGAAGCTAAGATGACTAAATCGAGGCCATGTCGTGAGAAGTCATGATTCACTAGAAAAGGCAACAATGCTTGGAAAGACGGAGGGCAGTAGAAAGAGAGGGAGATCACATGCTAGATAGATAGACTGACGGAAGCTGTGGCCCTGGGCCTGCAGGACCTCAGGAAAGCAGTTGACTGTAGGGTGTCTTGGAGACATCTCATTCATGGGGTCACCATGAGTTGAAGTTTACTTGAAGGCAGTTAACAACAACAAATAGTTCCCAAGCAAGCCCATGTTGGGAGGCAGCTGTAATACAGCTCTGCTCTAAGACGAGTTTGCAAATATTATTTTTTGGTTGAAAGTCTCCAGATCCTCCAGTCAGTATGGCCCATAGCCTGGGGCAACAAAAATCCTATTATTTTCTCCTTCCTGTTTCTGTGGTTGACACATGGTAACATTAATTGATGCTCATGTGGAGGTTTTAGAGGAGATTATTGCATGACCATGTTTTCCCTGGCCGTGAATGGGACGGGATCAGGGCAGAATGAGGAAAAATGGGTATTATCACAGAGAAATTTGCTGCTGTGCTTTCACTTGACAGTACCCATCCCTCAGGCATGCTCTGCCAGCCAATTTTCGTGGTATGGAAGGCTTCCATACCACCAAAATCAGCTGACAGAGTGTGCCCAGGGGACAAATGATGGTCGGGCAGCAGTGCAGCAGCAATTTTCTCTGAGATAACACCGTTTTCCCCTGTTCCGCCCCAATCTCGTCCCGTGCATGGCCAATGTAATCTCCAGAAACCTAAACTTCCAGTTTTTATTTTATAAATAAGACTTTGTTGCCCTCACCAGCACTCAGTGTTTGACACACTTGCCTCTTCCTCCTCCACTGCCTCCTTCCTTCTTTAATTTGAGTTCTTTCTGCCTCAGCAAGACTTCCAGAGCAAATCTTGGTCTACCAAAAAGGGGAAACAATAAGAAGAAAAAGTATCTGTGAGCTTTAAAAATGCTTCCTGTTTTGATAGCTACTTATTTCCAACCTTTGTACTAGTCAAGATGTCCCTTATTTACCAGGAATAACTCCTATTTTCTTATGTCTGTCACTGTTAAGTAACTGTCTCTATTTACAGCAGGGGAGGTGTTTGCTGATGTCTTATCAAGATTCTAAGGGTGCACAAAGAGCCTAAACTCCTTCCATTTCTTTGTCTCTCTGGTTTCTTGAAGTTCTTTGAAGGATACCACTTGGTCCTCAGGTTCAAATGTGAGGTAACTTGTGGGCCACATATGGCATGTGCAGTCTTCTCTGTGCTCATCATAGACACACCAATACATTGTGATGAAAATAATAAAAATGGGAAACCTCACTCTTATTTTATAACTTCCCTATTCCAGAGTTGGACCCATGAGCCCTGAAATCTCCATCATTTGGAAGCAGCAGACTCATAAGCAATTGGTGACTCTTTGCTTCTTAAACCCCTGTCTTTGTCTTGTGTATATAGTTAAGAAGGGGAACTTCCTCCTTGATTTACAAATGTTAATCAAGAAATTCCTTGTTTAAGTGACAGTCTCCTTGTTGTAAACATCCAAAGTTTCTGTTGACTAAATTTCACATACTGCTTACTTTCATAAACAGATTAGAACAGACATAGCCATCTCCGGGACAACCCAAATGTGATGGTGAATGATAGGGAAAAATGTGATTTGATCTATGATGTTAATGTTTCCAAGTTGTAAAAAAGTATAAAAGCTGGACTCTGAGACAACATTCAGTTGTCTCACTTTGGACCTTTCTAGGTGGACCTATTTTTGCAGATATAGGCGGGGTACAGACCGCCGCTTTGCGGCGCTCTGCCGCCGCCGCCAGAAGGTCCGCGGGGGAGCCGGAGCCTTCAGACGGCCCAACTCCCGCGCGGACCGAAAAAAGAAGCTCCAAAATGGAGCTTCTTTTTGCGTCGCGTTTGCGACGTAGCGAGGCGCCAGGGGCGCGCTCGCTACGTCAGCAGCGGCGCGACACGTCTGGACGCTAAGCGTCCGATACGCAAAGATGGCGGCGCCCATGTAGAAAGGGCGCCGCCATCTTGTACGCATTGACTACGTATTAGGGTTAGGGGGGTGCGGAAGCACCGCCCCTTCCTAACCCTAATACGTATTCAATACGTATTTTTTGGCGGTTTGTAACCCGCCATAATCTTTTCCTCTACACCTAGCTCACCTGCTAATTTGGACCCTCTCTGCTGGGCAACTGATCTTACTCTTGTGACAAAACAAGCATACTCTTCAACTGACCATCCTGGTTTTGCAACAACACCCCAGTTAATCATGTGCTGTTCCTCTTATGTTTCTCTGTCCTCCTCCCACTTTACCTCTTTATCCTAAGCTTCAGTTGCTGCAAACTGACTTCAAAATGCACAAGTAGTTTGCAGTCAATTAACTCAGCAGGAGGAAGGAGTAGGAGAGAAAGTTTTGCCTTTCCTAAATACAGTATATTGTCTCCAGGGTTTCTCTGCTTAAACTAGTTGTTCTGTTTTCTTCGTTGTTGATAGCTTTTGTCTCATCTCCTAGCTGCATTCTTTTGACCACACTTTGATGTGGTTTAGCCACAGGTACCCTAGTTTTCATCTATGAAGTGTTGGGAGATATGGCACAAGCCAGAATTCTCCCATGATATTATGTTCATTCTTCCCACTCTTCAAAATAGCAGTTTGGTATGCTGTGAGCAGTGCATATTAATGCAGAGAACGATGACAGGGAAATTACTTTTCCTACATACCATCCTCCCTATTAATATGAAAGAGTGAACATAGAAGGGAGGGATGAATACATGAGTGTGATTGTGTGTATGCATGTGTGTGAATGGGGGCAAATACTGCATGTATGTGTGCGTGTGGAAAGGGGCTAGATATGCCTTTGTTGGGCAGGAGGCCAAGTGAGAATGCTAGCCAAGGCTATGCCCTTCACCAAAATGTTGGGAGTTGTACTGCAACACACAGGACTGGCAGAGGTCACCTGTCCCTGCCACAAAATATATTCTGAGGTTAAAATTGGTACCATGCAAACCAAATTAGCAATCAAAGTTAACTACGGTAAAGTAACCTGTTAATGAGGCTCCTGTATATCCTGAATGCTTGCCTGCCTCTTATGGTCCAGCCAATAGACTTGCATGAATGAGAGTCAAAATTGCTTTGGAGACAATTATAGCTGCTCATAGGACAAAGTCTCCTTGGATAAACTCCAGCCCAGCAGCTTATTGATTGCAATTTATAACCTGTTAAAATACAATTTCTGCTCTAGAAAATTCTATTAGAGCCCAAAAGATGACTGGAATTAATGAAAGGTAAACAGAAACAGCTTAGGGAGAGCAAGATTTGTACTTTAGCCCACCAACTTTATATAGATTCACGGAGGAGAGCGTGTTAGATCTGACAACATTTCCAGGAGCACAAATACCAATAATTACATTTTCTTTAAACTTTAGAATTACAACCCCTTTGATATGGAAGAAAATATATAACATCACTTTGATAACAGAATAAAGAAGTATTAAACAAGATTACACCAAAGACAGCCTCTTGTAAATGTGAGGACAGCAACATATACCAGATCTATTCCTAAACTATTTATTTTGGCAAGCAACTAAGAAAATTCGGGAGGGGGGGGGACCCCAACACAAACCTGGAGAAAAAACAACTAAGGCTGAGAACTGCCCTGGGTTACTGGGTTTTTTTATGGGTCCCCCCCCCCCCGACTCTTCAGAAATGCATACAGGCAAGACTGCTTCTTCTAGTTTAGTCTGCTGCAAAACCTAAATTTCCTCTTAAAGAAACAAAAGTGGAAAAAAGCTCTTATACCTCCTCTTAAGTGCAAAAGTCATTTTTTCCTTTTCCCCAAGAAATAAAACCACAAGACTCTGCTCCCAAGCTGGTGCAAACTAAAACTCTCACACACATATTATATTGCATTTATACCCCACATTTAAACCAATGGGGTTTGTTGGCTATTAGAGTGTGACTTCCTCTAAGGCCAACCTATCCCAGAGTTTCTTGCTAAGGGTGGTTCTGAGGGGCTTGGGATTGTCATCCTCTGAGGCTGACTGGGGTGGTGGTTCAGCCACACAGTATGATGTAGATCTGCATCATTTGATTGATGGTTTAAAAAACCTCTCAAGAACAAGCAAAATTCAGATCCATTTTAAATCAGTACAGATGGTAATGTGAACTTCATCAGGATTAAATTGCGCCGGAGATATTTGATTGGGGTAAACATAGTGGGAACTTTGATTTGGTATTGCATCATCGAATTTCCCTGGGTCTACTCAGCACAAAAATGCTAGTGTGAATGAGCCCTGAGTTCAAAGTGTTAAAGCAGTTTTCACTCATTTAACTCACTGTCAAGAGAGCAGAAAGGTGTATGTGTGAAATCTTGTCTTTCACTGTAGACTCAGGCAGAGGCAAAGTACTGCAGCCTCTCCTAATTTGTCTGTTCTTCTTCATTTATAACTTCTGCCATCTTGATCACATTCTGGTGTTGCTTGGCCCCATATGCCTTGGTTTTCAATTATGCAATGTTGGAGGGGATGGCACAGCTTCATATTTGCATGGAGTTTATGGAGTTTGGCTTGTACAGTAGTCAAATCTATACTTATATTTTTAAAAGGTTGTGCCTGTAACTTCATTGGGGGGTGGGGGTGGGGGGTAGAAGGCTGAATGTTTATGCCATTTTTTTTTTACCAAGACTGCTGGGTCAAGGGCATCCCATGCTCTGACATTTTAGGGACTAAATCCTGGAACCTTGAGATGGTCCATGGTGATGTTACAGGGGATGTCACCATGGGCAGATCCTGGTCATGTCATTAAGCTTGTTAATTTAAGTATCAACAAGGAGAAAGATGATGTTTAGAGAGAAAGGAAGACAGGGAAGGAGGGAGAAAACAAATCTTGCCTGGGCAATGAGGTAGGAGGAACTAAAGCATGAGAAAGAGGGAGTGGGACTAGGGAGAAGATGAGTGCAATAGGAAGGTGTGCTGAAAGGGATAATGGAATAAGAGAAGGAGAAGGTTTTTAGAACAAGAAAGAAAGCAACTAGTAAATAAGGGAATGTAAATGGGAAAAAAGGAGAAAGAAGATGAGAAAGGAATGAAATCAAGAGTTAAAAGGGAAAATGATCAAGTTATTGTTATCCTCCTCCTCCTCCTCTGTCTGCTTTCCTCCCCAAAGATGAGATTCGGAGTGACTTAGAATTTAAAAGAACAGTACAATTAAAACATACAAAAGTGATGCATTAAATTAGAATTACATTATTGCAATATTAGGAAAGGCATTCCTGCACACCAGAATCTCTTGATTAGGGCACAAGAGTGTGAGACCAGTTCCACTGATTGCAGCAGGTCTGCTTTAAGGGTGACTATGTTTGAATTGGGCCAAATAGTCATGGGCATTCATTAATTTAATAGCCTAGATCTGGATGCTCACCAGAATTGTGCAGGTCTGTCAAAGTTCCTGAGTGAGTGTTAACAGTTTCCACAAATTGGTCATTATTAGAGGCATGTAGCAGGCAGAATGAGGATTTAACCTGGAGGCTCTAATAAATACTTAAATCCAGCCCAGGGCAGGAGGTGTGCTTGTGCTGCAACATGAATATAGACAGAGTATTTATTACTTCATAATTTGTGCTGGATGTACAGACTGTCATAAGGATAAGGTGACCCCACTGGTCTGATGTTTTTTCCCCCTCACACCAGGATAGTGGTGAAAACATTAAAGCAAACTTGAGAAACTTTTATTGTAACATTTTTTTAAAAAAAATAACAAACCCAGAAGCAGTGTTTAGAAATTATGTAAGCTCTCCAACTTGGAAAACAAATTCCTTTGGGAGTTAAACAGATTTTATATTTACTTACTTACTTTATATTCATCCATTGGCTTTGGTCTTTTAAAATTTATAGATGAGAACCTATCCCTTACCTTAAACGATCTCCAGTCCCACTCCATTCTATTTGTGTGTGTATGTGCCTCCATGTCATCTGTTAGCTTATGGATACTCTATAAATTTTGTAAGGTTTTCTTAGGCAAGGATTGTTCAGAGGTGGTTTTTCCTTGCCTTCCTCTTACATCACCAGGTATTTGTTGGTAGTTTCCCATCCAATTACTAACCAGGGCTGACCCTGCCTAGTTTCCAAGATCAGATGAGATGGTACCATTAGAGTATTTAGGCAATTTTATTTTAGTCTTATCTTATTGTGAACGATAGCTGGTACAGTTGGAAGAGCTCAAGGGTATGAAGGCATGAAACTACTGGTTTCAGCAGTGGGCATCCTTTTCCATATGGTGAGACAAAAATGAGAACTGAAGACAGCATCATAAATATGCCAGAAGGAGACCACTGGCTAATTAGAAGATAAGGAAAGTGTATTAGCACAGCAAAATTAATGAGCTCATAAAATCAGTACCTTTGACAAAGAAAGAGCAGTTAGGGAAGAACTAATAAAGGTGGCAGCAGAGGGCAACTGCAATTTCCCGTTTTCAGCATATCTAAATTCAACATTGAAATGGAATTTCAAAACTCCCTTTATTTAAAAACAATAAGGTTTCAAATTGATCTTAGCTCAACCATGTCCATATTGCCATTTTCACATGCATATTAAGGTTAATTATTTTTGCATGGTTCTAACAGGGTAGCTGTAATCCTCATTGCATTCAAAATGCCCTGCATTTGTTGAAAAGCACAGATTCTCTCTCCTTGGAAGTTTTTCTATTATGAAAGATGTCTCCAATGAAAACAGGTGGGTGGGGTGGACACAATCACATTCACTAGTGTACCAGAAGGGAACAAAACATGAAAGATAAACAAAAAGATATTTGTTTTATTTTATTCATTTATGTCCTGTTTTTTCTCCAATACTGGAACTAAGGGTGGCTCACAAATATTAATACCAATACAGACTAAAAACATACAAAAACATCAGTCATACATGGGTAGTGGGGGAGAGGGGGTTATTTTTTGAAAACAATTAACCCATCTTTAAAATTAAAACCATTTAAAAATTTCATAAAAGAATGTGAAAACCAACAAACCTTCACTTTTGAATACACACTGAGTAATTAAATGCCATGTCCCAACTCACTCTACCCCAGAACTTTCTTGTAGTCTAAAAAAGAATTCCATCTCTTTTTCATATTTAACATAAAAAGGAAGAAAAGAACTTCTTAAACTCATATCATTATTCCCTCTCAACATTTCACAGAAGAAAACCAGGATGTGTGTGGCCAAGCAACACCAGGATGGTAATCAGGATGGTAAATGTTAATCATGAGGAAGAACAGACAAGCTAGAAGAGGCTGCAGCAGTTTGTTCTTCCTTGTGAATAACATTTGCCATCTTGATTATCATCCTGGTGTTGCTTGGCCACATACATCCTGGTTTTCTTCTGTGAAATGTTGGGACAGAATAATGATATGAGTAAGCTGTTCTTACTGCATTTTGCAACATTTTTTAAAATCACCCTGAAAGCAGGTGGACAAGGAAGTTTCTTCTCAAACCCTGAAATACCTGTGAACATCAAACCATTATTTGATCCTGTATCTATGCAGTTCTATCTATCAGTAGGGTGAAATCCCCAAAACAAACTGAAACATGGTGAGGCAGACAAGTCAAAAGAAATACTGATGTTTGTGTATGTTTTTCTTCTTGCTGTGTTTCTCTTCTAAATTTGGTTTTAAAAGCCCACCGCTTTTGCATTCTTCTAAGAATATTAACTATACAAATGCAAAAAATGCCATGCTCATTGTCATGATTTATCACTAACCCAACTGACCACAGGTTGTGGTTTAAGAGACCCAACATCAATTTCACAAGTGATCATTTTTAACTCAAAAGAAAGGTAATGCCAACAGGTGACCAAAGATGGAAAAAAAAAGTTAATTCATAAACAGAAGAATTGGTTAAGTTAATGATAAACTTGTTTTAAATCTTCCTAGGTAGCTAAGAACTGGTAAGGGGAAGTCAGGCTATGCTTTATATATTACTACAGAGCCTTTGACTTTATAGATCATGAGAAATTATGATTTAGGTGGAAAGATATGGATGTACCACAACTACTTATTGTACTGGTGTGTAAACTGTACTCTAGGCCACTATCAAGACAGTATGGAGAAATAGTATAGTTTCATATTGGCAAGGAAGTCTGGCAAGCTGCTTTTACTCAACCTATATGTTTAATTCATATGCAGAACATATGCTACCAAAAGTGTGATCAGACTCAGAGAAAGGAAGCATGAAAATTTGTGGAGAGACACCAACAATTTAAGATATGCAGATAACAACATATTACTGGCAGAAGAGAGTAAAGATTTGAAATGACCGTTGATGAAAGTTAAGGAAAAAAGTGCAAAACCAGAACTTCTATTGAATATTAAGAAGACAAAAATAATGATCTCAGGTGATTTAGTTAATTAAAATACACAGGGAAGACCTCAGAATAGTTAAAGATCTTCTGTACCTTGTCTCAGTCATTAATCAAAATATAGAATGTAGTCAAGAAATCAGAAGATGACTAAGTGCTTCTCTACATGGGCCAAATAAAATTGTCTGACTCTGTCCTCATGTGACCTTTCTTCACAATGCAGCATAAAATCCCTGATTCAAGTGTGGACTATCTTCATGATGTAAGACCAGTTCTGCATTGAATCTGCCCTATTCCTTCATGAAACCAGTTAAAATTTTAGTTTTGCTCCAGATTTTTCAGGAAAACCCAGAACACTCCATAATGATGCCAAATGGATGTCCACACATGTGCCCCTGCTGTGTTGCCTGCTGCCACCACCACTGACATGTGTTGCTCTCTCTGAGGTCACAGTGAGACACCCAGCCATGTGATCAATGTTGGACATCTCATTTCTGATCTCCGAGGGAGTGACTTGTGTTAGCAGTGGTGGTGCCAGGTGACACAGCAGGGACATGGCTGTAGACAGCTACCCAGTGTTGCTATGGAATGTGGAAATAATAGGGATCCAGGGCAGCTCTGGGGACAGAATAATCCAGGAGCAGCCCAGAGTGTATCTGGCTGGTGTAGACGTGCCCTGACATATTGAATGGGTCTTAGAGCAAACAAACCCTGAATTCACACTAGACTGAGGCTGTTGTACTTTGGACATGTAGGCGGGTTACAGACCGCCTGTTTGGGGCGGGCTGCCCCCGCCTCTTTCCCTGGTGTATTGGGGCCTCAGCTGCCAGACCGGCAGCCTCCGAGGCCCCGATCCGCCGCTTTGCAGGCTGCGGGGAAGCGGCAAAACGCCGCTTCCCCGCAGCCTGAAAAGGGGTGTCCTTGGGGCTTCAAGCCTCAAGGACACCCCGCGGTGGCGGGGAGGAGGAGAAAGGGGCCGCTTGGCCCCTTTCTCCCTTGCTTCGCTGGGCGCAGCCGTCTGAAGGCTGCGCCCAGCGACGGAAAGCGGCGCCGCAAACCAGGAAGGAGCTCTGAAACGGAGCTCCTTCCTGGTCTGCGCAAAGGGCGCACTAAGTGCCCTGGCGCAGACCGACAACGTCATGTCCGCGCCGCCCCATATAGAGGTGGCGCGGTCGTGACGTCGTCATGGCGGCCCCCATGTGGAAGGGGAGCCGCCATTTTGTACGGACTCAGTCCATACTAGGGTTAGGGGGATGCGGAAGCACCGCACCTTCCTAACCCTAGTACGGACTGACTCCGTACTTTCATGGCGGTCTATAACCCGCCGTAATAAGATGGCCTGACTCACTGGAAAAGATGATAATGCTTGGTACTGTGGATGGCAGTAGGGAAAAAGGAAGATTACTTTACAGTTGGATTGATTCAAACAAAGATGTCACAGTCCTGAGTTTGCAAGTCCTGAGCAGTAAAGTTGAAGATCAGGGTTTTGGGAGGTCTCTCATTTGTAGGTTTGCCCTATGTCAAAGTAGATTGAAAGCAAATAGCAACAGCAAAACTTCACTATTCTCCTTACCTCCTGCCTATGCTAGCTGCTATCATCTGGACCTGAACAAGTAATGAAAAAATGAGGTCACAAGATGCATTGCACAATATTTCAACAAACAGCTTGGAAGAATTCCTCTTTTGGACTATGACTCCCAGGATCTCCCAGGTAACAAGGCCAATGGAGGGATTCTAGGATCTGTAGTTTTAAAAATTGTATTGAAGTTGAGATGTCCCTGTCCTCAACTTCAACTGTGTCATTCTTTAGCTGTGGATTTTAATATGAGATTTAAAGCTGCTGGATGGAATAATAACTAGAGGCATTTCACTATTTGCAAAATTTTTGGTTGTGTTACAGAATTCAGCACAGGATGGACCCCAGGCAAAATTCACTTGCAGAGAACAAACAAACAAACAACCCATGCAAAGAATGTTATTACTGTAGGCAATGGGTAACTCATTAACTAAGCTGAGCACAGCATCAGCATAGGGAGGGGAATGGCACTGACTCTCTAGCAGGCTTCTAATCACTTAGGTTTCACATATTTCCATGTTGGAAGCCAATTTAAATTACACATAGGACTAGGTTAGCAAGCACACTTGCATTTTGATATCAGCTGTGCAAGCTGAATGGTAATGAAGATGTCAGTTCTAGGCTCCCAGATCAATCCAGCAGGCAGGCCCTGACTCTGCCTAGTATCTAAGTTCACGTTAACAGAGCAAGATCTACCTCTTGAGTTCTTGATTAGCATTCTCTAACCTCTTCCTCAATTACTACAGAAGAGGGGGAAAAACTACTTCTGATAGATGAGAGTTAATTATTTCCTGTGACTGCTAATAGAGGACAACCCTCTCCTACAAACAGGGCCCACCCAAGTTATCTTCCTTCATGAAGCAAACAACAAGGTGGCACCCACTCCCTTGTCATACACAAAACCCAACTGAATGAACAGTGGCTCCTTTTTCACTTCTGGAAATGGAGCACAGTCTGGCAGTGGAACACGGATCTTTTCTTTTTGCAATACTTTGCTGCTGTTCCACAGTATTTGCTGCTTGAGGTGACTACCTCACTGTGTCTAATGGCAGAGCTGGCCCTGTCTACAAAGGATATTTATAATGAAAAAGTACATTTTAGGTTAATTACCTCAAAATTAATCATGTAGAAATCTATGGGGGGTGGTGGAGCCACATTACTCTAAATGACAATTCTTTTATTATTTTATCAGAGTTAGTTTGGTATATGCAAAATAATGAAAAAGAATGACATGAAAACAAAACAGTGACTCTTGAACCTATTTGACAGTGGGGATATTAACCTTGCTGTATTTCATTCCCTCCTTACTAAAATCTTCCTGTTCTGCCCTTACCAAACCCTCCCTTTCTGAAAATCCAAATATAACATGAAGTACTTATGGATGGAGTAGCAGACCATGAAGCAAATATTTTTAGATTCAATTCTATATTTCACCTCTTTGTAGCTTACTTTAACAATCTTTAATACTTTGGCCAAAGGGAAGTGCTGTTCACTAACTACCTTTCAACAGGCTGAAAAGTCATAGCCAGAAGGTAGTTACTAATGATTTGCTGTCAAACTGGAGCAAGTGGGGTTCCGCTGGGAACCACTCTGAGTTCAGAGTGTTTAAAAAAAAATAAAAAAATAAAAAAAATCCATCAGTGTGTTGAGTTTGAAGACAGCCAGATGCCAGGAAGAACTTTGCAGAGTAAAATGAAGTAAATAAAATACTGCAATTCACAGGACCAGCAACAATAAATGGTATTTGAATTATAGAATCAAAGAATCATAGAGCTGGAAGAGACCACAAGGGCCATTCAGTCCAACCCCCTGTCATGCAAGAAATCTAAATCAAAGCATCCCCAACAGATGGCCATCCAGCCTCTGTTTAAAGACCACTACATTCCAAGAGAGTTTGTTCCACTGTCAGACAGCCCTCACTGTCAGGAAGTTCCTCCTAATGTTAAGGTGGAATCTCTTTTCCTGTAGCTTGCATCCATTGCTCTGGGTCCTAGTCTCTGGAGCAGCTGAAAAAAGTCAGCTCCCTCCTCAATATGACATCCCTTCAAATATTTAAACAGGGCTATCATATCACCTCTTAACCTTCTTTTCTCCAGTCTAAACATACCCAGCTCCCTAACTAACTCTCATATATCAGGAATGTATATTTGGTCTTCCAGATACTGTACATGTTTTCCTGAAGAATCCCTCAGAATCAGAACCAGAATTTAAGCATTTTGTGGCATTGTCACTTGAACAGTTTAAAACGATTCTCCCACATTTCAATTGCTTGTCATTTACAGTGCTGTTTTTTAAGAAACTAACTAACAAAAACCCAGCTAATTACAAAAATGTCCCAAGAAATGTTTTTGTATTTGATATGTGCCTGATGCATCTTTTCTCTAACATATGACTATTCAGTTCCATAGCATGTGCAGACTCTTCTTTTATATGATTTTGTAATTACAGTGGGAACTTGTTATCTGCTGGGGTTTGGTTCCAGCATCCTCTGTGGATAACAAAATCTGTGGATGCTCAAGTCCCATTAAATATAATGGCAGCTCCTTTCAGTTTGTATAACACTTTTATATTTTTCAGGCTTTTAAAAATATTGCAGGGCACACAGTTAAGGGAACAGTAATAAAGCAGACAAAGTGGATCTATCAGCAACATACAAGTTTGGCCTGAGGACCAATCCATGGTATTATGAAGTAGGATGCTACATATCTTATTCAGATATGAAATTTTGAAGGACACAAAAAAATTTCATACTTGGCCCCATTGCTGCTAAAACGTCCTCCAAGCATTCCTAAAAGGTGGGCGAAGCACCTGTGTCTCAATGCCAGGTGTGCTTCCTGAATCGTCATAGAAACGGGGCTCCCTCTAGCATCCCTGAGTGAATTTCCTATGAACTTAAACTTTGCATTCATAGGAAATCCTCTCCCAGGAACATTTCAGGGACACAAAAGAGGGAACCACATTTCCATGACAATTCAGGAAGCACGCCTAGCGTTCAGACACAGGCACTTCCCCCACTTTTTAGGGATGTTTGGAGGACATTTTAACAGTGACGGAGCCAGGTATGAAAATCTTTATTATTGTGAGTCAGATACAGTGTGATTGATATTATCAGGTAAGAGAGCCACACCTTATGATCTGTAAAACAGGAAAGCTTCATAAGGCCATATTGGATCTTTGCCCCTGAATCTTCCATATAACTGATCACATTTACCATATCTAGTTAGTATACTTTCAAGCATATGACTCCATCTACAATGGGAAATGAGAAGCTTAATTAGAAGGGTCATTAATTTGTTCTAGAATGCATACCCAGCTTTTTAAATAGTGTTTGGTTTCCAGATTTCTAATGGCCTTAATTTTAATTAATGCAATTAGCTACACCAAATTTTTCTTAATCTTATATAGTAATAAGACAGTTAAAGATGTGATACAGATTTTCTCCCTGGGACCAGAACAGCATAGAAAGAAACCTATATGAAAGAAAATCCACAGGCTACTCTGCCCATTATGAAGTTTATCTTCAGGCTTTTTTTTTCCTTCAAAAAATAAAGGATTTATAAGGGAAATCTTCTAGAATCTACCCATTCTAGCTGGATGAATTTACAAAATTCCAAGTCTGCATGTCAATAAAAATACTAGGGGCATGTCTACATGGGCCTAATGAAGCAGTTTCCCCCCATCCTTATGGCAACCTTTCTTCATGATGCAGGGACAAATCCCTGTTTCAAGTGTGGACTGTCTGCACAGACTGGCATCAAATTTGCCCTTTCCCTCCCTTAAACCATCTTAAAATAATTTACATTTTGCTCCAAAAAATCTGGAGCCCTCTGTAGCAATTTTGGCCGACTGTTTACGCACACATTCCCACTGTGTTATCTGGTGCTGGTGCCACTTGCAAGAGTCATTCCTAAAAGAGCACAATGAGGCACCCAGTCATGTGATTGAGGCTAGGTGCCTTATTTCTGACCTCAGAAGTAATTATGGCAGCACTGGGTGACACAGCATGATTTTTGTGTAGACAGCCACCCGTCGTCACTATGGAGTGCAAAGGTAACAGGGAGAAACTGGAGCAGCCTAATATATTCTGTCTGGTGTAGATAGTCAGTTGCATCAAGGAAAGATGTTCTAAGTTGGGCATAATGGTGTGTGTTCTAGATTTTTCCATTCCAAAACTTTCAGATAGGTTTGCAAAAAAAAATTGTGATGGATTCATTTCCCCAGTTGTTGGTCAAATTAAACATCAAGAGGAATGTGTATACGCAATGACTAACTTGTTTTCTCTCACGAAACAAATTTTCCCAGAAATATGTGCTTCAACAATTAGATCTGAAAATCAAACCTGCATTTCCGCATTCCTATGACCAATTCACAAAACAATGTGTAATTCTGGAAAATAATGTGCTATGACAGACATCTGTCACCACCTGGGAGAGCAGTTCTGTAGAAAGCATGATAAACCTATTGTCTAGTTTGACCCAGATATGTATCATTTTGTTTGACCCTATGATGTGGCAGCCTGCTCAAATGCACAATAACCATCCACAGCTCTATCATCTCTCCACTTCTCCTATTTCTGATAACCAGGTCATTAGCCATCAGATGGAGTGATGAAACCATTCTTCTTTCTCTTGTGTTACAGGAAATTGTGAAATTTTATTGATGGTGTAGATCAGCTGTAGGGAAGGATGTAACTAGATTAAACTCTTTTTGAAGTCTCAGAATATCTCACCACTACCAACTCTGCAGATAAGAGATGTCAGTACAGTTAGACTTTATTCTTGCATGCCATCCTCACTAAATGCTACACATTTAACTTAAATTCAAATATTTAATTTAGCTAACTGACTAACTAACTAACTAAAAATCCTATAACTTGCTTTAGGTAAAAATATGCATGATCACTGTGTCAGTTGTTCACATAATCTTCAGCCTTTACTGTTCTGTAAGTAGACCAACACTTTCCTATTTGAACTGTAAATCCATTCCTTTTGTCCATTATCATTGCCCCCTTCTGAACAGTGCTGTTCTTGGCGTGTATCCTTAATAGAATGTTATACATTTGTATAGGGTTGCCATAAGTCAGGACCTCCAAACCGGGACAAATGTAGGACAACATTTTCAAATGTAGGACACAGTTTTAATAAATGGAGGACACACAAAAAATTGATGATTTTTAAAAAGTCTTAATATAAATGCATGTTTCTTAGACATGATCAAAATGGAGGACATTTTGAAATTTGACAGAAGAGGACATGTCCTGGAAAAGGAGTAGGATGTCTGGTCACCTTGTCTCTGGTCCAAACTACACTGCAGAAATAAAACATAGCTGGACTGAAATGCCCAGAGTTCCTCACCAAAGCTGCATCCACACTGAGGAAATAATCCAGTTCGAGAGTGACTTAACTGTCCTGGGTTAGTACTGGGGAATGCTGGGAATTGTAGTACATTGTGGCCCCAGAGCTATCTCTGACAGGGAATCACATAACCCTCCAAACGTAGTTGAACTGCAGTGCCCAGAATTCCTCACCAGGTGCATCCACACTGAGGAAATGGTCCAGTTTGAGACTGCTCAGTGCTGGGGAATCCTGGGAATTATAGTCTATTGTGGCCTCACAGCCTCTGACAGAGAAGTGTCAATGTCTCCCAAACACTAGCATTCCCAGGATTCCCTACCATTGAGCTAAAGCCGTCTCAAAGTGGGTTATTACTCCTGCAGTGTGTGAGAGAGATAGAAAGGCTAGGGACTGAATTCATTCATTAACTCACAAAAGGAAGATATCTGTGTCCAAAACACACTGCTTTGACTGCCAGGGCTCAGTGCTATGGAATCCTGGGAATTGTAGTTTATTGTGGCACCAGAGTTCTCTGACAGAGAAGGCCAAATGCCTCACAGACATCAGAATTCCAGAGCATTGAGCCCTGGCAGTCAAAGTTAGAAAAAATACACGGGGCAAAATAAATATTGAAAATGGCCACGCACCTCCTCCTCTTCCTCCTCCTCATCATCCTCGCCTCGGTGCCAAAGGAAATGGCCTTCTCCCCTCTGCTGCTTTGGGGACCAAACAGAGGAGGAGCTCCTCTTCCTGAGTCTGGCAACCTCCTGTTGCCAACAAGCCTCGAAGATAATTCCCCAAACGTTTGGCCAAAACTCACCAAATCCCCCCCATATCTCACCAAATATTCAGTCAAAATCCCTGAAAAGTCCCTGTAATGTTAATATGGAAATAAAACGTAGCCCTAATTGAATAAAAATAATTGGAACTTATTTCAACTCTCAAAATTACCATTAAAACCAACCACCAAAATCACACCAAAGGCTCTGAAAAGTACTCATTTTGGTGTGAAAGTCACCAGATTGGCAACAGGCCGGGAGTCAAGGAGGAAACCGTGCAGGGACGCCCCCTAATGGTGAAAAACCAGGAATGTCCTGCCGGCAGGAGGGTTATGGCAACCCTATATTTGTATAATACACACACACACACACACACACACACACACATAAATAAAAGGACAAAGTCTAGCAATACACAGTCCCCTTGGACATCATGTTTAAGCATTTATAACACTTCGAATGATTACTGTTTAATAGTATCAAAATATCTGTGTTTTTTAAAAAAGAAAATCAGCTTTATTTGGGTTATTTTTTTACATTGGCTGATTAGCTGGAAATCCATTTTATTTTGCTCATTGTTCATAATAGATTGAGAATAGGATGAATTGATTACAAGAATGCTCATTAAAATCATGCCTGCTGTGTCAGCGTATTAAAACTATATAGCAGGGAGAGCAGGAATACTCTGTATTTCTATGTAATTTAAGGCAGAGCTGCTAAATAATCAGGCCCACTGATCTAAAGAAAAACAGTAGAAGCATGATGGGAAATAAACAGTCTCCTCACCTCTTGAATTTGGACTACATATTTAAGTGCTGCGTTCTCAAATGTAGCTGCATCAAAATTTCCTAGGGGGCCTAATCTTAGATTTAATTAACTTAATTAGTTTCAGATAAGGCAGCTCCAATTTAAGCAGGTAATAGGACCAGACGATACATCAAGGCTCTCACACTGACAGAAGCTAGCAGGCAATGACTATTATGGCTTGACCTAATTTGAGCAAAAATACACACAAATACAGCCTGTGCATCACATCATAGCCAAGTCCACTATGTGTGATGAAACTCTAAAACAAGACGGGCCACTTGTAGCCCTACAACTGTTGTTTGACTGCAGCTCCTGTCAGTTTTAGCCATCATACTGTAGCTAGTGATGATGGATGATGAAACCTGCTGACCAACAGTGGGTCAATGGGACCACAGTTTGGCCACCCCTGCTATAAAGAGTTAGTGTTTATCTTAGGAAAGTGAAACTAAAACAGGTAATATTCCTTTTGTATTAATTTTTGAGGTCTTCCCTCTCAGCCACCTGGATTAGCAGATAATTTTGCTGTGGAGATATTGTGGGTTTTGATTTTTAAAAAGAGAGAAAAAGTCTAGATATAGCAACTAGATTGGGGAAAGTAATAGTACCACTCAGGAACAGATGATATTCCAGTCAAACTGCTACAATCCACACTGACAGAATCAACTCTAGTGCTAACCAACATATGCCAACAAATATGGGGAACAAAACAGTGGCCAACAGACTGGAAAAGTTCAAAATACACCACAGTACACAAAAGACTGCAGCAACTATAGGACGATAGTATTAATTTTCCATGAAGCAAAATTATGCCCCAAATTCTGCAACTCAGATTCTAACTTTACATGGAGAGAGAAATAGAATTGTTCCCAACTGGCAAAGGAGTCAGGCAAGGCTGCACCCTTTCACCCTATTTTGTATGCAGAAAATATTATACCAAGAGCAGGCTTGGATAAGAAGGTGGAGGAGTACATAGGAGGAAGGAATATGAATAACCTGAGATATGCAGATGACACCATACTACTAGCAGAAAATATCACAGACTTGGAACAACTACTAAGAAAGATCAAAGAAGAAAGTGCAAAAGCAGGCTTACTGCTCAACATAAAGAAATCAATCAATCAATCAATCATTATTCTGTTGTCACAGACCCAGCAATAAAAAAAGAAAACCAAAAGTAATGACCACCGAAGATCTACACATATTCAAACTAAACAATGAGGATGGTGAAAAAAGAGTTCCCGTACCTTGGGTCACACATTGATCAGAATGGGGACTGCAGTGAAGAAATAAGAAGACTAGAAATGAGAAAGGCAATGATGAAAGAAATAGAAAAGATCCTAAAATGTAAAGATATCCAACTGAGCATGAAAGCTAGAATTGTACAAGCAATTGTTTTTCCTATTCCCATATCCTCATACAAAAAGACAATAATGTTAGCAAAGTTAGGGATATAAAAAGAGAGGAAGACTGCATGCTAGATGGGTGGACTCTATTAAGGAGGTCACAGGTATAAATTTACAGGACCTAAGTAGAGCAGTGGAAAATAGAGACTCTTGGAGATGTCACATTGACAGGATTGCCATGAGCTGAGACTGACTGGGGACAGCTAACAACAAATCTGCTTTGGTCAGACCTCACCTGGA
>NC_056523.1:122067016-122085920 GCF_019175285.1 Sceloporus undulatus | reverse complement strand
AAAAAAAATAATGCTGAAAATTACTCAGCAATGCTCTTTTGATCATAAAACCCAACATTAGGGTTATTAACTTAGTACAGCAACACTTTTGTAATTTATGTTGATTCAGTGGGCCTTGGAAATATTTGACAAGACATTTACTTAAAAACTGATAAATACTTGAAAAATTCAAGCAATGAGTTCATAGCATCCTGCAGACAGTCCTAAGGAAATGGTATAAATAACCAGTCAACAAATTTAGTGAGGCTCGCCAGTGATTAATTATGGTAGTGGCTTTATTTTCAGGTATTGATTCAATGCAAAACCACTGTTATTTAATGGAGGTTGTTCCAAACCTGAATAGCAGTTCAGTTTTCCAACCTGTATATAACATACACACATATCCATACAATAGTGGTTACATACACAGCCCATACAGATTAATATGCACATGCATAACACACAAACATTCTGGAGCATAAGTATATTGAGCACATCACAGAACTGCATGATCTCTCCTGTCTGCAGGAGTCTGCAAATATCAACAATAGGGTGAATGACTGTCAGTTCTGACAAGTACACTTTTATGTTAAAGTTAAAAATGGTAAATCATAGAGTCATACAGCTGGAAGAGGCAACAAGGGCCATCCTGTCCAACTCCATGCCATGCAAAAACACAGAATCGAAGCACCCCCGACAGATGGCCATCCACTCTCTATTTAAAAATCTCCAAAGAAGGAGATTCCACCATACTTCAAGGCAGCATATTTCACTGTCAAACAGCTCTTACCATCAGGAAGTTCTTCCTTCTGTTTAGGTGGAATCTTTTTTCTTGCAGTTTGAATCCATTTGAATCTTCAAAAAAGGGAAAAAAGAGGATCCCAACAATTATCGTCCAGTTAGTCTGACATCGATACCAGGAAAGATTCTAGAGCAGATAATTAAACAAAAAGTCTGTGAACATCTAGAAAGCAATTCCATAATCACAAAAAGTCAACACGGGTTTCAGAGAAAGAAATCATGCCAGACAAACCTGATCTCTTTTTTTGATAAAATTACCAACTTGATAGATGAAGGGAATGCTGTGGATGTAGTATATGTTGACTTCAGTAAGGCCTTTGACAAAGTTCCCCATGATATTCTTGCAAACAAGCTTGTAAAATGTGGGCTAGACAAAGTAACTGTTACATGGATTTGTAATTGGTTGACTGGCCGAAGCCAAAGAGTGCTCAACAATGGCTCCTTTTCATCCTGGAAAGAAGTGACCAGTGGGGTCCCACAGGGCTCTGTCCTGGGCCCAGTGCTATTCAACATCTTTATCAATGACTTGGAGGACAAAATTGGGGGCATACTTATCAAATTTGCAGATGACACCAAATTAGGGGGAATAGCTAATACCCTAGAGGACAGGATCAAGATTCAAAATGACCTGAATAGACTAGAAAACTGGGCAACAGCTAACAAAATGAAATTCAACACGGAGAAATGTAATGTACTGCACTTTGGGCGGAAAAACAAAAAGCACAGATATAGGAAGGAGAACACCTGGCTGAATGAAACTATGTGTGAAAGGGATCTGGGAGTCCAAGTAGACCACAAGTTGAACATGAGTCAACAGTGCAATGCGGCAGCTAACAAGGCCAATGCGATTTTAGGCTGCATCAATAGAAGTATAGTGTCTAGATCAAGGGAAGTCATAGTGCCACTATATTCTGCTCTGGTCAGGCCCCACCTGGAATATTGTGTCCAGTTCTGGGCACCACAGTTCAAAAAGGACATTGAGAAACTGGAGCGTGTCCAAAGGAGGGCGACTAAAATGGTGAAAGGTCTGGAAACCATGCCCTACGAGGAATGACTTAGGGAGCTGGGGATTGTTAGCCTGGAGAAGAGAAGGTTAAGAGGTGATATGATAGCCCTGTTCAAATATTTGAAGGGATGTCATATTGAGGAGGGAGCAAGCTTGTTTTCTGCTGCTCCAGAGACTAGGACCCGGAGCAATGGATGCAAGCTGCAGGAAAAGAGATTCCTCCTCAACATCAACATTAGGAGGAACTTCCTGACAGTAAGGGCTGTTCGACAGTGGAACAAACTCCCTCGGAGTGTAGTGGAGTCTCCTTCCTTGGAGGTCTTCAAGCAGAGGCTGGATGGCCATCTGTCGGGGATGCTTTGATTGTGATTTCCTGCATGGCAGGGGGTTGGACTGGATGGCCCCTGTGGTCTCTTCCAACTCTATGATTCTATGATTCTATGCTCCATGTCCTAGTCTCTGGAGCAACAGTAAAAAAGCGTGCTCCATGCTCAATGTGACATCCCTTCAAATATTTAAACAGTGGTATCATGTCACCACTTAATCATTTCTTCTTCAGACTAAACATACCCACCTCCTTAAGCCATTCCTCATTTAGATGGCCTCCTCTGGACAGCTTGTCAACATCCTTCTTGAATTGTGGTGCTCAAAACTGGACAGTCTTCCAGGTGAGGTCTAACCCAAACTGATCAGAGTGGTATTTTTATTTCCCTCAGTCTAGCCACTGCACTCCTATTGTTGCAGCCTAAGATCATATTGGCTTCCTTAGGGGCTGCATTACACTGCTGACTCATGTTCAATTTGTGATCTGTGAAGATTCTAGATCCCTTTCATATGTACTGTTGTCAAGACAGGTGTCACCCCTCCTATATCTATGCATTTCATTTATACTGCCAGCCTTAAATTTCCCCATGTTGAAATTCATTTTGTTAGTTTGGGCTTAGCTATCTGATCTGTTAAGGTTATTTGGAGATCATTCAAATGTCATTGTTTTCAGTGGAATTATGTGAATAACCTCACTCACTCATTCCAGGTTTGTTATTCACACCGTGGAACCATATCTCTCTGCAAACTGCACATCTCTGCATCTCTGTGAGTTCAGTTTCTTACATGTGCCAGCATCCTTCCCTTGTCCCCACACTCATTGGCACCCATTAACCAGGCAGAGACTTCTCTTCCTGCCATTGAAGTGTTTGGCATCCCTTTTTCTCTCCCCCCTTTTTTCTTTCTCTCTCTCCTTTTCTCCCCTCCTGGTTTCAGCAGCAGCTGTTCCACTGGGAAAGGGGTGGTGTAGGGACGTAGCCGGGGGGGGGCTCCGTGGGGTCCACCCCCTCCATTAGATACAATGAATGGCATGTACTGCTGCGCTGCTGTGCCCAAGCCCCATTATAATGGTGGCACTTAGTCTGGAAACCCCTCCCCCCTTCCCAAAATCCTGGCTATGTTCCTGGCTGGTGCTTTCTCGACCACAGGGCTGTCGATGAAGCAGATGTATTTGAAACTCATTAAAAGTGGTTATTCACACTGCCAACAATGTGGCTATTTTAAAAAAGCTCAAAAAACTCTTGCAATATCGACCATTGGTAAATGGTTTTGTTTTTTTTGCCAGCTCCTCCAAAACTTAATTGGGTACATTCAGGATGCATGTGAACAACAGAGATTCACCCTGGGTTCATGCTGGATTATTTTCACCATGTGAATAGGGGTTTGGTTAGTAATGGTTAGAAAAGAGTTTGCATTCAGCAGACACTAGCTTCTGCTTCTCCCTGCCCACCTCCACTCCTGTGTTAAGCAGATGACAACTGAAATTGTAGAGTATCTGTTAGATCGAAGATGGAAAGCCAGAAGTTTGGGGCCAATAGCACTCTAACACCTCCAGTGGAAGCAATGATGGGGCAAAACAGATGCCCCGGATGGAGTGGTCTTGTGCTGCCCCAATGCCATTAGCACTGGGACTGTGGGGACTGCACATACCAGGTCCAAATCCAGGCTGCCACAATTCTATCTGCTCCTTCTTGGCCCAGTTCTTTTGAGATGACACAGCATTGGTGCGGCTTCTGGCCATGTTTGGGGCATACATCATGTAAATTCCATGCCCCCCAATGTGGCCTGTAGCCCCTGCTTTTGGCCCATGTGTTTCAGGCCAGTAACTCAGTTCTAGTCCAGCAGAGAGTCCAGTTTCTTTCGGTTGCATTTCTTCAACCAAAAGGAACATGCTCATAATAAACCATGCTAATGAGCAGGGCTAACCCAACAGGAGAATTCATGCTGGACTTGAACAATTTTTAATGGAAAGCTGATAGTGAATTATTCTCTCTCTCTCTCTCTCTCTCTCTCTCTCACACACACACACACACACACACACACTCACAGAGAGAGAGAGAGAGAGAGAGAAAGAGAGAGAGAGAAAGAGAGAGAGAGAGAATAATAGAGGAACTATTTTCTAATAATGTGCTTACTTTGTGATTTTGATGATACTCTTTAACAATTCATGCAGCAGTTTTACAGAATACTTTTTGAGTATCTTTCCAGCAATGATCATGCTGCTCTTTACCAAGTATTTGGGGCAACAAAAATGTCAAGAAATTCAATTATTTGTGCTGCTTCAAGTATTTATTTCTACCATTTAACCGTTCAATGACTTAGCTGCCTAAAATCTATTTGCCTTCTCCATCGATTTTCTTGGACGATTTACACTACCATCCATTTACCTAATTAGGACACCTTATTTATCTCATTATGCAGCCTTGAGTCCTTTGGACAGCCTTTTTCTGCCTCAGCTGAGTTTCACACATAAATTTCTGGAGGAGTCTTTATCTGACTTTGCCTCCCACTTGTGCTCTGTTCGCTTTTTAAGTAACAATAATTCTGCCATTACTCAGAGGGAGATAATTTAAATTCGTATATAGCCTGTATAACTACATGGGTGCCCACATATACAGACAAAAATCTGGAAGAATAAAATAAGCTGTGATAAGAGCATACTAGGTGTATGAATAAACTTGCTGTGAGCATAATAAACATATGGAAATATGAATAAGGAAAACAGGTTAACAGAGTTCAGGAAACGAGATAGCTGTTCAAGACTTATTGCAGCCCAGATGCAGGCAGCAACCCAAATCTGTTTCAATGGGGCATGTGTATAGCAGTATCTTAAACAGCATCTCACATCTATACCCTATGGAAACATCTGCCACAAATCACTTTCCAGATCAGCGGGAAGGTAATACAATACTCCCCATGCTTCCATCGCTCAGAATCTCATGTCTAGGGTATATATAAAGAGGTGTAAATAAGACATCCTAGAAATAACATAGCGTGTTTGTAACCATTGCACATTGTCTACTCCAGATAAAATCATCTTTTTTAATGGTTTAAAAAATTGCTTTTTTAATGGTTTTATAAAATCAGCACCTACTCAAGGAAGCTCACAATAACTGAACTATATCCCTAATTCACACAAAGAAGGTGTGTGCGGGAAAGGGAGTATAGCAGTGGAAAAGTGATGTATCTGAGGATTGTTGAAGGAGTAGGTGGAAAGAACTCCTTTCATGCATCCTCCTAGAGAACCACAGACGGATCATCCTTTGCATCATCACAGAAGGAAAGAGGATTGTTGGTGTTGGGTGTGTGGCTGTTGAACAAGCACTGCATCTGTGCAAATTCTAACAACTTTGTTAACTAAAGTGTCTTGAAATCCAGACTCTCTATGTTTTGGCATTTCATAAATACTAATGGGCATAAAACACTAGAAAACCATGGAAGGTGGCAATGAGAGTTGCAGGGGAAGGCTGACTCTAGAACAAGGGTGGGCAGAGCATGGGCCATGGGCTACATTCAGCACCCAAGGGTGTTCTTATCACCCCAGGGCCTCTTGGGCTTCTTTTTTTTCCAAAATAATTTTTTGGACCCAAATGTCCACTAGGAATTTCCACCATGGGCCATTTTAGACCTTTAAAGGAAACAAAGGCCCGGAACAAAGGCCCACACACCTGGCAGCCCTCGCACGTGATGAAGGCGCCGCAGCTGCAGCGCACCCACCAGATGCAGAGCCTACTGGTGACATTGCATCTGCACCGCCTCCAAACGGAGCAGTGCAGATGCAACGTCACCATGCTGTCGCTGTCGCTTGGGGAGGCGGATGTGTGCTGCAAAAAGGAGCCATTTCTCTGTGCCTTTTTTGCTGCGCAGGAGCGCTGCACAATTTGGTTGCTGCAGTACTCCTGCAGAGCAAGGAGAGGCACTGGGGGATGTTCCTCTTTCTGGCGGTCTGTCCCCCGTCAAAGAAAGAAAGAAAGAGAAGTGAGGTGGAAGTAACTTCTAGGTTACTTCGTGTTAAAAAAGCATGTCTCCTAGGCCTAAAATGACATGGGGAGGGAATGTGGTAGAAATAATACCTTTTGGTGCATTTAGAAGCTTCTGGGGCAATTTAAAACTGGTTTGTGTGTGTGTGTGTGTGTGTGTGTGTGTGTGTGTGGGAATGCAGGGGGATGATATAACTTTTCAAGGTGTTCTAGGGGGCAGTGTGCCCCCCAATGCAAAAAATTGCTTAACCCTGCTCGAGCCAGAGGTTTTTAATTGACCATCAATCTAGTGTAGAGAAAGAGTATCTCCAATCATGTAGGGAGAAGTCTGGACCCAACTCACTAATGATTAAATTGTCTCACTTAGTATAAGTGCTTGCTTTTTTCTTTTTCTTTTTCTTTGTTTTTAAATAGCAACCAAGATGTTAATTTTCATCTGCAGACGCTATCAATTTGAAGCACCATCATTCAAATATAAGCAATGATCTGCATAAAAATCCGCCCACCACTCTGACCATATCTCTCCTTTGCTGGCATCCCTTCACTGGCTCCCCCTCCCTTTGCGTATTCAGTATAAGCTCCTGCTGTCGACATTTAAAGCCCTCAATGGGCTGGCCCCTCCTTACTTATCAGACCTTCTTTCTCCTCACCTTCCCACTCGGGCCCTCCGCTCTGGTAGTCAAGGTTGGCTGTCCCAGCCCAGGATTTTCTCTGCCCCATCTAGGATTCACCCCTTTTCACTTGCTGCCCCTCACTCCTGGAACCTTCTTCCCCCCACGAACAAGGGCCATCACTTCTTTAACCAGCTTCAAAATGGAGTTGAAGACCTCCTGTTCAGAGAGAAGCTTCCCAGGCACCTGCTGCATTGTCACTTGCATTTGATGTGTTTTGTTCCTGTTTATTGAACCACTCCTGTAGGTATGTTATAGGTATTATCCTGATTATTTCTTAGATGTACGCCATAGGCAGGTTTACTCTTTTATATTTATTTTTTTATGACAGCGCTATCAAATCTACAGTGCAATAAATAAATGAAATAAATAATAAAAAGAGAGTCAAGCGCTGAATGAAGAAACAAACATGACACTTACTACATCATATTAATGTCCCATACATGTAAAAAGAGTTAATATGGAAGCCCTTTTTTAAAAAAAAAAATTAATGTTACAATATTCCAGGATTACGGCTACACTGCTGAATATATGAGTATTCTAGTTGAGAATGACGCAGTACTCAGCAGTGACAATATTGTTTGAAGAGAGTGTGTGCAATGCAGTGGGATAGTTTTTTATTTTTATTAAACAGCATGGCAACAATAGCTAGACACAAACAAAGTTATTATTAAAAGAACGATTAGAGAAAGGAAAAGCACTAAGAGACAGAAAGACCTGGACAAGCTACTTCACTTTGGAGAAGTAGATAATAAAGATGATATGAGAGAAGAGGTGAGAGACTGATCTAAATAAGAATATGTCTATGTGTTTATTCACACTGCAGAAATACTAGTTGACATTAACTTTAACTTAGGTTGCCATAGCGCCTCGCCTCCTTCCTGGTCCCCGAGGAGCCAGGAAAGAGGCGAGGGGCTCGCGGCGAGCGCCGCGGCTCGCCTCCTTCCTGGTCCCCGAGGAGGCCAGGAAAGAGGCGAGGGGCTCGCCGGCGAGCGCCGCGGCCTCGCCTCCTCCTGGCCTCCGCGGGACCAGGAAGGAGGCGAGCAGGCTGGCGGCGATGGCCGGGGCTTCGCGCTCCTTTTGGCCCCCCGGAGGCCAGGAAGAGGGAGGAGGCTGCAGGGAGGCGGGGAGGTTGGCGCGACTGCGCCAAGAGGCATGCTCCCTGCAGCCTCCTCCACCTCAGGCCTCGCTTCCCTCCTTTTTCCTCCGCGCGACCATGCGCGGGGGAGGGGAGGAGGAGGGCAGCGAGGCCCAGGGTTGCCTTGCAACCCGCTACAACACGGGCTTTTCCCGGTTTGGCTGCACCCGTGCCGTGACCGGGCAGGTGCAGCCAAACCGGAAAAACCGGGTTGCAACCGGGTTATGGCAACCCTACTTAAACTACTATTGTCCAATGCTATGGAAATCTGCAATGTGTGATTTATGAGAACATTTAAACTTCTCTGTCAGAGAGTTTTGGTGCCACAAATCCCAGGATCCATAGCACTGAGCCCAGGGACATCGCGGGACCACAGCTACTCCAGCAGCCTCTGACAGGGTGCCTGCAGCAAATACCAGGACCAAGTTCTTAAGATCAAAGTTTCCTCCCACCTGAGCTAGATACCAATGCCTACTGCCACAGAAACACTCCAGTAGCAGAGAGGCAATGGCATTCTCTGTGTTAAGTGTGAAGCAGACTGCTAATAGGGACAAGCTATAATATTCTCAGCACCTCCCATGTCCCATTATGATCGACAACCATCCTTTGTGCTGGGAGAGATTTTGCTGTTGCTTGTACCTTAACGCCTGTTGCCCAAACTCTGCCTAGACCGGACACCTCTTTCAGATTTTCCTTTCAACCATTGTACTGGGTTGACTGCTGCCTAATATATAAATTAAAATAATAGGATTTATATATGCCGCCAATCACGGGAATCGGCGGCTTACAACAGAAGGGATATAGAGTTCCCTGCCCTCAGCTTACAATCTAAAATACACGACACAAAAGGAGAAGGGAATGGTGAGGAGGGGAGGGGATCAGGTCCAGCATTCCCTCCCCTCTGAGGCCTGGACAAGGCAGATGGACTGGAGGGAGGGCTTTCTTCAGTCAGCTAACCCTGATGGAGCGGGGCCTGCTTGGTCAACTCCCTCTCAGGCAGGAAGAGACAATTACGGAAGGAGGGCTCTCTTCTCAGGCTAGCCTGATGGAGCTGGGCCTGCCTGGTCACTCCCTCATAGGCCAAGAATGACAGTTATGGAGGGAGGAGAGTCTTCTTCCGGCTAGCCCTGATGGAGCTGAGCCTGCGAGGTCAACTCCCTCACAGGCCGGAAGATGATAGTTATGGAGGAGGAGTCTCTTCTCAGGCTAGCCCTGATGGAGCTGGGCCTGCTTGGTCAACTCCCTTGCGGCCGGAGGATAGCAGTTATGGCAGGATGCCTCATGGTGAACCTGGATTAGATTAGAAGAACTCCCTTTTTGGTACAAACTACTTGGTGAGATAAGCTCCCTTTTTCCTGCGCTTAGTGCTTGAAATGCTGTAACTGAACTGAGTTTTGTCTGCCTCCCAAGGGCAAAGGACAATTTTGACCTGCCCAGGACTGAGGTCTGCTAGAAGGGCCCTCCTCTGTGGTCCTGCGTTGAGGAATACATTGTTTGAAGTGGGGAAAGGCCTTCATTATTGGGCTCTCAGTTTTGGACATCCTCTGCTTGAGGCCCCATGTGGTCCGTGCTGGCTTGTTTGCAGTGCCATGAGATATGGCTTTTTGTGATTTTTGTAATCTATTTTAACTCATAATTATTTAAGATTATTGTTCAAATTGTTTAACATGTTTGTGGACATTAAATAATTTCTCGTTGTTTTAAATTTAAATTGTTTTAAATTGCTTTAAATTTATTTATCTATATACCTCTGAGATCGGTGATACAGGGGAGGATAGAAATACATCACCCCCCATTTTTGTGACCTTGAATCTGCATCCCTCACCCATTCATGGGTGCAAAATATAGGGGGACAAATGGATGTGTGCCCATTTGTATGCACCATGAGTGTCTGCAGGCGTATGCCACCATTCAACCAATGGGGATTGAATCGGTGATTTTCCATTTTCTGGGAGGGGGAGTCCAATGGATCCCCCACAAAACGGAGGGCTACTGTGTATAAAAACAAACACCAGCAAGCAAACACTGCTGGGCTTCTGAATTTGCCATGTTAAAGAGTCAGGCTAAATAGCCATATTAATATCTTGTTGCATATAGACATCTGATTTGGGTCTTTACATTTTGGAAATTTGTCTTTATTCATTTATTCTTTATTTGTCTTTATTGGTTTAATGCTACTACTGATTTTCTCATAAATTTCTGAGTCACCTTTGAGCCCGACAGGTCCTGCAAAGTGAGTTTCTGATTAAAACTTCATTGTTTTATAATGTGCACATATTAGAGATAGAAAGATCAGAGCAAAATTTTAAAGGGGGAACAAAGAAATGTATAATGCACAGAACTTTATTATGTGTTATTATACACATACACACACAATATATATCATGAATATATTCAAAATATTATCATTGCAAATTGCTATAATCTCAAACAACATGAAAGCCTTATTTTTTTACCTGTCTTTACTGACCCTGAAAAACAGCTACTCAAAAGGTGATAACAATTCCACCGAATAATGGTTTGGGAGAAGTCGGCATCAGTGTGTAGGTTTTGACCATTGTACTACGACTCTGGAGAACAAAGATCAGTTTTCTGGCTTGGGCATGGAAACCCACTGGTGAGCTTACACAAGTCACACTCTCTCAGCCTCAGAGGAAGGCACTGGCAAGCACCCTCTGAACAAATCTTGCAAGAAAACCCAGTGATAGATTCACTTTAGGGTCACCGTATGTGAGAATGTCATGAAGTCACACAACAACCAAGTACCTTGTGTGATAAAGTGATGACTTTCTTAACTTATTATCTAAAGAAGATTTCCATATCATTGGCAAGCAGCATGCTTTCTTTTCTTTCTTCCTGTACTGCCATGAGAGGAAAAAATCTGATTAGGAGAAAGTGAGCCAAGGAGATGTCTTGGCTCTTCAAGCCAAGTTGCACACAGAGCTTTCTTCTTCTTGTGTGGAATGGAAACACTACTCTCTTAAGTTATGTGGAGGCCCAGCATGTTTCTTTGGCTCCAGTCATCCTGTGTCTACTTAAGAGAGGGACTTTGTTGTTGATTTTCTTTTGGTATGGGATTGCTGTCACCAAGGTAGGAAGCAATGCAGAGGCCTTCTGTTCCAGCCATCAAAGAGCAGAGATCTACAGACAGCAAGCTCTCCTAATTATATGCTGGAGAGCAGAAAAAAATGACACTGGGTCCACTGCCTGCTTTCTTGCTTTCCAATCAATTATTAGGTAGCTAGGGAAAAGATTCATAACTCTCCCTAAACGAAATGCTAGTTTTCAGTGTGAAACAGCTACTTAAGTTCTCTGTCAGGCTTCTTGCCTGTCATCTCCTGAGGCAAAGGCAATCTATAGGTGTCCTGTATTCCCATGTAAGCTAGCTGTGGGCTTGTTCTGAGAGTTGAAGTTATCAGAAAAGACTGTGGAAAACTGGTGGCCCTCCAGAGGGCCCCCTGACAAACCAGAGGGAATTTCTCCACTTAGAATCAGTGGGGGGATAAAAATAGATAATCTGTGCAGGCAATAAAGGATCTTGCTGTGAATGAATTGGCACAACTCTGTACATTTCCTAGTCATGTTTGTGGTGAAAACATTTGAATGATGAGTGTGGATATAGAGAGGTGTCCCTCTCTAGAGATTTTTTAAAAGGGGTGATGGTGGTGTACATTTTTACCATTCATTGTGTGCAACACAATTATACACCACAGAAACATATATAACATGTAATGAGCTAATTCAGCCAATAATCTTTCTAATGGTACATTTAAATCACTAGGATGAGAGTAAGCCATGTAGGGCATTTCTAATAAAGGTGGTGTGAAGTGTTGTTGCCTTTCTGGAAAAGAGAAAAAAGACAGAAAAAGGCCTCCCACGCAAATGAAAGACCAATGAATTTATAGTTGCAAATTATCAGTTAGTTGCGCCTAGCCATTTTCCTCCAGTTGAAGAAAAATGCTACAGGTACTGTTTACTCTGTGTTTTTTTAAAAAAAGGTACCTTAAAAGCTGACTTTGAAGGAGGTCGTCTAGTAAAGGAGGAGTGGGCAACCTGAAGTCTTCCAGATGTTGACAAACTGCAACTCCCACCAGCCCTTACCAGCTAGTCAATGGGGACTGATGGTGTAATTGCATTACAACAACTTGTGGACCCTGCAGTAAGGGGATAGTGTTGTGATGTCTTCATTCCCAGGAAAAAGTAAGGATATACAGTACATAGTTATATGCAGAACTGATGGAACAAAATGTGAAAACAGTGAGTGAGTGAGTGAGTGAGTGAATTTGTCCTGTCTTTTCAGTTGTATTGCCATCCTAATCAGATTATCAATGAAGACAAATCTGAGTGTACAAACTGTTTAATGGGTGGCAAAACTCTGCCCCAGTATGTTTTCCACAACGCTGCTGATCAGGAATACAGGCTGAGAATATTGACTTACTAACTGCAGACAATGTTAACTATCAAATATCCTTGTTATAAATCAAAGAATTTCTCCAAAATTGACTCAAAAAGCTGGATCGACTTATGCACAGGTCAATATGGAAAAGAGCGAAAGTAAATGGGAGTAAAGAGACTCACAGAGGAAGGTTGATGACACAGAGTCCTCCCCTCAAAGCCCTCCTTCGGCTCCATGTGGGGCCAGGCCCCAACTGCTCCAAAGTTGCCAAGAGCTCTCTCCTGCACTGCCGCTTCTCTTCTCTCCTGGGCGGTTTTTCCTTTGAGAGTCCAGTGATGGCTGTAGATCGCTTAAGCCCGACTGGAGGCAATGACAGGGATCTGGGATGGTTAGAGCAGCCCCCCTTCCTTTCTTCCGTAGCCACCCTTCCCCTCCCCTTGGAGTATCCCAAGAATCCCAGTGGAGAGGAGAGTGGAGGATCAGCCTTGGCTCCCTGACCCTCCTCCCACCTGGATGTTCATAAGAGGAATCCAGATGGAGAGTAGAGTAGAGAGTTAGCCCTGGAAGGAAGGATGGGCTGCTTTAAACCAGATCCTGGATCCATTCCTTGCTTCAAGTCTGGTTTAAAGCAGCTCGCGCCCCCTGGGCTCTCAAGGGAAGCCCTGCCTGGGAGGGTGGAATGGGTACTACTTCAATCAGGGTAGCTTCAGAGAAAAGCTTTTATTCATCTCATCTTACGGAAATTTACAGAGGTCAAACAGGTTGGCCTCTGACTGATCTCTACCCAGTCTCTCTATTGTGCTTCGCATTTTTCTTTACGAAGCAAAATCTAAAAAAAAAAAGAGGAAGTGATACAGTATAATGGTTGCAGAAGAAGGAAAAATCCGCTGCTGCAGCAGAAGAGTTCTTTTCTGAAAATGCCCACAGTTTGGGGCTTTGCTACACGTTAAGGAGTTGATTCTAACTCGGGAAGAACTGAATCTGTTGGGCCAGCCTTCATAGAGACATAGGCGTGTTACAGACCGCCCTTTGGGGCGGCTGTAACTGGCCCTTTCCCCACTGTATCAGGGCCTCAGCTGCCACAACGGCAGCCTCTGAGGCCCCGATCTGCCGCTTTCCAGGCCGCGGGGAAGCGGCAAAACCGCTTCCCGCGGTCTGGAACTGGTGTCCTTGGGGCTCATGCCCCAAGGACACCTGATGGCAGCGGAAGGGGGAGAAACGGGCCGCTCGGCCCCTCTCCTTGCGTCCCTGGTGCAGCCATCTAAAGGCTGCACCAGCGATGCAAACCGCAGAAGGAGCTCCGTTTTGGAGTCCTTCTCGCGCCGCAGAAAGGGCGCTCTAGGCGCCCTGTGGCGTGATGATGTCACACTGTGCCACCGTTTTGGAGGTGGCACGGTGTGATGTAGTCAAGGCGGTGCCCTCTGTATAGGGCGCTGCCATTTTGTCCGGACTGGGTCCGTACTAGGGTTAGGGGCTTCAAGAAATGACGCCCCTTTCTAACCCTAGTACGCGCTCGTACTGAGAGTCAAGCATGGCATATGGTTTAGTGTTGGACTACAGCTCTGGAGACCAGGGTTTGATTCCACTGGGTGACCTTGGGCAAGGTCACATCACTCTCACCTCAGAGGCAAACTCCTCTGAACAATTCTGCCAAGAAAACCTCATGCTACGTTTGCCTAGGATAAGTTTGCCAAGTGGAAATGATTTGAAGAATTACAACAACAAAAATATGCATATTATCAAGAATTAAACCTCCAAAGAAGGAGACTCCACCACGTTCAGAGCAGCATCTTCCTTGTCAGGAAGTTCTTCTTCATGTTTAAGTGTACCCTTTTTCAATAGCTTCATTGATCTGTGTCCTAGAGGCAGTACCGACTGGCATTCACATGCTCCAAGCCCTAGTTCCTCCACCCCACCACCATCATGGAGCGTTGCCCGTCCATAGCTGTGCACATTATGAGCATGGGTGGTGCGCCCCACGTGGTGGCCGGAGGGGTGTCTCATGGTGCGTGAGTGCACCTGTGATGGCCCTTGAGGAGCTGCTCAGAGCAGTGTTTTGGGGCATGGGTGATTCCACGTGGCGGCTGTGGCACCGACCCGGGCAAACAGAGCGGATATAGTCACCTCTGTATAGCCCCTTAGTCTTGGAAGAGCAGAAAACATGCTGCTCCATGTTCATGGACATCATTTCAAATTTTTAAAAAGGGCTCTTAGTTACCTCTTAACCTTTTCTCCCCAGCTAAAGAACCAGCCCCTCCTAGTGCTCCTCATAGATCATGTTTTTTTTAATCCTTTTACCATTTTGGTGCCTTCCTCTGGACGCCCAGCTTGTCCACATCCTCTTGGTAGCCCAAACAAGGTGAGGTCGACCAAATAAGAAGAGCAGTATCGTTGAACCTCTGTATCCATGGATCTCATCCAGGATCAGCATCCATGATTTGAAAATATTCAAAATATATATAAATTTCAAAAAGTAAACTTGCTTTGTCATTTTATATAAGGGCATCATTCTCTACATCCACTGTATTTAATGGAATTGAGCATTCACAAATTTTGGTATCCATGCGCAGGGTGTGGTGTGTGTCCTGGAACCACACCCCCAGCAGATACCAAGGGCCCACTGTACTATTAATTCCCTCTATCTAGATACTATGCTGCTATTAATGCAGCGTAGGATCATATGGCTTTTTTTAGCTGCCGCATCACATTTTGACTCAGGGCAGCTTGTACCATGTTACAGTTGGGACACTTTAGTAAAGCTGATTTTTATAAGTATTATTGTCTTCCATTGCCTTAAGACAAATAAAAGGTTAAAGATTAAGACTAAAATACATCAAAAGTCGCCCCTAAGTTAACAATGTGACTGGAACCTAGCTGGACCCAGAGACACAATATTTGCTCTCCAAGGAACACCTGTTGCCATGTAGAAGATTGATCAATGAGATTACCCTTTATAAAGAAAGGTGTTTTTCCTTTCCAGCAGCCCTGGGATAGACAAGAAAAATACATTAGTATGCTTGCATTGTGCCACATAACAATTTGGAGCAAAATTGAATGCCATATCCAATGGAAGAGCAAGGGATATTAAAGTGGCAGACACCTTCAGAAATAAATGGAAGTTACATATGCAAGTGATTTAGGAGATACCAAGCTGAATACAAATTGAAATGCATAGTTCAGTTTTGCTTAGTTTCAGCTGAGCTACGCATATACTGTAGTGTCTTTAAAACGGACCACACAGGGTTGTCTTTGCATGTCTTGTAAGGGAGTACCAATAATCTTCAAGGTCAGCAGAGGTTATTGAAGAAGGAATGGTCTCATGGAGGAAATCATCTGGGAGTGGGAAACAATCTTGATGTTCCCTGGATGATATGCAGGTATCCTCTCATTCGAGATCAGCTGTACATGGGGATGCCTGAATGGAGATTAAAAGAACCACATACTCAGAAACAGCTGCTTCTTTCCTCATCTTGTACATTTTTGGGGCCTATTTCAAACACCAGTTAGGGTTGTCAGACTGAAACCTTGGACAGCTCCTATACTAATGGTGTGTAGAAGAGGGAATTTTAGCAAGTGTTGCTTGTCACACGCCAGGGAACAAGCAAAGCCTTCTGAAATTTCCTCATTGACACAACCGTAAAAGGCAAGGAGTCATCCCAGTTTTTACTCTGGCAACTATAACCTCCATAACATGCACTATGTTATCTTTGGCACTATCGTTTGCGTGGCTACCCTAATGGTGTCATGCTCTGGATGGTTGCCTGCAGCAGATGAGCTGACTTGATGTTTCTAACCAAATGAGGAACAGGTGAAGGTAGAAGAATATTCCTGGAAGCTCCAATTCGGTTACTTGAATAAAGACAATTCTGTTGATGCGCAGACATTAATGTATGTTTTCACATATCTCTAGTTTCTTCCAGCCCTAAGTTGTTCTTGAGTCACAGCAACTACATGTATTGATATAACCTAGATTGCATCAATTTGCTACCAGGGTTGTTTCATCAGTGTCATCACCATTTTTGTAAATTAGCCTTCCTCAGCTAGTGCCTTCAGATGTTTTGCTATGGACTATAACTCACACATCCTCTGTCAGATGGCATTGCTGGGAAAAGTTAGTTCAAACATGGCCTGGCAAAGGCGCTATAACTGGATCCAAGGACTATTCTCTGATTAACAATTTTTGGCAAATGGATTCTCCCTTTTTGATTGCTTTTCAACACTATGTCCCATCTAGATGCAGAGAAAAATTCCGATCACTGACAAGTTTTAAACACATTTTCATGCTCAAACTTTGACAAACCTAAACAGGTGTTCCTCTGACTAATCATAATTAAAAATTCCCACAGAACTTTGTACTCCAGAGAAAAACAGATTTCATTTTATGCAGGTTCTTCACTGATTGGAAATAAATGCAATCTGTTTTTAAATCAACTGAAAAAGAAAGAGTGTGTGAGAAAATACGGTGTGTCAATGCAGGTGAAGAGGTATTTTACAGAACTTTTCTGAGAGAGCATGCAAAGGCATTCTTTCTAATTTAAAAATTCAGTCTTCTCTGGCAGTGCAGTGGAGATACATAAGAACCATGCTGGACATAACAACCTCTACTTAGACATGTGCTGTTTTCTTAAATTTTATTGGTTCATATCATTTTCATTTGTACAAAATGCCTGAATAGATTGCCCATGTCATAGTATTTCTGATATCTATGTACGTAGCAAAAGCTGGGAGTGAAGTAAACTGACGGGAGGAAACTGAGCTAATTCAAAATGCAGTGTCTGGAGGAAAGTTCTATGGATACCATGGACGTCAAAAGGAAAAATAATTGGATGCTGAACATTCCCTAGAAGCCAAAATGCACTAAACGGAGGCTATTGTACTTTGGACACATCATGAACTGATATGACTCAGTTGAAGAAGACGGTAGTGCTAGTTAAATTGGAAGACAGAAGGAAAAGAGAAATATCACATTAAAGCCCAATAAACTCAACAAGGAAGTCACAACCTGCATATGCAAGACCTTTAAAAAATTGAATAAAAAATACAAGAGAAATAAATACAAACGAGAGAAGAATACACATGTAACCCAATACAAACTGCCAACTACAAATTACAACTATGACAACTAACAAAAGAGATAGAAAATGGTGACTTATAACATCTCTTCTGCAGGCATAAATTTCACCCCTCTTTGCTCTTAGTTATCTTCATTATCACAACATCACACTGGCTTCCTGTTTGCATAGCCAGTTAAGAAGGCTCATGGATTTGCAAAACCAACACATTTAAGGATCACCCAGTGCCCAGTCTCCAACTAGATATCGGACTCTCACATTTGCTGGGACCCCTAGGTCCCTCTTTCGTCCTTCCTGGCACAACATGCACATATCTCCGATGGCATGGCATGACACAGCTGTCTTTCCTTCCGTCCTCTTATCCTCAACTCACCTCATTCCATTCATCACATTTTTCGCATAACCTGAGTGTCCAGTTGCAGATGTAAGACCTCAAAATTGTAGATGAAGCTCTGCTAGCACAAAAGTGTTCTCATAGGTCCATATGCACAGGCACGAGAATTTAAAAGGCTGGACATATGCACACTAGTTCTGCAAATGTTATGATGAGTTTGCACAGCACTCTAGAACAGGATTTTAAAACAGGAGGTTGCAATTTCCCCACCAAAAGTTTTTTGTGGGCTTCGGGCTATGGTGGCCATGTTCTAGCAGCAGTTTCTTCCTGACGTTTGCCAGCAACCAGCCATTGAAATCCACAATACCTGGACATTTCAACAGGAAAGAAGAACCCTTAAGTAAAACAAGGTTGGCTACCCGTCCTGAACGATAGCAAAATAACGATTCACAAATGCAAATGAGAAATCTCCCAGGGTCAGGGGCTTCCCAGAAACAAGGCACTAATCAAGGACATCTATCCTCTTGGCAGAACCCCACACCCCGGACTGCCATCCGCACAACAATACACATGCAAATCACTCTGCCTTTCCAGTCACACAATAGATATAGCCAAGTCCTTGCTAGGCAAACATTCTCTAAAGATGCCACCAAGTTGCTGGTGAAACATCAAGGTCAAACTCTGCTAGAACATGGCCAAATAGCCGAAAAACCCACAAAAAAGCTATGTATGCCGGCCAGAAAGCCTTTGACTTCCCCACCAAAAGTCTGGTAAATGCTTTAGATACTGGAAACGTATTTTGGACAGCAGTTCCCCAAAATCCCTTTGCAAGCCTGGGGAATTCGGAGTTATCAAAAATAACGTGCCAAACGCGTGAAACCCTACACATCTCAGCCTTTCTCATGGCCATTTAGTTACCCACGCCTACAAATAGTACAAGCTGAGCCAATAGAAGTGGCAGAGGGAAGACAGACTTGCCAGCACAGTTGCGCGGCTGGTGCAGTTGCCACCACACTCCAGGCTCTGGAGCAAGGCTGGACACGTATCCAAGGTCCAGGTGCCAACACACACACACCCTTGACTTGGAAGGGATGCCCACCCCTATTTACTTTATTTTTCAAAACTCAAAGTCGCCCTTGACCCTCCAGTGAATCTAGAGAGGAAATTTCTTTTTTCCTCCAATGGAACGGTTCGAGCTTCAGA
>NC_056523.1:122001197-122066991 GCF_019175285.1 Sceloporus undulatus | reverse complement strand
TTTCTCCTCACCTTCCCACTCGGGCCCTCCGCTCTGGTAGTCAAGGTTGGCTGTCCCAGCCCAGGATTTTCTCTGCCCCATCTAGGATTCACCCCTTTTCACTTGCTGCCCCTCACTCCTGGAACCTTCTTCCCCCACGAACAAGGGCCATCACTTCTTTAACCAGCTTCAAAATGGAGTTGAAGACCATCCTGTTCAGAGAAGCATTCCCAGGCACTGTATGATTGTCACTTGCTATTTGATGTTCTTTTTTGTTGCCTGTTTTATTGAACCACTTCCTGTATGTATTTTATATGTATTATCCTATTATTTCTTAGATTGTACGCCATAGGCAGGTTTACTCTTTTATATTTATTGTTTTTATGTACAGCGCTATGCAAATCTACAGTGCTATATAAATAAATGAATAAATAATAAAAATAGAGTCAAGCGCTGAATGAAGAAACAAACATGACACTTACTACATCATATTAATGTCCCATACAATGTATAAAGAGTTAATATGGAAAGCCTCTTTTTTTTTTAAAAAAAAATTAATGTTACAATATTCCAGGATTTAAGGCATACACTGCTGAATATATGAGTACTCTAGTTGAGAATGACGCAGTGCTCAGCGGTTGACAATATTGTTTGATAGAGAGTGTGTGCATGCAGTGGATAGTTTTTTATTTTTATTAAACAGCAATGGCAACAATAGCTAGACAACAAACAAAAGTATTATTATAAGAACTATTAGAGAAAGGAAAAAGCACTAAGATACAGAAAAGACCTGGACTAAGCTACTTTCACTTTTGGAGAAGTAAGATAATAAAGATGATATGAGAGAAGAGGTGGAGAGACTGATCTATAAGAATATCAGTCTATGGTTGTATTCACACTGCAGAAATAATCCAGTTTGACATTACTTTAACTACTATTGTCCAATGCTATGGAAATCTGGAATGTGTAGTTTTATGAGACATTTAAACTTCTCTGTCAGAGAGTTTTGGTGCCACAAATCCCAGAATTCCATAGCACTGAGCCCAGGGGACATGCCAGGACCACAGCTACTCCAGCAGCCTCTGACAGGGTGCCTGCAGCAAATACCAGGACCAAGTTCTTAAGATCAAAGTTTTCCTCCACCTGAGCTAGATTTACCAATGCCTACTGCCACAGAGACACTCCAGTAGCAAGAGAGGCAATGGCATTCTCTGTGGTTAAGTGTGAAGCAGACTGCTAATAGGGACAAGCTACAGTATAAATATCTCAGCACCTCCCATGTCCCATTATGATCGACAACCATCCTTTGTGCTTGGGAGAGATTTTGCTGTTGCCTTGTACCTTAACTGCCTGTTGCCTCAAACTCTGCCTAGACCGGACACCTCTTTCCGATTTTTCCTTTCAACCCATTGTACTGGGTTGACTGCTGCCTAATAATAATAATAATAATAATAATAATAATAATAATAATAATAGGATTTATTTATATGCCGCCCAATCACTGGGAATCCGGGCGGCTTACAACAGAAGGGATAATAGACGGTTCCCTGCCCTCAGGCTTACAATCTAAAAAGACACGACACAAAAGGAGAAGGGAATGGTGAGGAGGGGAGGGGATCAGGTCCAGCATTCTCCTCTCCCTCTGAGGCCTGGACCAAGGCAGATGGACTGGAGGGAGGGCTCTTCTTCTTCAGGCTAGCCCTGATGGAGCTGGGCCTGCTTGGTCAACTCCCTCTCAGGCCAGAAGATGACAATTACGGAGGGAGGGCTCTTCTTCTTCAGGCTAGCCCTGATGGAGCTGGGCCTGCCTGGTCAACTCCCTCATAGGCCCGAAGATGACAGTTATGGAGGGAGGAGAGTCTTCTTCCAGGCTAGCCCTGATGGAGCTGAGCCTCTAGGTCAACTCCCTCACAGGCCGGAAGATGACAGTTATGGAGGGAGGAGTCTCTTCTTCCAGGCTAGCCCTGATGGAGCTGGGCCTGCTTGGTCAACTCCCTTGCAGGCCGGAGGATAGCAGTTATGGCAGGATGCCTCATGGTGAACCTGGATTAGATTAGAAGAACTCCCTTTTTGGTACAAACTACTTGGTGAGATAAGCTCCCTTTTTCTCGCGCTTAGTGCTTGAAATGCTGTAACTCTGGACTGAGATTTTGTCTAGCCTCCCAAGGGCAAAAGGACAATTTTGACCTGCCCAAGGACTGAGGTCTGCTAGAAGGGCCCTCCTCTGTGTCCTGCCAGTTGAAGGAATACATTGTTTGAAGTTGTGGGAAAGGCCTTCATTTATGTGGCTCTACAGTTTTGGAACATCCTCTGCTTGGAGGCCCCATGTGGTCCAGTGCTGGCTTGTTTGCAGTGCCAAGTGAGAATATGGCTTTTTGTGATTTTTGTAATCTATTTTAACTCATAAATTATTTAAAGACTTAATTGTTCAAATTGTTTAACATGTTTTGGACTATTTAAATAATTTCTCGTTGTTTAACGTTTAAATTGTTCTAAATTGCTTTAAATTTATTTTATCTATATACCTCTCTGAGATCTAGTGATACAGGGGAGGATAGAAATACAGTCACCCCTCCATTTTTGTGGACCTTGAATCTGCATCCCTCACCCATTCATGGGTAGCAAATGTAGGGGGACAAAATGGATGTGTGCCCATTGTATGCATCCATGAGTGTCTGCAGGCGTATGCCACCATTAAAACCAATGGGGATTGAATACTGGTGATTTTCCATTTTCATGGGAGGGGGAGTCCAGAATGGATCCCCCACAAAAACGGAGGGGCTACTGTGTTATAAAAAACAAACAAACCAGCAAGCAAACACATGCTGTGCTTCTGAATAATTTGCCATGTTAAAGAGTCAGGCTAAATAGCCATATTAATATATCTTGTTGCATATAGACATCTGATTTGGGTCTTTACATATTTTGGAAATTTGTCTTTATTCATTTATTCTTTATTTGTCTTTATTAGTTTAATGCTACTACTGATTTTCTCATAAATTTCTGAGTCACCTTTTGAGCCCAGACAGGTCCTGCAAAGTGAGTTCTGATTAAAACTTTCATTGTTTTATAATGTGCACAATATTAGAGATAGAAAGATCAGAGCAAAATATTTAAATGAGGGAACAAAGAAATGTTATAATGCAACATGAACTTTATTATGTGTATATTATACACATACACACACACATATATATTCATGAATATATTCATAAATATTATTCATTGCAAATTGCTATTAATCTCAAACAACATGAAAGCCTTAATTTTTTTACCTGTCTTTACTGACCCTGAAAAAACAGCTACTCAAAAGGTGATAACAATTCCACACGAATAATGGTTTGGGAGGAAGTCGGCATAGTGTGTTAGTTTGACCATTGTACTACGAATCTGGAGAATAAAGATCAGTTTCTGGCTTGGACATGGAAACCCACTGGGTGAGCTTACACAAGTCACACTCTCTCAGCCTCAGAGGAAGGCACTGGCAAGCACCCTCTGAACAAATCTTGCTAAGAAAACCCAGTGATAGATTCACTTTAGGGTCACCGTATGTGAGAAATGTCATGAAGTCACACAACAACCAAGTACCTTTGATGATAAAGTGATGACTTTCTTAACTTATTATCTAAAGAAAGATTTCCATTATATTTGTGCAAGCTCATGCTTTCTTTTCTTTCTTCCTGTACTGCCATGAAGGAATAAATCTGATTAGGAGAAAGTGAGCCAAGGAGATTGTCTTGGCTCTTCAAGCCAAGTTGCACAGAGCTTTCTTCTTCTTGTGTGGAATGGAAAACACTCACTTAAGTTATGTGGAGGCCCAGCATGTTTCTTTGGCTCCAGTCATCCTGCTGTCTACTTAAGAGAGGGACTTTGTTGTTGATTTTCTTTTGGTATGGGATTGCTGTCACCAAGGTCAGGAAGCAATGCAGAGGCCTTCTGTTCCAGCCATCAAGATGCAGAGATCTACCTAACAAGCAAGCTCTGCCTAATTATATGCTGGAGAGCAGAAAAAAGAATTGGGTTCCACTGCCTGCTTTCTTGCTTCCATCAATTATTAGGTAGCTAGGGAGAAAGATTCATAACTCTCCCTAAAACGAAATGCTAGTTTCAGTGTTAGAAACAGCTACTTAAGATTCTCTGTCAGGCTTCTTGCCTGTCATCTCCTGAGGCAAAGGCAAGCTATAGGTGTCCTGTATTCCCATGTCTGCTAGCTGTGGGCTTGTTCTGAGAGTTGAAGTTATCATGACAAGACTTTGGAAAACTGGGTGGCTCCTCCAGAGGGCCCACTGAACAAACCAGGAGGGGAATTTCATCCACATTAGAATCAGTGGGGGGATAAAAATAGATAATCTGTGCAGGCAAATAAAGGAATCTTGCTGTGAATGAAATTTTGGCACAAATCTGTACATTTCCTAGTCATGTTTGTGGGTGAAAACATTTGAATGATGGAGTGTGGATATAGAGAGGTGTTCCCTCCTCTAGAGATTTTTTTTAAAAAAGGGGTGATGGTGGTGTACATTTTTACCATTCATTGTATTGCAACACAATTATACATCACAGAAACATATATAACATGTAATGAGCTAATTTCAGCCAATAATCTTTCTTAATGGTACATTTAAATCACTAGGATGAGAGTAAGCCATGTAGGCAGGTATTTCTAATAAAGGTGGTGTGAAGTGTTGTTGCCTTTCTGGAAAAGAGAAAAAAGACAGAAAAAGGTCCCTCACTGCAAGTGAAAAGACCAATGAATTTATATGGTTGCAAATTATCAGTTAGTTGCAGCCTAGCCATTTTCTCCAGTTGAAGAAAAAATGCTACAGGTACTGTTTACTCTGTGTTTTTTTTTTTAAAGGTACCTTAAAGCTGACTTTGAAGGAGGTCGTCTAGTAAAGGAGGAGTGGGCAACCTGAAGTCTTCCAGATGTTGACAAACTGCAACTCCCACCAGCCCCTTACCAGCATAGTCAATGGTGACTGATGGTGTGAATTGCATTACAACAACTTGTGGACCCTGCAGTAAGGGGATAGTGTGTGATGTCTTCATTCCCAGGAATAAAGCTAAGGATATACAGTACATAGTTATATGCAGAACTGATGGAACAAAATGTGAAAACAGTGAGTGAGTGAGTGAGTGAGTGAATTTGTCCTGTCTTTTCAGTTGTATTGCCATCCTAATCAGATTATCAATGAAGACAAATCTGAGTGTACAAACTGTTTAATGGGTGGCAAAACTCTGCCCCAGTATGTTTTCACAACTGCTGCTTGATCAGAATACAGGCTGAGAATCAATTGATTATACTAACTGCAGACAATGTTAACCATCAAATATACTTGTGTATAAATCAAAGAATTTCTTCCAAAAAATTGACCCAAAAAGCTGGATCGACTTATGCACAGGTCAATATGGTAAAAGAGAGAAAGTAAATGGGAGTAAAAGAGACTCACCAGAGGAAGGTTGATGACACAGAGTCCTCCCCTCAAAGCCCTCCTTCCAGGCTCCATGTGGGAGCCAGGCCCCAACTGCTCCAAAAGTTGCCAAGAGCTCTCTCCTGCCACTGCCGCTTCTTTCTCTCCTGGGCGGTTTTTCCCTTTGAGAGTCCAGTGATGGCTGCTAGATCTGCTTTAAGCCCAGACTGGAGGCAATGACAGGGATCTGGGATTTGGTTTAGAGCAGCCCCCTCTTCCTTTCTTCCGTAGCCACCCTTCCCCTCCACCTTGGATGTATCCCAAGAATCCCAGGTGGAGAGGAGAGTGGAGGATCAGCCTTGGCTCCCTGACCCTCCCTCCCACCTGGATGTATCATAAGAGGAATCCAAGATGGAGAGTAGAGTAGAGAGTTAGCCCTGGAAGGAAGGATGGGCTGCTTTAAACCAGATCCTGGATCCCATTCCTTGCTTCAAGTCTGGGTTTAAAGCAGCTTCAGCGACCATCCCTGGGCTCTCAAAGGGAAGCCCTGCCTGGGAGAGGTGGAATGGGTACTACTTTCATATTCAGGGTAGCTTCAGAGAAAAGCTTTTATTGCATCATCATCTTACGGAAATTTACAGAGGATTCAGACCAGGTTGGCCTCTACTTGAATCTCTACCCAGTCTCTCTATTGCTGCTTCTGCATTTTTTCCTTTACTGAAGAAAATCTAAAAAAGAGAAAGTGATACAGTATAATGGTTGCAGAAGAAGGAAAAATCCGCTGCTGCTAGCAGAAAGAGTTCTTTTTCTGAAAATGCCCACAGTTTCGGGGCTTTGCTACACAGTTAAGGAGTTTGATTCTAACTCGGGAAGAACATGAATCTTGTTTGGGCCAGCCTCATATAGAAGACATAGGCGTGTTACAGACCGCCCCTTTGGGGCGGCCTGTAACTGGCCCTTTCCCCACTGTATCAGGGCCTCAGCTGCCACAACGGCAGCCTCTGAGGCCCTGATCTGCCGCTTTCCAGGCCGCGGGGAAGCGGCAAAAAGCCGCTTCCCCGCGGTCTGGAAACTGGTGTCCTTGGGGCTTCATGCCCCAAGGACACCTGATGGCAGCAGGAAGGGGGAGAAACGGGCCGCTCGGCCCCTTTCTCCCTTGCGTCCCTGGTGCAGCCATCTAAAGGCTGCACCAGCGATGCAAACCGCAGAAGGAGTTCCGTTTTGGAGCTCCTTCTCGCGCCGCAGAAAGGGCGCTCTAGGCGCCCTCATGTGGCGTGACGACGTCACAACTGTGCCACCTCGTTTGGAGGTGGCACAGTGGTGATGTAGTCATGGCGGTGCCCATCTGTATAGGGCGCTGCCATTTTGTACGGACTGGGTCCGTACTAGGGTTAGGGGCTTCAAGAAATGACGCCCCTTTCTAACCCTAGTACGCGCTCGTTGCATACTAGGGTGCCCATTTGTAACGGGCCATAATGCCCCTGATATCAAATATAGTATAACCCAGACTAGTTCAATGGTGCTGCAAGCAATAGCCACAACTAGAGGTATATGCTGAGCCAATAATTCAGTAGCAGTTTCCTGCACTGACTAGTCATCAAGTGACAACACCTATGACAAATTGTATATGCGTACTGAGAGTCAAGCATGGCATAATGGTTTGAGTGTTGGACTACAGCTCTGGAGACCAGGGTTTGATTCCCACTGGGTGACCTTGGGCAAGTCACATACTCTCAGCCTCAGAGGCAAACCTCCTCTGAACAAATTCTGCCAAGAAAACCCCATGCTAAGTTTGCCTTAGGATAAGTTTGCCAAGTTGGAAATGATTTGAAGAATTACAACAACATCAAATATGCATATTATCAAGAATTAAACCTCCAAAGAAGGAGACTCCACCACAGTTCAGAGCAGCATCTTCCATTGTTGTCAGGAAGTTCTTCTTCATGTTTAAGTGTAACCTCTTTTTCAATAGCTTCATTGATCTGTGTCCTAGAGGCAGTACAGACTGGCATTCACATGCTCCAAGCCCTAGTTCCTCCACCCCACCACCATCATGGAGCGTGCCCGTCCATATGCTGTGCACCATTATGATGCAGGTGGTGCAGCGCCCAAACAGTGGTGGCCGGAAGGGGTGTCATCATGGTGCGTGAGTGCACCTGTGACGGCCCTTTGAGGAAGCTGCTCAGAGCAGCTGTTTTGGGGGCATGGCTTGATGTCACAGTGTGCGGCTGTGGCACTGACCCAGGGCAAACAAGAGCGGCATATAGTCACCCATCTGTATAGCCCCTTAGTCTTTGGAACAGCAGAAAACATGCTTGCTCCATGTTCAATGGGACATCATTTCAAATTTTTAAAAAGGGCTCTTATGTTACCTCTTAACCTTTTCTTCCCCAGGCTAAAGATACCCAGCTCCCTGAGCTGCTCTTCATAGATCATGTTTTTTTTTAATCCTTTTACCATTTTGGTTGCCTTCCTCTGGACATGCTCCAGCTTGTCCACATCCTTCTTGGTAGTGCCCAGAACAAGGTGAGGTCTGACCAAATAAGAATAGAGCAGTATCGTTGAACCTCTGTATCCATGGATTCTTCATCCATGGATTCAAGCATCCATGACTTGAAAATATTCAAAAATATATATAAATTCCAAAAAGTAAACCTTGCTTTTGTCATTTTATATAAGGGTCACCATTCTACTATCCACTGTATTTAATGGAACTTGAGCATTCACAAATTTTGGTATCCATGCGCAGGGTGTGTGTGTGTGTGTCCTGGAACCACACCCCAGCAGATACCAAGGGCCCACTGTACTATTAATTCCCTCTATCTAGATACTATGCTGCTATTAATGCAGCGTAGGATCATATTGGCTTTTTTTAGCTGCCGCATCACATTATTGACTCAAGGGTCAGCTTGTACCATGTTACAGTTGGGACACTTTAGTAAAGCTGATTTTTATAAGTATTATTGTTTTCCATTGCCTTAAGACAAACAAAAAGGTTAAAGATTAAGAACTAAAATACAATCAAAAGTAGCCCCTAAGTTAACAATGTGACTTGGAACCTAGCTGGACCCAGAGACACAATATTTGCTCTTCCATAGGAACACCTTGTTGCCATGTAGAAGACTTGAATCAATGAGAATCTACCCTTTATAAAGAAAAGGTTGTTTTCCTTTCCAGCAGCCTCTGGGATAGACAAGAAAAATACATTAGTATTGCTTTGCATTGTGCCACATAACAATTTAGGAGCAAAATTGAATGCCATATCCAAATGGAAGAGCAGGGGATATTAAAGTGGCAGAAACCATTTCAGAAAATAAATGGAAGTATACATATGCAAGTGATTTTAGGAGATACCAAGCTGAATACAAATTGAAATGCTATATGTTCAGTTTTGCTTAGTTTCAGCTGTGCTTACGCATATACTGTAGTGTCTTTAAAAAGGACCACACAGGGTTGTCTTTGAATGTCTTGTAAGGGTAGTACCAATAATTCTTCAAGGTCAGCAGAGGTTATTTGAAGAAGGAATGGTCTCATGGATGGAAATCAACCTGAGGAAGTGGGAAACAATCTTGATGTTCCCTGGATGATATGCAGGTATCCTCTCATTCTGAAGATCAGCTGTACATGGGGATGCCTGAAATGGAGATTAAAAGAACCAACATAGCTCTAGAAACAGCTGCTATTCTTTCCTCATCTTGTACATTTTTGGGGCCTATTTCAAACACTAGTTAGGGTTGTCAGACTGAAACCTTTGGACAGCTCCTATACCTTTAATGGTTGTGTAGAAGAGGGAATTTTAGCAAGTGTTGCTTGTCACACAGCCAGGGAACAAGCAAAGCCTTCTGAAATTTCCTCATTGACACAACCGTAAAAGGCAAAGGAGTCATCTCCAGTTTTTACTCTGGCAACTATAACCTCACATAACATGCACTTATGTTATCTTTTGGCACATATCGTTTGCAGTGGCATACCCTAATGGTATGTCATGCATCTGGGATGGTTGCCTGCAGCAGATGAGCTGGACTTGATTGTATTCTAACCAAATGAGGAACAGGTGAAGGTTACTAGAGCTTAGAAGAATATTCCTGGAAGCTTCCAATTCGGTATACTTGAATAAAGCTACAATTCTGTTGATGCGCAAGACATTAATGCATGTTTTCACATATTCTCTAGTTTCTTCCAGCCCTAAGTTGTTCTTGAGTCACAGCAACTACATGTATTGATATAACCTAGATTGCATCAATTTTGCTACCAGGGTTTGTTTCATCAGTGACATCACCATTTTTTGTAAATTAGCCTTCCTCAGCCTAGTGCCTTCAGATGTTTTGTATTGGACTATAACTCCCACCATCCTCTGTCAGGATGGCCATTGGCTGGGAATAAGTTAGTTCAACACATCTGGCCTGGCAAAGGCCGCTATAACTGATGCCAAGACTATTCTCTGATTAACAATTTTTGGCAAATGGATTCTCCCTTTTTATGCTTTTCAACACTAATGTTCCCATCTAGATGCAGGAGAAAAATTCCCATCACATGAAAAGTTTTAAACAACATTTTTCATGCTAAAACTTTGACAAACCTAAACAGGTGTTCCTCTGACTAATTCATAAATTAAAGAAATTCCCAGAAGAACTTTTGTACTCCAGAGAAAAACAGATTTCATTTTATGCAGGTTCTTCACTGAATTGGAAATAAATGCAATCTGTTTTAAATCAACTGAAAAAGAAAGAGTGTGTGAGAAGAATCAGGGTGTGTCAATGCAGGTGAAGAGGTATTTTACAGAACTTTCTGAGAGGAGCATGCAAATGGCATTCTTTCTAATTTAAAAATTTCAGTCTTCTCTGGCAGTGCAGTGAGATAACATAAGAACCATGCTGGATCATAACAAACCTCTACTTAGACATGTGCTATTTTTCTATAATTTTATTGGTTCATTATCATTTTCATTTTGTACAAAATGCCTGAATAGATTGCCCATGTCATAGTATTTCTGATATCTATGTACTGTAGCACAAGCTGGGGAGTGAAGTAAACTGACGGGAGGAAAATGAGCTAATTCAAAATGCAGTGCTGGAGGAAAGTTCTATGGATACCATGGACTGTCAAAAGGAAAAATAATTGGATGCTGAACATTCCCTAGAAGCCAAAATGACTAAACGGAGGCTATTGTACTTTGGACACATCATGAACTGACATGACTCAGTTGAGAAGACGGTAGTGCTAGTTAAAGTGGAAGACAGAAGGAAAAGAGAAATATCACATTAAAGCCCAATAAACTCAACAAGGAAGTCACAACCCTGCATATGCAAGACCTTTAAAAAATTGAATAAAAAATACAAAGAGAAATAAATACAAATGAGAGAAATAACACATGCAACCCAATACAACTGCCAACTACAAATTACAAATATGACAACTAACAAAATAGAATAGAAAATGGTGACTTCTAAACATCTCTTCTGCAGGCATTATAAATTTCACCCCTCTTTGCTCTTAGTTATCCTTCATTATCACTACATCACACTGGCTTTCCTGTTTGCATAGCCAGTTAAGAAGGCTCATTGGATTTGCAAACCAACAACATTTAAAGGGTCACCCAGTGCCAGTCTCCAATCTAGATATCGGACTCTTCACATTTTGCTGGGACCCTAGTAGTCCCTCTTTATCCTGTCACTGGCACAACATGCACAGATCTGCCGATGGCATGGCATGACACAGCTGTCTTTCCTTCCTCTCCTCTACTCCTCAGCTCACCCTTCATTCCATTCATCACATTTTCTGCATAACCTGAGTGTCCAGTTGCAGATGTAAGACCTCAAAATTGTAGATGAAGCTCTGCTATGCACAAAGGTTTTTCTCATATGGTCCATATGCACAAAGGCACGAGAATTTAAAAGGCCTGGACATATGCACAATAGTTCTGCAAATGTTATGATGAGTTTGCACAGCACTCTAGAACAGGATTTTAAAACAGGAGGTTGCAATTTCCCCACCAAAAGTTTTTTGTGGGCTTTTCGGGCTATGTGGCCATGTTCTAGCAGAGTTTCTTCCTGACGTTTTGCCAGCAACCAGCCATTGAAATCCACAAATACCTGGACAATTTCAACAGGAAAGAAGAATCCCTTAAAGTAAACAAGGTTTGGCTACCAGTCCTGAAAGATAGCAAAATAAAGATTCAACAAATGCAAATGAGAAATCTCCCAGGGTCAGGGGCTTCCGAGCAGACAATGAGCACTAATCAAGGAGACATTATCCTCTTGTGCAGACCCTCACACCCCGAGGACTGCCATTAGCAACAAACAATACACATGCAAATCACTCCTGCCTTTCCAGGTCACACAATATATATAGCCAAGTCCTTTCTAGGCAAACATTCTCTAAAGATGCCAGCCACAGTTGCTGGTGAAACGTCAGGATCAAACTCTGCTAGAACATGGCCACATAGCCTGAAAAACCCACAAAAAACTATGTATGCCGGCCATGAAAACCTTTGACTTCCCCACCAAAAGTCTGTAAATGCTTTAGATACTGGAAAAGTTATTTTTGGACAGCAGTTCCCCAAATCCCTTTGCAAGCCTGGGGAATTCTGGGAGTTATCATCCAAAAATAAACTGGCCAAACTCTGAAACCCTACAGCATCTCATCCTTTTCTCATGGCCAATTTTAGTTACAGCCATACAAACAGTACAGAGCTGAGCCAATAGAAGTGGCAGGAGGGAAGACAGACTTGCCAGCACAGTGCTGGCTGGTGCAGTTGCCACCACCACTCAGGCTCTGGAGCAAGGCTGGACAAGTATCCAAGGTCCAGGTGCCAACACACACACACCCTTGACTTGGAAGGGATGCCCCACCCCTATTTACTTTTATTTTTCAAAACTCAAAGTGCCCTTGAACCCTCCAGTGAATATAGAGAGGAAATTTCTTTTTTGCCTCCAATGAACTGTTTTAGCTTCAGAAGAGACCTGTTCAATGCATAAACTGGTTTAAAAAAACAACAAGCATTGGGACAAAGAGTGGTGGGATCTTTGGAAGCCTCAAAAAAAGCCTGTGGGTCATACTTCCACCAACTTGTTCTAGAAGGAGGCAGCAAATAGTTTTGGGATCAAGTAGAAGATCCTTCAGCAGCTGTAAGGAAGAAATGTTTGCCAACTATAGTTCCACCAGTTTCAGTTTTGTGATGCTGGGAGGTTCAATATAATATATGGAAGGTCTCCTCACAGGTACACTGTACAACACTGGTTATCACTGGTTAACACAATACATATATTATAACACTCGCTAACACCCCACCCTCAGAAGGTCTCTCTTAGCCAGTTTATCACATCTCCTTTTTGGTTCCCAGCCTGTTCACACCACAGTTTAAAACCCCCTCCACCATTTCTTTGGTCATCCACCCATCCTGGCCCTAGGCAATATCTTTCCTTCTGCTTTTGTCCCTCAAAAACCATAGTTAAAACTGAACTTGTCACTTTATCATCAGCCCACAAGTTTTGTATTCTTGTGGTTACTGATATAGTCTATTATAAAGGTCTTTCATGGGGTTCAGTTCATTCCATGCATATGAGGAAGTAGTCCGAGTCTTTGCACAGTTAGTCTCAAAGTGCTACAAGATCCCTTTGCATACAGATATTTCACTTTAACATGGCTATGTCACTGAATTCCCCACCCAGTAGTGACTTACAGATTTGACAGCTTTTATTATTCTGGAATGAATCTAAAGACCAAGAAGAGATAAAGGTGCAAGCCACCAATGCAGGGAAGAGAGCATGTGAAGCTATCAGTTAAGGGAAATCTGAGATCTTCCCCCTCCCATACCAGACAGCTCTGCACTACTAACTTGGTTCCCTCTTCTACTGACAAGTGCTTTGAATGCTTAGAACAAGGACGATGATATCAAAATGCTGCATATGTTTAAAAAAAGAAAGACGCAGTTCGGTTGCCTTGACGCATTCTGGAGCTTTGTTGTTGAAAGAGATTTATGCTGCTTTGTCCCATAGGATATCAGCATATTTTCCCTTCTCAGATCTGCACGCACCAGCCAGCCTCAGAGCTGGGCAGCCTGGATGGCTTATCCTGCACCACTGAATCTCAGAGGCAGAGAGAGAGTGAAGTGGGAGAGGCAGCAAGGATCACTGAGCAAAGCTACAGTGGAGTTTTGAATGCCAACAAAGCACTAGCAGCAGCCAAATGTACTTTCTAATTACTATATATCCTAGGAACAGTAGAAGATTTTTTTTGTTTTTTTTGTTTAAGTACTGGAATAGGATTAAACTAAATCATGCTGCCTTAAAGGCAAAATCCTTTTTCAGAAACTACTGGCAGTCCCCTATGCCTTTGGAAAAGAAATGTCAGCAAAAGGCATTTTTTTTTTGCATTACACATAATATGTGCCTCTGTATGTGTACGTTTCAGCTCTATAAAGATCAGTGCTCAAAATAAAGAGCAGCCAGATGGTGGTGTGGTATCCACACATTTCCATTTATGCTACATATTTATCTCATCAGGCTATAAGGCTCGATGTGTTCTGGGTCGAGGATATGAACTCACATTTAAGAACAGTTGCTTCTATGTTTGCTGATGACTTTGATGCTAATTTAGATCAAAACCTCGTGGATCCCTTTGTGTTGCTGTCCAAAAGTCAAGGGCAAATTTGCCAAATTTCTGTCCATGTAAAGAGAACAGAGGCAAAAGCACCATGTTGGTCAGAGAAAGTCCACAACCTCCAGGAACAGAAGAAACTATTGTTTGCTGCCAGGTAACTAATAGTTGAGCTGCTGTCTGCTGGGAAGCCAACTGTCTGCCCAGGTTTCCAGATGGAGATGAGAAGGTAAGTAGTACACAAAGAGACATGGGCCAAGTTGAACAAGCACCGCCTAAATGGCATATAAGGAATGGCTTCCTCTAATTAGCCCTGTGCAGTTTTGAGGAAAATACTTCAGAGCACTGATGTGTATAACAGACAGCAATAGGGCACTATCCTGAGAGCTCAAACCAGTGTAAAAGGCCACTGGAAAAGAACATTCACATTTTAATGTTTCAGAGGAATACAGAAGATAGGAAATAGCAGAATTGTTTGTGGTTGTGTCATTGTGCATGTGATGTGAGACTGCGAGAGAGGGTGAGAGAGTGATCCTTTGCATCAATGTCTCAACTAAAGTGCACGGTTGTTTTGAGGGTGCCAACTTGGTGTTCCAGGTCAGGAGTTCCTGAACTCCTAAAGCTAGGCTTTTCCTAGCTTTGTAGGCCACAAAAACATTGGTCCAAATTTGGGGGGAGCATGCCACCTGCTGCAGGTTTTTGGGGAGCACATTTGGCCCCCGGTTTTGCTAAATTGCCTCTCCTTGTGGGATGTAGAGCTTATTTGCAGTACTGCTAGCAAACTAGAGATGATGCTGTGCCCAGTGTGAAGCAGTTACTTATACTCTTGTTCTAGAGACTGTCCCTTGGCTAAATAAAGCTGTTCTTCAGTAGATACACTCTGGTTTGGCTTCCCTGTGGAAGTATCTGACATCTTGTTCTAGACCTTTTCTAAGCTGCAGATTGTTCCCATAAATTTTAGAGTGGAGCTATCTTGCAGATGAATCTGTGGCACCTTAAAAAGAGTACAGGTAACAATAACAACTCAGTTCTGCATTCAGTCATTATCTAAGCTGTGACCTTACAGTACATTTCCTGCAGCTTGTCCACCTGACACTGCTTTAGTTCATGGCATTCCTTGCCAGATACAGCAGATGGCTGAGGTCAGACCCCTCTCCCTTGAATCAGGTTCTTCAGTACAGAAGGCAACAGATTATGATATGGATTTTAATTTCAGGTTCCAGAGAAATAATCTCCCACATGTGAGAAAAAGATAAGTTACAGCCCTGACACCTGCCTTCTTTCTGCTTTGGGAAGGAAAGGGTGATTGTGAACAGATGTGATGAAAAGGGTGGGTTTGGGCAGGAGGCAGGGGAAAATGTTTAAGGTGTGTGTGTTTTTAAAAAAAATCCTCAAGGAAAGACAGTTTACTCAAAAAAATTGCAAATTCTATTTACTTTTTTAATTTATATTTTTGTTAAAATGGAGCTACAAAATCCTGAACTGTAAAGAACCTACTTGGTTCTGTTGGTTTATGAGGAACAAGCAGAAAAATTCCCCAATAAAACCAGAAGAAACCATCAGCAGTAGTAAAATCAAGAACATTATTTGAGGAAGTAGACTTAAAATGAAAGCTTATGCTACCAATTTCTTTCTTGCTTTAAGTTAGTCTCAACTCTCAAAGGTTGTACAAGATCCCTTTGCATACTGATCCAGACTTACACAGCTATGTCTTGGAATTTTGTCATAAGTTTTATAGTTTAATAAATCTGGTTTGTGATGATTCTTCCTATTTCATTACAATTTTGATAGGTAACTAAAGTTAAACAGACCTTAGCAGGTGCATACAAATATATCTGAATATATACCTCAATTTTGCTAATATCTAAAGCATACTTGTATTTGTGGATTTGAATTTTAATGATTCAGGATGCTTAGATAGATGTGTCTTTGAGTCTATGGCCAAAAAACTAATTGCTAATCACAGCTGGGAGTAAACCAATTGAAACAATTGAATTTACATTAGTATTGATTTATACTTCAACATTTGGTGCAATGGGTCCATTTTAGCTTGGACTAGATCCAGTGAAAATGATGTTTCCTGAAGGTTTCTTCAAGAAATTGGATTTAGGCCCAAATGTAAAGCAAAAGTGAAAGCTGACTGTTGATATGCTCTTAAGATATTGGAGAACATGGGATTTACTTTGCATGGATTCCAAGTGTTTCTACAATTTTCTGACATAGATTTTATAGATATATAGAAATTTCTGGTTTCAGTAATGTACATAATTTATTATGTTTAAAAAATGAGGAAGGAGTGGAAAGGATCAATTACTCAGTCTGCTAACTCAAAACACACATCACAATTCATCCCATTGGATCTGATTTTCAGCAAGTGTTTGGGTCTCTAAATACTATAATTTCCCAGTATAAGAGACTAACACAAAGCAAGAATTGCTTTTGCAAAAATCCAAGAAAACTAGCCTTTGAATAAAGAGCCAGCTTGGAAAGACAACATTTGTTGGCTTTTTGTTATTTGATTAATAAATAACTTAAATTTTACTGTTCTTTGCCTTCATCTCCAAATGACCGAGGTGTGGCCTCTGCCTACACTGAGATCCCTCCAAACTAACTAAGGGCATGTCTACACTGGTTTCCGCTCACCTTCATTGCACCCTGTCTTCACAATGCAGTGCCAAAACATTGTGGACTGTCTTCATGATGTGAGGTCAGTCCCACATTGAATCTGCCCCATCCCTCCATTAAATTGGATTAAAAATACTTGACTTTTCCTGGAAAATCGGGAGCACTCCAAAACAGCACCAGGCAGCTGTTTACACATGGGTCTGACTGTGCTGCCTGGTGCTCCTGCTGCTGGCAGACTTCCACTGAGGACACAGTGAGGCTGGGTCCCCTTTTTTGTTCTTCGGAGTGGCTTGCATATGTAAACAGTGGGATGCATATGAAAACAGCCTTCTGGTGTTATGTAGAGGCAACATGAGGAAATTTGGGCAGCTCCAGGGCCACAATACTCCAGCCTGGAGGATTTTGGACAATGTAGATCTGCTAGAAAATAAAAGATGTACTCCGATGTTGTTGTGGACAAAACATCGTTAAGCTGTGCTGTTGTTAAAAAGACTTTTACTTATCCTGCTTATGTGTTTTGGGAAGACTCTTTGTCAAAAGCTGGTTCTTCTGTTTTTTCTTTCTTTCTGTGATAAGAGTTTCTAATGTTGAATCAAAATAAGTGCAGTTCAGGGCAGGTCTACACCTGCCCTGAACTACAACCAATAGCAATAACAATAGCAAGTACATTTCTATATCATTTATCAGTGCACTTAAGCATTCCCTAAGCAGTTTACAAAGTGTAAGCTTATTGCCCCCAACAATCTGGGTACTCATTTTAGTGGGCTTGGAAGGTTGCAAGTCTGCGTTGAGCTTGAGCCCATGGCTGGTATTGAACTCAGTTTGTGAGTGAGTGGCTGCAAGACAGGCATTTAACTACTGCACCACCAGGGCTCAAGCAGAGACAACATCTATATAAAATGTAGGTCTGTGACTCCAACACCATCACTTTTTTCTTTCTCCTGTATGATTTTGAAACATTTTTTTCCTGATGGAGAATCCAGTGGAGCTTCAAAAGGTTGCCTTATGTGTTTTGTGCATTTTTGCTGGCCAATAAAGGGATCAGACTGTTTTCTATTGTGGATTTTGTTTTATTCAGCTGAATGGCCAGCATGGCTACTCCTGGATATATTTTTTAAAATAACTTAAATTTGGAATTATGTTCCTGCTGAAAGTTGAACTTAAGCCAATCACTTTAGACAGAAATTAAATTTAATTAAGTTGCACACGTTTTGAAGAAAATTTCCAAGTTAATTTAATTGACTTTAATTAGTTAGTTTCTATCACTGTTTGGGAGTTTTATTGCTACAGAACCTCTAATTCTCTCTGCTCTCAAGCTGAAAGGAAGCTGTGCTATACCCATTATTTCCCTTATATTCTCTTCAGGAAATAATTAAGTATTGCATTGATTACAATTTATTTGTCAGGCAAGGCAGCCCATTAGGTGTTTTTTTTAACTAAAGAAATACTCCATTTAGAACCTTATAGCAGATGTTGTAAATTTGTTCTTAAATTAAATTCATTCTAAAGATCTATCTGTTTAACTCTGCACAAGTGGCACATTTGTTTCCAAAAGAAGTGAACATTTAATTCTATTCTGTTTGCAGTTACAGACCTAAGAGTACATTATAGACCTCTTTCCAAACAATTATATACCTTTAGGTTTTGGGTAAGCTGATGTTTTCTAGCATGTTCATTGCTGCAGGTCGACATGATAGATTACTGTGTAGTGGCAGTGCATACTCAGTGCCCTTTTGCCTGAGGAAGAGTGGCACAGGGCAGGATCCTACGAAGCACTTTAAAATTCTGTTCATTTCAGAGGGAGAGAGTTGGTATTTAAAGTCCCAGACACTTGAAACATTGTTACATTTAGCTGGATTGTACCTGCAGTATTTTTTTTCCAATTACTATTTCCTTTCCTTTTATTTTTGGACAATTTCATATGGCTTTTTATTAACTTTAAGAATTAGCTGCTGTTGTTATTATTGTGTCTTTTCAGTTCTAAGCTATGGTGACCCTAAGGTAAACCTATCAAGTAAAATGTATTCTGAGGTGTTCCGTTGCCTTCCTCTGAAGCTGAGGCTGATATTGCATCTACGCTGCAGAATTAATGCAGTTTGACACCCCTTTATTTGCCATAGCTCATTGTGATTGAATTCTGGGATTTGTGGTTTTGTGAGATAGTTAGCCTTCTCTGTCAGAATGTTCTGATACCACAACAAACTACAAATTCCACAGCACTGATCCATGGCAGCTACAGTGGCATCAAACTACATTAATTCTGCAGTGTGGCAGAGCCTGAGAGTGTGTGACTTATTTATGGTCACTGTATGAGTTTCCATAGTTGAGCAGCAATTTGAATTCTCACCTTCAGGAGTCCTAGTCCAACATTCAAACCACCACGCCAAGCCTGGGATCTTTCAGAAATCCAATATATTTTGGGGCTGTCACAATCATTTTTGTAGAGTAGGTCTGAAGATATCTTCCATGGTTTAGTGGCATGGAGTGCATTTGTACATCTTTGAAGTAGGCATCATTACCCACCCTTCATACTTAGGAACTAAGGGTTTGTTGATGCTTGTTAGCTAATTGGAAGTCCCTTTTATCACCTTCTGGTCATCTGGGCTTCCAATTCATCAACCACTATAGAGTCAAAACAGGCAGAGTTGCACCAACTTTCCACTTGAGCACTCTTAAGAATTAGAATCACAGGTTATGTATATGGAAGAATGAGAAGACTCTGTTAGTCTTTTAGGCTATTTATTATTTAAAGTCTTAGATATACAAATATACATTCACATTAGGGAGGAACATGTACTTTTCAGTTTCTAGGTACATTACATACATTATACAGTCAGCTGTCTTCTTCTGTGGGCTTGCCATCCATGGATTGGAGTATCTGTAAATGCCTGCACCTTGTTCTCACCAATGATAGCCTGTGCAGTTGGCTGTGCTAATGTAACAGTGTGCATGCTACACCGCCACTGAGACACAGCAGCATTTGAGGTCCCATAGATGTTGCTGTCCATGGGAATGGGGATCCCCTGCTGATATGAAGAGCTGACTGTATTACATTACATTACATTAGATGTAAGGTTTCATGCACCTTATCTAATATTAGGGTGTTTTAATCCATATACCATCTGTGGAGGAAACACAGTGAGTTAATATGCCTGGGCATTGCTCTATACATAGTAGCATCTGTTAGATATCTATAAATATCCAAAATGGGCATTGGCATTATTTCCATACCTTGTGCAATTGTTGGAAAAATGTCTCTCAAACATCCCTCAAACGTGGAGGAAGCATGTGTGTCTGAATGCCTGGCATGTTTCCTCAATTGTCATGGAATCATTGCTCCCTGTAGCATCCCTGAATCATCTCAAGGGGAGTGGATTTCCTATGAATGCAAAGTTTCTGTTCATAGGAAATCCACTCCTCTTGGGATGATTCAGGGATGCTGCGGGGAGAGATGATTCCATGACGATTGAGGAAGTGCACCAGGTGTTCAGACATACGTGCTTTCTCCATGTTCAATACTCTTTCTAGGTTTAATTTCTTTTTTTTGTGTTAACTGCTTTTAAGATTGGGATGAGGAATGGGGTTTTGCATTTTTAATCCACTTTGATTCCTTGAGATTAAGCGGAATATAAATAAATTATATTATTATTATATTATGTTTGAGGGATGTTTGAGGGACATTTTACCAGCGATTGCACAAGGTATGGACATCTTCTATGTTAGGAAACTGCTGTCTTTGGACAGCGGACACTAATGCTTATGTCAGTTTGCTCTCTGTCTTTTCTGGGCCAGTTTTAAATCTTTCTTAGTCCTTCTTTGTCCAATCAGCTCAGAGATCTTCAGTAATCTCCACTTGTGTAAACAATATTCTTCTCCTGTCTGACAAGGTTTTTAGTAGTCTTTCCTCTGTAATGTAACACGGGATGATTACTTAGTTGCATCAGACAGTAACCATTTAATGCTATACTACTAACCCTGTAATGCAATAACTTTCTTGGGTTCATTATAAGTCAGTTCACTGTTTAGATTTCTTTTTCAAGTTTATTTCACTTTTGTTAGGTTAGCTTCATGTATTGAACTAGCTAATGCCTACACTCTTAGTATTACACACAAAGGGCCCATTCACACTACGGAAATAACCTGATGTGAAACTGGGTTATTTCCATGACATTCACACTGGCCCCAAATGCACCTGGCATGGTTTGCGGGAGTGGGTGAAAAACCCACTTAACCCAGTGCATTTTGCACTGGCTCTCTAACCGTGTCTTTTTTAAAATACTGGGTCGATCTGGATCTTGGGTAGTGCAAATGCACTACCGAATCGATTCAGATTGCTGAGATCATTCCTGGCCATGAGATGCTACCATGCTGATGTGAAGTGGCACCAATGTGAATGTTGGACCAGGTTAAAATGCCTTGGAGAGATTCAATCACTGTAAATGTAGTGGGAACATTGATTTGGTATCACATTGCCTCAGAGATCTGCATCTTAGTACAAAAAAGTAAATGTGAATGCCATTTCTGTGTTAAACTTTGCTTTATATTCTATGTTTTACAAACACATTTCTTACATTGGTTTGGGGGCTTAAATTTGACAAAATAGAATCACTGTGACCATTTCTAGGTAGGGAAAGTCTGATATTAACCTAACTGGATTGCTACATTATGTAGGGCTTCCCTTGAAGAAAGCTTAGAGCAGTCATGGCGAACCTTTTCAGGACTGCATGCCCAAATTAACAATTTCTTGACAGGAAAGGTCCCTGGGGAGGAGGAGGAACAGGCACACACTATGGAATGCTCCTGTTTAGGATGCCAGCCAGCCAGCCATGTTCTTTCCCATTATGTTCTGTTCCCTATCTGACCAATTGTCAATCTCTGCATCAACAGTCAATCATCATTCTGTGTCTACTGAGCATTCTTGTCTTAATAGATTTGGAAAACACCACAAGAGCCACCCAGTCCAATCCCCTGTCATGCAGGAAGACACAATCAAAGCACTTTGAGCAGATAGTCCTGGAAATCTTCAAAGAAGGAGACTCCACCACCTTCCAAGGTATATTATCCCAATGTTAAATAATTCTTATAGTAAAAATGTTCTTCCTAATGTTTAAGTGGAGTTTCTTTTCCCATAATTTATTCTGTGACTGTTTAGGCTCTGCCCTGCAGAGCTATTTTTGTATTCCTGAAAAGCTTGGGATAGCCCCCCAAATATGTGAGGCCTTCCCCTCATATGTTTTGGTTGCACAAGCACCCATATGCAGAGAATGGGCTTGCTCCTAATGAAACTCTCATGATTGCCCCAGCATGGTAATAATAATCTCACTGATTTATGAACACTGGGATGATCCATGGACAATCTATGGATGTATTCACATGTACAGAGCTATGAGAGGAGTGGCTCTTTCCATGCTCCCTGAGAGATTCTTGCCAAGCAAGGGGCTCATCATCAATGCAGACAGGGTCATTTTTCACCATCAACCTGCATATGGCTATGAGCTTGTACAAACTGGTACAGCTGGTGTGGGGGCAGCGTGGTGGCATGATGTATGCATGCCAGCCACCCCTATGCTGGTGTTATGCTGTGAGCCCAACTGCACAGGAGGCATCACGGCACAGTGTTTAAAAGTGCTGCACCAAAGGAGCACCAAAAAGCCACAGATACATTGGGTGGTGTGGAGAGTCCAGAGACAGGCATTTATAAGATCATCGTGACTGAGAATGTCAACTGAAATTCAAAACCTTATGGGTATAGAGATGAGGTGGCAAGTTCAGTTTTAACTATGGTCATTGGGGGACAAAGGCAGGGGGAGGATGTTGCCTAAAGCCAAGGAGAGTATATAACCATAGGAATGAATATTGGAATGATGTGTGGGAGCCAGAGGAGATGTGATGAACTCATCAACGGTGCCTTCATGGGGATGAGGGGCAGTTATATCCTGTTTGGATTACTAAAATGTGTTCTGTGTGGGGCAGCCTTGAAGTGTGTTTGGGAACCTCAGCTGGTCCAGAGTGCTGCAGCTAGATTGTTAACTGGAGCTTGTTACAGGGAGCACACACACCATTTGTTACATGGTCTTCACTGGCAACCAGTCTGTTTCTGGGCACAATTCAAAAGCCGATTATGACCTACAAAACCCTATAACACTGAGATATCATTATCTAAACGACTGCTTTTCCTATAAGAGCCTTCCTATGTCTTGAATCATTGGGGGGGGGGGGGGCTTCTCTCTGTACCACTCCCCATACAGGTAAATCTGGTGGGAACACAGGAATTGACCTTCTTAGTGGCTGCTCCCAGACTCTGGAAGTCCTTCTCTAGAAAAGTCAGGCTGACATTCTTTTTGCTATCCTTTTGAAATGGGGTGAAGATTTCTTTTGTTTTGTTTTGGCAGGCCTTTGAGAGTTCGCTGCTCAGGGGGACAGGGCCTTTCACATGCTGTGTTATTTATATCTGCTGTTCATTTAAATGGGTTCTTTTAAATTGTTTTAATTTTATTGCTAGTTTAATTGTATGATTAACTTTTGACCTAACTTTTGTGAACCAATTTGAGTCCCAAACAGGCAAAAGGGCAGGAAATATGTTGTTGTTGATGCTGTTGCTGTTGCTGTTGCTGTTGCTGATGCTCCTCTTCCCCCTTTGGGAAGTTTTGGTTCTCTTTCTGTCTTACCTTTTCCTGTGACTTGGATATATAGAGGTCAAGTAAGCAATGATTGTGCCAACATGCTTGTAACAGAAAAGTGGTTCAAGGGAATGATACAAACCAATTTTAACAACTCAACTGCAGCCCTTTATGTTCCTGTCATTTCCCAATGTACTGAGCTACTTCCAATGTTCAGTATAGGCCACGCTATGTACAAATAGGTTTCTGGCTTATTTTGATCGTCTGTCTCAACATGCAGTCTGTTTTCAACTCTGTCAACCAAGGCAAATAAAGCTTTTCCTTTACAGTCTCTGCATGACATTTCTAACCTTTCCTTGACATGACGATATCAAGCATGTTGAAAAACACTGTGAGCTTTTAATCGAGCCAGTGACCTCAAACAAAATGTTACGTTGCATTTGGGACTGCATACCAAAGTTGCTGGTTCCACTTGTTACATCAAGCTATGCTTCCTTCTTTTTTAAAAAGAAAAAGAAAAAAGTGGGCTACCTAAAATAGAGCTTAGAGATGGGAATGTTTGGAAAATCCATTTGTTCAGTGCAGCAAGCTTTCAGAATTACAGTGAGCCAGACAAAATAGAGATAGGCAAAACTAACACAGCAGAGGGAAAAAGAATGAAGAATGTGAGCCAATACAGTTATGCTAACTGACAATACAATCCTAACCACTATTGAAGGCTGGCTGAAAGGGAGTTACTTTAAGTAGGAGTCCTTCTCCACCTATAGGATGGTGTGTTTTCACCATTTGTGGTTCTTGTTATTGACTGTCATCAAGCTGATTTTGATTTATGGTGACCCTATGAATGAAAGACTGCCAAATCACCCTATCACCAACAACCCTGCTCAGGTCTTAGAGGCCCATGGGTGTGGATTCCATGATTGAGTCTATCCATCTGGAATGTGGTCTTCCTCTTTTCCTACTGCCTTCTATTTTGTCAAACATCTTTGTCTTTTCTAGTGAGATGTCTTATCATGATATGTCTAAAGTAGAATAGCTTCAGTTTAACCATTTTGATATCTAGGGAAAGTTCAGTTTTTGCTATCTCTACTGTTAATGCCTACAAGTCCCTCAGACACAGAAGTACTGTCAATAATGTTACTACTAATGGAACGGGTTGCAACAGGGCATTATAGGGGTATGTCAGGAGCAGGCCAGAGGTTGTCTTGTGTCCATTGGATCCAAATTCCTTTGTTATATGACAGATTGCTGGTTCAAACCCTCTGAGCACAGCAGCCAGATGCTGATATTGTTAATTTCCCTTTGCTTTCAACAGGAGGAAATATTGCAAACACACACATGCACTCATGCCCATACATCCAGTGAAATTGCTAGATATAAGGGCTTGAACAGACAAGCCACAATAAAGCTGCTTTGGGTCACTTTGGAGATATGCTGTTGAAATGACACACACATCTTAAGAGGCCAGAAGCTGTGCCAAAGCTGCATTCCAGTCCTTAGGATTGGAACATGGCTTTGGTGCTGCTACTCACCTCTTAGGATGCATGCATCATTTAAACAGCATATCTCCAAAGTGACCTGAAGCAGCTTTATTTTCTCCTGTCTGTTCAGGCCCATAAGTCTCCCGTTACCCATCTTGGCCTGTGAGAGATGTGGTGCTGGCTTTTGCTACAAATATTTCATCTTACCCAAATTCTTAGAACTGCTCTACCTGAACAAGATGTTGGGAATGGAGGTCTAATTTCCATTCAGCCACAAAGCTCACTAGGTGTGTTTGAACTAGGCAAACTTAAGCTTAAAGAAAGGTTCTGAGGATCAAACAGGAAGGTGAGAGCAGGGAGAAAATGAAAACCACACGGAGCTACTTGGAAGAAGGATGGGATGCCAATTTAGAAATAAAGGGATGGTTTAGAGATTTTATGGCAAGAGTTTTTGGAGAGGGATTTGGGGAAAGACTGATGAGAGAGAAGGAGAGTGTATGAATTGTAGATATTCTTGGAGGCCATTTTAAGTGCAAAGGACAACAATGGTGGATATTGTAAAAGTTCAGTTTACTTAACATTAGAAACAGGGGGCTGGGTGGATAGTTATAGTAGACTAGTGGTACCTTAAAGACTAAAAAAATAAAAAAAAATAAAAAAATAAATTGGCATCAACGTACATGTACAGAGAGAGTACTACTGTTTCAGCACAGGAAAACTTCATACAGGAAAAGGGCCTGCCTCAATGGTCACCGACTCATACAGCAGACATTGTTGGCTAAACTCATCTGCTGTCTATTCTGTAAATTAAAGTTATATGCCCACTGAACTGTGACAGTTGATAGGTATCCAATGGAGTTCATAGAGCACAATGTGCACTATGTTCAGAAAAGCAACTATTTTATAGTCGATGCACTCTATAAGTCACATAGCCACTTAGCATCTGTCTTCATACTGTTCATTTCATTAACTGAAGTGAGGAATAAATGAGTGGTTTAGTGGAGAGAAATGGGTGGGCCAATTTAGGCAATCAGAGATGAGAATGTGACAACACACTCGGTTGTGGCTCCCTCCAGCTTTACCACACTGAGAAGTTTCTATGCAGAGAAGAGCTGTATAAATCATCACTCAGTTTGCCAACAATATAATGTTGTGAGATGAATGCACTACATATCAGGTGCTTTGTCATGTGGAAAGTTTGACTCATTCAAATGAGACTCTGACACAGAGTTTTATGAATTCAGTCTACCCATCCTTTTAGAGTCTAAAAAGAGGAGGTGGGTAAGCTTTGATCACATATCTCAGTGTCACATGCCCTGGGCATGTAGATAAAATTATTCATAACTTTCTGACAGCTGATTGGCGCCATCTGAGCCCTGCCAAGGTTCAGCTTTAGACAGCTACCTTGGGTCAGTTTTTACAAGCCTGCTTGAGCAATTGAGTAATTCCAAGATGGTCAGGGACAGATTCAAAGTGAATGTGTTTCTTCTTGACCTAATTTATTAGTATGAAGCTGTTTTAGACAGTCTAGAGGGCTCCCTATGATCCAAAAAGACAGGATAAAATGCAATATACTGACTTTAATGGCATCAAGATCTCAAGAAAACTCTTTATTAATTCCATACTTAATTCTCACAGCAGATTCCTGCATTGATTATATCAGAGATGTTTCTTTCTTAAATTTCTCCATATTTTATTTATCAAAACAACAAATTAACATCATTCAAACAAATTTACAGATTTCTTATTCAGTTACAATCTTCCCATAAGTCTTATTATGACAATAGTAATATAATGTTTTGTCTTTTCTTCCTTTTGCTCCCAAATTTGTAATCCATTCTTTTCCCCTCTATCTTCCACTTCATTCTTCCTTCCCCCACTTCTTTGCCACTACTTTTCCTTCTTTCATAATCTCCTCTTACAAAGCTCTTTTCCCATTCATCTTTCACTTACTCACATTTATTACTTATGCTCACTTTCTTTTCTCAACTTTTCATACATACATCTTCCAACATTCTTATACTTCTACTTGATTATTTACATTACCTTCATCCATCTCATACAGTACGTTAACTTCCAATGTACCTCTGACCACCTTTTATACAGCTCACTGGAAACTTTTCTTCTGATTATTTACTTTCAGTCAGAGATATTTTTAAAAAGAACTTTGTCGAATGCATACAGAACCTAGCAAGGAACATATGAATAATCATCTGTGTCATATCCCTGATAGGAAGGATTTTAAAAAAACAATTCAAAGAGGAATCTCATGGTGCCTGCAATGTCCTATACCAGCCAATTGTATTTATGATGATTGAAATATGTAATACCACCTGTACTATGGCCATTGCCCATAGCACATCCATCAAAATATTAATTATAATTTAAAACATGTATTGTTCATAGAATATCCATATATATCGGCACTGCTGATCAAGATGCTGTGACACTAAATTACCACTGATCAAATCCTTTCAAAATACTGCATACTTTGTTACACATGAGTCATAATGCAGCCCTGCACAGATTTAACTTTTGATGTAGAACCTATGGAGTTAAACGGCACTTGCTTTCAAATACATATGCTATCTGCATATATTTGCAGAATTTAAATGTTTTCAGATTTTTTTTAAAAAAAATCTTGTTTGATGGACATATGCAAATTGCATTACTAAGACTGTTGCTAAATGTTTAACTCATTTAATGGCCTTATTTCTATATACACCTCTGTGCCTATGATTTCATCTTTAAATGTTTTCAGGGCTTGAACATTATAAATGTAATCAAAATGGCATACATGGGACTATAGTCATTCATTAAAAAACACCACCACCACTATCCTGTGATATGATTAAAGCTGCAGAGCCTAGAATGGTAAAAGGTATGTGTTAAATTACACAATTAGATTGTTCCCGTAGTGAGTTAAGCCCTAGCTGCTCAAATAATAATAAAAAACACCCCCACTTTGCAACATATCATCCTATGAACAGGCTATGCTAATGATAACAATCAGTACTAGAATATGAAGAACTCCCAGTGAAATATCTTAGTCCTACATTCAAACAAAGCTAATTGCTACTTTATTGGAATTGTGCTCAATTTTTAAATTTTATATCCCATACTGCTATCATGGAGACCAGAAGCTCTGCCAGAAACACTCTTCTAAGAGTAATGTATTTAGCAGCCAGTCAGCCAAGCTGCAGTCTGGTGAACAATTAGCATCTTTCACAAATTATGCCTTTTAAAAGAAGATGAACAATCTTAATGATCATAACCATAATAGCATACAACTGAGATCCTATGGAGAAACATATCCCATTGCTAATTCTATGACTATTCTGCCCCTTTGATGTTCCTTTTGGGAAGAAGGGCTGGATCTTATTTGTTTGAAAAGGAGAGGGGAGGGGAATTGTGGCATAAAGCACATCCACAAAATGAAATGAAGAACAAGAGAAATGAAGAGGTAGAAGAATTCCCTGTGACACAGAGCTGTTGAGAGGTTTCAGTCACTGATGTTTTGAAAGTACAGCAAGAGGCTCTTGTAGAGAAAGGCTAACTGGGAGCTTCTGAGAGTGTTGTTTCTATCACATTTGTAGAGCTGCTGTTTCTCTCACCAATGCAATCTACCATTCTATGGAGAATAATTGTTTCACAGGCTGGTTGCCAGCAGCTCTGCTTGTGGCGGGGGGGGGGGGGGCTCTCCTCTTTACCAGATGTGATTAATCCTCAGGAGCACCTCTAATTTCTACCTCTACCCACTAAATGATTATTGCTGTAAACAACATAATACATCTGTGTATGAGGTAGGCATGCCAAAAAGGCACAAACGAAGGATGTACTTCTTTAAATTATTGGTTCCCACAGAGGAGAACAAATAATTTAATCAATTTTCTCTCCACAGTGGGCATAACTTAGAAAACTGTGCATTTTTGAAGAAGGCAGAAGAAGATCTCTGTGCCCCTCCATCACAGCAATCCACACTCAGCTCCTTCCTTCCCCTACCATCCATGCAGCCACTGTGACCAGTTGAGAGCCTTTTGTTTATGTTGTGTATCTTCAAGTCATTTTTGACTTATGGTGACCCAAAGCCGAACCTATCATGGGTTTCCCTGGCAAGATTTGTTCAGAGATTTGCCATCTCCTTCCCCTGAGATCATGTGACTTGCCCAAGGTCACTCAATGGGTGTCATAGCTGAGATGGGAATCAAAAACTGGTCTCCAGAGTTGTAGTCCAACACTCAAACCACTATGCCATGCTGGTTCCCTAGACTCACCTTTTTCCTGCCTTCCCAACATAGCCATGTAATGGCCAGTATGGGGAACCACTGTGCAAAAAGAAGCTTCCCCAGTGCTATGTCTTTCTAACACAGGCAGCAGAAGAGATCCTTACTTAGTTCCCCCCACTACCTCAATCATTGCATAGCTGTACCCTATTCCTCAGCATGATCATCTACTGACTTGCAGGATGACAGGGGGCTGAAGAGCAAGATATGTCACCGCGGCTCTATTCTGACAGCTGGTGCACATTACAGACATCCTTCAGGGTCTATTTTGGAGGTCCTGCAACATGATGGTGTTATGGCTAGCCTGCAACAATCTTTCTTGCTTGGCAGTCCCCACCTATCAACCACCAACCACTACATGGTTGTGTTGGGAAAGCAGGAAAAAGGTGAGCCTAGGCTCCCCGATCTAGATCTCAAAAACAGACTTATGGATTTGAAGAGGGAGATAAAAATTTTCAAATCAGGAATGCTTCTCTGAAATATTGATCCTGTTTTAGGGAATGAATGAATGAATGAACGAACGAACGAACAAATGAATGAATAAATAAATAAATAATACATAAAGGAGGATCTGAATTCATTAAAAGAGGGGATCTGTGTGTGATATAGTGATCAAGAGAGAGCTAGTTGTACCATTCCAGGGTGCTTTGGATCACAGGGGGGGGGGGGGAATCCCTTCAGGAAAAATATTCTTTGCTTCCTGAAAGGAGTAGTTGCAGTCCCACAGCAAATCTCCTACAAGTTGCTGCAACATGTCTTGGAAAAGTCAAGACTCCATTCTGCCCTCTGCACAAGGCAGGAAGACAGGCTGCCTTTAACTGAGTACAAGGTAATTAGCAGCCTTGAAGTTTATAGCAGCTACAGTCTGTCGTTAAGAAAAAAGGTGGAGGACAGGGAATCTGGTCCTTTTTCAAACAGGTGGAAAAATGGGAATGGAAAAGATTAGCTGTGGCTATCCTAGCTGTTGCAGGGTATGTCAACTATTGTTGGCTGTGATGTCATGGGTTTGTATTTGAAAATTGTCAGGATCATGTTCCACATTGGCCTGGAAAATGACATGGATGTGACCACTAGAAAGAACTGGAGCAGAGGTTACTACAGGACAACTGGCAGGTGTCTGTGAGTCAGCATTTGGGAACTGTGCATCATGGGACATCTGATGCAACATGTACAGTAGGTGAAGTCAGTCAGGGGTGCATCATGGGATACTGTATGATGCAACATGCACTGGGGATGAAACCAGCCAGGTTTCATTGGTGGCATGGCTATCACATGACTTCACAGAAAACTCATCTATATAAGGGAGAAGGTGACTATCTCCGTTGTTTGGTTGTTGTGGTCAGTGGCTGGCGAAGCCTTTGTTTGTATATATAGCTGTGAGTATCCAAGACGGCTGTCTGGTACTCTGTGCATTCTTGTATACAGCTTGCAACAAGTGATTAAAGCCCTTGTGACTGAGAGAGCCTTGCTGTCCAGCTGTGTTATTTCCTCAAGCCAGGAGCTCAAGGCTGAAGCCTGCGTGGGAGGAATTTTTCCTTGCAGCCCGAAGCCTTTGCAGACTTCTCTCCAAGAGCCTTTTCATGTCATCCTGCCTGTTTGGATCAACTCTGCATGTGGTTGTAGTGGACACAGCATGTCTCCCTATGCCCCAACAAAAATGTTGTTTGATTTATTGTCTATGTATCAGACTAGTGGTTCCCAAATGTTGGTTCTCCAGATGTCTTGGACTTCAGGCTCCCAGAATTCTTGACTGTTGACCAAGCTGGCTGGGGCTTCTGGGAGCTGAAGTCCAAAGCACATGGAGGCCCAAAATTTTAGAACCACTGTATTAGAGTATGAAGTAAGTAAACTGTTTGGAAGGGATAAGAATGAAATGTTGAAGTGAACGCTAATTGGTGGAATGTTTGGGGAGATTTGCATAAAGCTGGTGAATGTGTATGTGCCTTCAAATCGCCTGTTAACTTATGATGACCTCATGATTTCTTAGCCAAGGAATACTCAGAGATAGTTTTTGCCAGTTTCTTCCTCTGAAATATAGCCTACAGCACCTGGTATTAATTAGTGGTTTCTCATCCAAATACTCACCAGGGCTGACCATGTTTAGCTTCCAAGATCAGATGAGATCTGGTGCCTTTAGGGTTGTTAGAAAAAATATGGTTTGGTTAATTGTAGTTAAATCAGTTTAGCAGCAGCAGCAGCAGGTGCAGCAGCAGCACCAACAGCAATTCCACAGGTACAGTATTTGGTAAAAACAACTAGATCTGAGTTCATGTGTGCAAGTAAGAAGAAAAAACATTTTTAGCAGTACAACCTGGTTTCTGCTTCCATGCTTGGTGAGAGCAGAGAGTGGAAAGGACAGAGAACAAAGGGCAATAAACTTTATTGACCCCCAGAAAAGTGAAGGGTATGGGAAGTGACCTCTTCACAAACAACACTGACCAAATGACCATAGAGATATACATCAGTGTTCCTGCGTAGAGGCTATGCCCCTTGTCAAGTAAAAAACAACAACATAGATCTACAGAACAAGCATTGATGCTAATACTCTCATTTCAGTTTGAGTGGGAAGTACAGTTATCCTAGAGTTTGTTTGCTGTGCAGTTAGACTAGGGTTGGAGTGAGAAAAGGGAGTTTGGAGTGATTGGTAAGGGCCTGAGTTAACTTGAGATAAATAGGTGAAAGTGTGCTGTTTTAAATGTAATAAATAAATAATCTGCTGTATTATGTCCAACTTCTGTAAATAAAGATTTATTTATGGTTTTATACATGGCCTCCAACAATGCTATCTCTCTAAGAGCTTGGATTCAAAAAAAGTGTGTGTGGTGGCAGCATTGAGTATAAAGGAGTGGTAACCATTAAGGAAAGAGGTTGCATGAATCCTCATAGGTTGAGGGCATTTAGATGGTCCCCAGATCTGGTGTCAGAAAGGATGTAATTCTTACATGGTGGAAGAAATGGGGCTCAGGAAAAGCCTTCACTCTTAGTAATTGTAGTAAGCCCTGTGGGAGTTTTCACTGTTGAGGGGGTTAAAGGGTAGAAATCCCACTTTTGGTCACAGTGGTAGGATTGCCTGAGAGGATTCTTCACAGTTAATGGCACGGGTAGGATTGCCTCAATACAAACCCTATAGTTGTTAGTATAAGCATTGAAAACCCACACATTTGTTGACCACAGGAGTGAGAATCCTCAATGTAGGAATATTTAGTATCTGTACCAAGCAGAGTGCAATGAAGCCACTATAATATGAACTTGTTGAAGAAAAAGGAGCAAATGCTTGGGATACTCTTGTAAGCTACATAAGAAAAACTTACATTTTTGGGAAATCCATCTTGGGACAGGAAAGGAGACAGACAAAATAAGATTACCTAAACTTCAATAGAAGAGCCCCCAAGACCAGTTCTTATGTGTGCAAGTTGGCTATGGGCCATATTCCAAAATATAAATTTTGAATCTGGATTCTTAGAGTCTACCTTTCTTTATATGAGTTGAACCTAGGTTCTGTATGGAAGGTTGCTCCCATCCCAAACATAAACTAATAAACTAACTTTTTGGAGAAGTGACCTCTGCAGGCAAGAAGGAAGCAAAAAGGCTTGGGCATATAGGTAAAACAACAACAACAACAAAAACAAAAACAAAACAGAGTTGAAACAAGAGGGCTAGAGTTCCATCTCTCGCTAATTATTCAATACAAGTGTTCATGCCTCTTTGCTTTTAGCAATATGAAGGGTGGAATCCGCACATTGGTCTGTGCTGATAAAACTGGATTGGATCCTGGAAATTGCAGGCAGCTGATGGAAGATGGTTTTTCTGCCCTCTTCTCTCACTTGCTGCTTTTACTCATTCAAGGGATTCCTGACTCATTTGGGCCCGTTACAAACAGGCAGGAAAGTACGCACAGAGCGCGTACTAGGATTAGAAAGGGGCGGTGCTTCCTCACCCCGCTAACCCTAGTGCGTGCTCTGAGCGCACAAAATGGCGGTGGCCATTCCACACGGCCGCCACCATGAGGAAGTCACAACCGCGCTGCCTCTATACGGGGCGGCGCAGACGTGATGTCCTCGCTCCGCGCCAGGGCGCTTAGTGCACCCTTAGCGCAGAGCAGGAAGGAGCTCCGTTTCGGAGCTCCTTCCTGGTTTGGTCCACTGGGCGCAGCCTTCACACGGCTGTGCCCAGCGGACCAAAGGAGAAAGGGGCCAAGCGGCCCCTTTCTCCTCCTCCCCGCCACTGCGGGGTGTCCTTGGGGCTTGAAGCCCCAAGGACACCCCTTTCCAGGCTGCGGGGAAGTGGCCTTTTGCTGCTTCCCCGCAGCCTGGAAAGTGGCGGATCAGGGCCTCAGCGGCTGCCAGTCTAGCCACTGAGGCCCCGATACCCCGGGGAAAGGGGCGGGTGCAGCCCGCCCCAAACAGGCGGTCTGTAACAAGCCTTGGATTGTTCATCACCTCCTTGTAACCCATCCCATATTGTTGTGTAGGATGCTGAATCTTCCAGAAAGGATTTACAAGATAGTATTTTGTGGGTTTTTCAGGCTATGTGGCCATGTTCTAGCATGTTCTAGTGGCCTGTGGCTGACATCTTCAGAGAGATGCTGGTGAAACGTCAGAAAGAAACTCTGCTAGAACATGGCCACATAGCCCGAAAAACCCACAAAAAACTATGGATGCCAGCCATGAAAGCCTTCGGATTTACAAAATGAAATGGGCACCATTGGTGAATAGGGATGGCAGCTGTAGGTTTGTCTCTTTTGACAAGCTTCTTTCTGCTTATGATTTTGAGGATCCAAGCAAATGTTGTATTTCTTAGGAGGTGTAATCCCAACACCTTTTTAAAAATGGAAATCAGAATTAGTCTTTCGAGCTCATTTAGAAATCTACTGAAATCTAAAATGTCACTGTTGGGTGTTCTGTGTGAGCCTCTGTGTTATTCTTGTTTTACCATGAAGTATTGTTGGAAGTGTTATCATGTATTTCTCACCTCAGATTTCTCTTCCATCTGCTTTCTAAGCAGAGAGAAGTAGAACATGTGCACATAAATTTTGAATCTGGATTCTGAGAGTCTGCCTTTCTTTACATGAGTTCAACCTAGGTTCTGTATGGAAGGAAGAACAGAGACCACACTTCAAAATAATCCATGATAGATTATTCCAATGGTCTATACATTATCATTACCTACCATATATACTCGACTATAATTCTCTTGCTTTTTCTAGCTCTGAAATTATATCTGATTTGTTCAAAAATGTTCTTCAGTGGTGGTGTATAAGCCAGGCATTGGGGTAGAAGTCCACTCAGTAAAATGAGGAGAGTGCAGCAGGCCTGGCTTAGTTTGAAGTAAGTAAAACAATGTACATTACTATCTAAAGCAGCGGTCCCCAAACATCTTTGGGCTACTACCCCCTTTACGCTTGGGTGATAACCCTAGTGTCCCCTCCACATATTTCTTGATGTTAGGTCCACTGTTTGTGCAGCTGCTAGTTGGCCAGTGGTGTCTACCTCAGCCACACCCAGCTTGTAACTGCTTCCTCCGGCTTTCATGTGTGAGTACAGCAGTGGCAGTAGTCCAGGCCTTGCAGTAAAGGAAGGCCATTTGGCTGGCTACATGGTTGTTGCTCCCAGGATAAACAAGTGCAAAGGAAGCAGTGTCCGAGCAGTGACTGGGCAACCAATTACCTTGAAAGCAGCAACTCAGCAGCAACTGAAAAGCCTCTCACCTGTGTCAGCCTTGTGGCAAAGGCTGAATTGGGCACAAGTCTTGTTTGCTGCTCAACAAAGTGCTCAGTCACTGTTCCCTTTGTACTTAGTCACCTTGGGAACAACAACCAAGCAGCTGCCTGAGCAGTTTATTATCGCATGGACAAATAACCCGACGGCTCCCTAACGGGATGCAGCCAAGTTGCAGGATGCAGGTGGATATTATCGCATGCAAGTTGCTGCCGATTTTGCTGGGCGAATTGCCTTTACCCTGTTCTTATTCTTCTTGATTTGTCTACAGCCTTCGACACCATGGATCACTGTCTTTTAGTTGATATACTTTCTGACCTTGAGTTTAAATCTTATTTGTCAGATAAATCTTCTGCAGTGTTCATGGGTGTTCAGACTTTGTCCTCTGTTTCCCTATCTGTTGGAGTTCCTCAGGGCTCTGTTTTGGGTCTCCTGCTGTTCTCTCTTTACACATTGTCCCTAGGAAAACTTATCAGTTCTTTTGGGTTTTCCTATCATCTGTACGCCGATGACACTCAGCTGAATGTTTCCACCCCTGACCTTTCTCCAGGGCTTGAACAGCAAGTTTCGTCATGTCTCACAGCTGTCTCTCTGTGGATGCGTCATCGGTGTTTGAAGTTCAGAAGTCCAAGATGGAGCTTCTTGTCTTCCTATCTAAGTCCTCCCTTCAATACTCCTTTTCTGTTTCTATCGACAACACCTCTATTTGACCAGTCCAGGAAGCCCACAGTCTTGGTTTCACTTTTGATTCCTCTCTGTCTTTTATCCCCTACATCCAGGCCACAGCCAAAGCCTGTAGATTCTTTCTTTACTACATTGCCAAATCCATCCATTTCTCTTGACCCCCACTGCCAAGACTCTGCCCACACTCTGATGGTCTCCCGACTAGATTACTGAAACCTCCTTCTGGCAGGGCTTCCTCTTTCTCATCTTCATCCTTTAATTTCCTTTCAGCATTCAGCGGCACACATCATTGCATCCGCTCACCACTTTGACCATGTTTCTCCTTTATTGTCATCCCTTCACTGGCTCCCTTTTCCCTACCGTATTCAATATAAGCTTCTGTTGTTGAACTTTAAAGCGCTGAATGGGCTGGCCCCTCTTTATTTATCTGAACATCTTTCTCCATACATTCCCACTCATACCCTCCATTCTAGTAGTCAATGTCTGCTATCCCAGCCTAAGATCTCCACTGCCCTGTCCCGGATTCGTCCCTTTTCACTTGCTGCTTCTCACTCCTAGAACCTTCTTCCCCCATGAACATGGATCATCACTTCTTTGATCACTTTTAAATCTGAATTGAAGACTTATCCTGTTCAGGGAAGCATTCTCAGGCACTGTGTGATTATCTATATGATATTTGATTGGACAGTTGATGCTGATGTTTTTAATTGTTGCCTTCTTATTTTAACCTGTTCTATCTTATATTATTACCTATTGTTTTATATCTATTTTGTAGATTGTACACCATTGGCAGGTTTCATTTTTATTGATTTGATCATTTGTATGTACAGTGCTATGTACATTTACAGCATAATAATAATAATAATAATAATAATAATAATAATAATAATAATAATAATAATAATAGAGTTGGAAGAGACCACAAGGGCCATCCAGTCCAACCCCCTACCATACAGGAACTCTCAATCAAAGCTTCCCTGACAGATGGCCACCCAGCCTCTGCTTAAAGACCTCTAAGGAAGGAGACTCCACGACACTCCGAGGGAGTGTGTTCCACTGTCGAACAGCCCTTACTGTCAGGAAGTTCCTCCTAATGTTGTGGTGGAATCTCTTTTCCTGTAGCTTGCATCCACTGTTCCAGGTCCTGTTCTCTGGAGCAGCAGAAAACAAGCTTGCTCCTTCCTCAATATGACATCCCTTCAAATATTTAAACAGGGCTATCATATCACCTCTTAATCTTCTTTTCTCCAGGCTAAACATCCCCAGCTCCCTAAGTCTTTCCTCATAGGGCATGGTTTCCAGACCCTTCACCATTTTAGTCACCCTCCTTTGGGACATGCTCCAGTTTCTCAATGTCCTTTTTGAATTGTGGTGCCCAGAACTGGACACAATATTCCAGGTAGGGCCTGACCAAAGCCGAATACAGTGGCACTATTACTTCTCTTGATCTAGACACTATACATTTATTGATGCAACCTAAAATTGCATTGGCCACATCACACTGTTGACTCACATTCAACTTGTGGTCTACTTGGACTCCTAGATCCCATTCACCCATAGTTTCATTAAGCCAGGTGTCCCCCATCCAAAATCTGTGCATTTTATTTTTCCGTCCTAAGTGCAGTACCTTACATTTCTGTGTGTTGAATTTCATTTTGTTAGCTTTGGCCCAGCTTTCTAGTCTATTCAGGTCATTTTGAATTTTGATCCTGTCCTCTGGAGTATTAGCTATTCCTCCTAATTGGTGTCATCTGCAAATTTGATGAGTATGCCCCCAATTCTGTCATTCAAGTCATTGATAAAGATGTTGAATAGCACTGGGCCCAGGACAGAGCCCTGTGGGACCCCACTGGTCATTTCTCTCCAGGATGAAAGGGAGCCTTTGTTGAGCAACCTTTAGGTTCAGCCAGTCAACCAATTACAAATCCATTTAACAGTTACCTTATCTAGCCCACATTCTACAAGCTTGTTTCAAGAAATCAAGATATACTGTATCCACAGCATTCCCTTCATCTAACAAGCTGGTAATTTTATCAAAGAAAGAGATCAGATTTGTCTGGCATGACTTGTTTCTCTAAAACCCATGTTGACTTTTTGTGATTATGGAATTGCCATCTAGATGTTCACAGACTCTCTGTTTAATGATCTGCTCTAGAATTTTTCCTGGTATTGATGTCAGACTAATAATAATAATTATTATCCTCTCCTATCCATTACCAACATTTTTCCTGAAACGGTTTACTTAGTCTGTACTTACATTCCTCCTCTAAAATCCAACATCAATAATAGTTTTCTGTGGGAAACTCTTGATCATGTGCTAGAAGGGATAGACAGTCTAACCCCTAATTCCTGGGTGATTATAGGTGGTGACTTTAATGCCCATATGGGTATCACTTCCGCAAGTAAAACAGCATTTGGGTTAGCTCTTGACGACACTCTGGAAATTTACCTGACAGCTTCCATGGATACATTTCACAATCAAGCTGGTAAGCACCATTGTGCAGTCATAATGAAACATAACTTGCTGCTGTGTAATGGGCATGGTGTGGGAGACCATGAGGGTAATTTTACATACATTTCCTCCAGAGGCCATTTCAGTACCATTGATTATATATTAACCTCCAACAACACACCAATTGATAGAAATACATTTAAAGTAGTTACAAAAGCTGAGAGTGACCATTTTCCACTTGAATTGTTGCTCCCTCAAATGCCACCACATAAAATATTAAAAGTAACAGATCAAACCCAATATGAGATTCTGGGCAGCAAGAGGTTAAAATGGAATGGTAAGCTTCAGGAGAAGATTTGTAAGTCCCTCAACTCTCCTAAATTTGTGAAACTTAGGGAAAATATCCTGCAAGAACCAAATAAGATTATAGGCGCATATCAGGCTCTAATATCACAAATAAAACCTTTATTATGTTTAACCTACGTGCCCCAAAATACCAGAATCAAACCTAAGACATGGTTTGACCAGGAGTGCAAAGAATTTTAAAAAAGTCTAGTTAATGAAATTATAAAATTGAAGACAAAGGGTATCAAAGGAAATACTTCAAAACAGATAGCCCAATTAAGGCAAAATTATAAAAAATTACTTAAAGAAAAGAAACAAAAATACTATGAAGCACAATGGAAAGAATTAGGAGAGGCAGCTATTCAAAAAGATTCCCAGAAATTCTGGTGTTTAATAGCCCAAGGCTCCAGAACATCAAAATACGTATTGGAGGCCGCAGTGCAAGGAAAAGACTGGGAGAGGCATTTCTCCAACATCTATAAATCTCAACACGATCTATAGCAATCAATTTGTCTTGCCAAACCATTAGATACCCCTGAATGGCCCGATGTCACTGTGAATCAAATTAAAGAAATCATTGCCAGACAATCTACCAACAAAGCACCCGGTGAGGATATGATACCAATTGAATTATATAAGGCAAAATTGGAATATTGGTCCCCGATCCTAGCGAAATTATTTACTCATATAAATCGCTCTGGATGTATTCCTGAAGGTTGGAAATTGGGTATTATTGCCCCAATATATAAAAAAGGTGACAAGAAAGACCCAGCCAATTATAGGCCCATTAGTGTTTTAGATATTGCCTCTAAATTATATGCTAGGTACCTCTTGGAAAAAAATTGAAGACTGGGCAGATAGTAATAATCTATTGGCAGAAGTACAAGCCGGTTTCCAAAAAGGGAAGTCAACAATTGATTTGTGTTTTGTGTTGAACTTCCTCATGTGCAAATATGTTCATAACCTGAAACAAAAATGGTATATTGCCTTTGTTGACTTGAAATCTGCGTTTGATTCGATTTCTAGATTTTTGTTGTGGCAGAAACTGGAAAAAAACAAATATTGACCACCGTTTATTATTTCTTGTAAAGTCATTGTATTCCGATACATCGTTACAGGTTAAAGTGGACCTGGCAGGACATCTTACTCCAAAGATTGATGCATCTGTAGGAGTTAAACAAGGTTGCATTTTAGCTCCTTTCTTATTTAATTTTTTTATTAATGACATTGTAAAAGACCTGGAGGGTTTACAATATGCCCCTGTCACAATTCTTGATACCAAAATTTCTTTGTTAATGTACGCAGATGACATTGTATTGATTTCTAGAACGGAGGTAGGTCTAAGGAGACGTCTTGCAAAACTCTCCACATATTGTAAAAATAACAAACTGACAATTAATTATGACAAAACCCAGGTTATGGTCTTTGGAAGATGCCCCAAAAACATGTTTGGAATTTGATGATGATAATAACAACAACAACAGCAGCAACAACAACAACAATAACCTGTGTGCATCCTGGGCTCCAGGCCTGCTTTGGAGGCCACTTTTCAAAGACGGAAAGCTCCTGGCTTTGAAAGGCAGCCTCCGAAGCACACCTGGGACTTGGGATGCAGCCGGGTTGCCCTCACCTGGTGGAATCAGCAGTGACTAGCATATGATAATACTCGCCCGCATCCTGAAACTTGGCTGAAGTTGGGTTATTTGTCCGTGTGATAAGCTTCATAATGTTTTCTAACAGACCCAGTTCAGTTCATATATCCAGCTATGAGTCAAAATGTGCAGAGCAATTTGAAATAGAAGTGGGAGAGAAGTAGAGAGTTTCCCTGAACAATTGTGCATTTCACTTTGTTTTGAAAGCCTTATTTCTCTCCATGTGGTTATTTCAATCTCCTTTGTTTCATCTCTGATTCAAAACAGTGAACCTGAAAGTCAAAAAGATCTATGAAAACAATGCTGAATAACAATTTTCAGGATAATGAGAAGAAATTATAATCAAAGTCTGCTTCTGTGACTTTAGTTCAACCTCTGCTTCTGTTAGAAAGTAGCAGTGGTCACTTGATCATGAAGTTAGTTCTGGGGCACCAAGTGTGAAAATGATGGAAATTCCTGGGAGGCTTTAACCTGAGAAAATACTCCATCTGCTTGCATGGAACCAGGCCCAGCTATTACATATTGCCAGGCCCAGCCAGTGACAAATAAAAATAGAACTCATGCTTCGGTGCCTTAAAGCATCACAGCACTGAGATGAAGTAATTTCCACTCACAATTTGTGAAACTGTTAGAAGCATGATTGGGTAGCAGGAATAGACTGATGCCATTGTGGAGACTTGGAAATGATACTACTCATAAAGGCAGAGGGACTTGGGGTCCCTACCCACAGTGACAGCATCTCCTTGATATTTGGGGAATTTATTAGCTCAGCAGAGGCTTGCAAGAGGTTGGGTAACTTTTAAGGACCTTATACACCTATGTGTACTAGTACAAACTGCAGAAAGACTCTAGTTTTAATGAATAAAAGAGTTTTATTTAGCAATGTGCAAGGGTGCATGTAATCACACAAAACCAATGCAACCTTAAAAACCATGCAGAGCTAACAGAATGAAAGGTGTGAAAGGTTAGATAGTGAGAAACCAGGAGTAAGAGAAAGTGATAATTACCAGTCCAGAAGAAGAGGTTCCATGGGAAACTAAGCAGGGTTCAAATAGCATCTGAAAGCTATACAGAGAGTAGAGTTCTGGTCTGTGGGACAGAGCCTTGATCATTAGCAGCAAATTTGCTGTGTTTGATTTTCTAGTCTGGAGGGGTACTTGGTGCTATTCTGTAGCATAACAAAGACCTGGGGAATTAACAGTGTGATTCTGGAAAGACTGGAGGCTTTAACTTTGGGGAAATTGATTGGATTTGAGGCAGCCTCTGGCCTAGATGGTGAGCAAGGAAGAGTTGAATAGAAGCACATCCCAGGGTGAGAAGATTTGTTGTCTTTAACTATTTTGTGGTAAGACTCAGTCAGTCCCTGTTGCAAGAGGATGTGTGGAAAGCCTGGGAGGGTGTATGGAGTGATCAGAAAACCCATTTAACCTTTATTTAGTGCTATCTAGATCCTCCATGTGTCCTTGGTACAGTGTGCCTTTCCCATGAGAAACTTCTTATTGTTCCAAGGGTCATTGTGACATCTTAAAAACAATCCTGGCTCTAGATATCAAAATATGAAAATATTCAGTGCAGGAGGGGTGTAGGGTGTCCTAGCAGCTATTCTCTCAAAACTACGTCTCTACTGTGTGGGAATATGACAGAATGCAAGAGAAATTCTACGCCATTAGGTCTTGTAGATTGTTAGGTCAGAAAGTCTCCCTTTGGGGAAGTGAAGGGCCCTTTTTTTTAGTAGTACCAAATTTGAGTGGCATATTTTTGTCATGATGACAACTGTCCCACTGATTCTGGCAGTGGTGGTAAATGAGGGGTGATTTGAACCAGAAAATATGCTAGAGAAGAAGCATAGTGGCCTCAGGTCCTGTGGTGCTCATGGAGAAAAAGGAGTCATGTCTTGGGATGCTTAAAAAAAATTACCATTACTTGTTAGAAAGCCCAACATGTTTTAACCTGTGAATGATCTAAAGAGAATTCTGTCAGTAGGTGCTTTTAGATTTCCTGGTTGAGAAATGTTTGATTTGAACTATCCTCTGGATAAGGACCTAAGGAGCATTATCATACAGAAGTGTGTCAAGTTTTTTTTTGGGGGGGGGGGGACAAATAAATATCATTTCCTCAGTATCCTGAGATTTCCTTTTGGATTTGATTGAATGATCACCACAAGATTTTTTGTACTTTTTTTCTGGTGAAAAAATTATTGATGCCAACAACTTGGTTTTTGTAATTCCTGATAACGTACGAATGTATACAATTAATCTGTCATAGGTTAAGTTTTCAACACATTCTGAGAAAGCTTGCTGTGGGAACATATTCACCCTTTCCCTCTTCTAGTGATACACAAGAAGGACTTCTGTGAGTCTAAATGATGGGGGAACACCAGATGGGGAAAAATTCTCCCTGCCTTGTAATCCCTCATGAGTCAGGAATCCTATAGCTTTGAGAATCTGCATCAAACTGAGATCTCTTCACTCATCCATCATCTCTCATCACTCCATGTAATTGCTGTTTAGTGTTTTAAAATGCTGTAGATAGCATTCCTGTTCAAAGTTGATCTGGGGAGATATTTCTTTGCTCTCCAAGTGAGGAAGGCAAAAAAGCAAATGAGAAGTTCAAGCCTTCACTGTCACTAGGGAATCCTGTGAGATCAGGGGTGTGATTGTGCCTTGCAGGAATACACACAATCAAAGCACTCCTGTCAGATTGCCATCCATTTTCACCCTCTGTATAAAAACCTCTAAAGCAGGAGATACTACCACACTCTTGTCATGCAGGAATACACAATCAAAGCACTGCTGACAGATGGCCATCTAGAAAAAAAAAGCTTGTTCCATCCTCAGCATGACATCCCTTCAAATATTTAAACATGGTCATCATTTCATTTCTTAAACTTCTCTTCCCCAGGCTAAACATACCTAGCTCCTTAAGCTGCCCCCTCATAGGGCATGGTTTTTAGACCTTTTATCATGTTGATTGCCCTCCTCTGGACATACTCCATCTTGTTAAAATCTCTCTTGAACTATGGTGCCCAGAACTGGACACAGTATTCCAGGTGAGGTCTGACCAAAGCAAATTAGAGTGTTACTATTACTTCCCTCACTCTAGACACTATACATTTTTTATTGATGCATCCTGGAATCACACTTTTTTTTAGCTGCCGAAGCACACTACTAATTCATGTTCACCTATTGGTTTACTATGACACCTAGTCTGCTATGACTTTCACATGTGGAGGTCCTTTTGATATATAGCTAAACTGGTTTGCTAACTGCAACTGTTCTAACTAAACTGACTCTAAACTAAATGGGGAATGGGACATGGCTTTCTGATCTTGGCATTCCTGTGATGGTTTCCTTTCAGCTAACATGAAGGCTGGAATGAATTGCCCCAATCCTTTAATTCCATTCTCTCCAAGTGGTTGAGGCAAAGACATTTCCCATGTTTGCTAAAAGAAAGGAGTGTGCCTAATATGATGGCTGCTCATGATCTGTGGAATTTCAGTACAGTATTTGCAATTAAAATTAACCAAGATGTTTCTTTCCTCCTTCCAAAGTAGATTTGGGATGCAAGCACAAGGATTACAATGTATTTAAACAGCTTGCATGCCACACACAAATCACTTAAAATATTATTCTGCAAGTTTAAAAGGAATTCAGCTGCTAGGAAAGAATCCAAGCCTGTCTGTTCTCATTATATTCTTCTGGATCTTAAACCATATTATATAGGATTATTATTTATATCATTCCTGTCTAGCTTTTACCAGTAATTTAGGAAATAGATATAGAACATTTAACCTCCCCATTATTTATGCTATTCTTTTAACCTTCTCTGCAATTCATTCTTGCTATCTGATTGATTTATTCATCATCACTTCTAGCTTTTCCACTTTCAAATGCCCAACCAAAAATACAGGTCTGCTCCACTAATTTTCAAGAGACTGTTTTGTTTTTCTGTTAAGTGACCCCCCCCCCCCCCCCCCCATCACACACCATGATATTGTGTTTATACAGTCACTGTGTGTTTCTTTATTGTCAGACAGGTGCTCCACTTGAATAATCTGAATAGCAGGGGGGGGGGGGGGAATCAAGGTCTTAATCCTGGAGGAGAAATGAATAATATGAAGTTCGGCTTCATAATAAATAATAAATAAAAGCTTTATTTCTAGCTTGCCTTTCCAGAGATCAAGGTGGGTTACAATGGTGGATTTAGCAATCCAACAACATACAATTTACAATAAAAACATTGTCAGAAATTTACAATTACATTATATAAAACATTATATAAAACAACAACAATAACAATTCCAAGCTAGCAGCAATTGTAACAACGGTGAGGGGGGAGAGGGATCACAACAGGGCTATTGGGGGTATGCCTGTTTGAAAAGATACATTTTCAGCCCTTTTTTAAATTGGGCTAGGGAGGGGGTCAAGCGGAGCTCGTCAGGGATCGAGTTCCAGAGCTTAGGGGTCAAGGTGGAAAAGGCCCTTTGTGTAGTGATGGCTCGTCTAGCATCTGGAACCCTTAGGAGATGTTGATCACCCGATCTGAGAGTGCGGGGCGGATTATATGGAGAGAGGCGGTCCTCTAAGTACCCTGGGCCCAAGCCATTTAGGGCTTTATAGGTGATAACCAACACCTTGTATTGTGCCCGGAAGTGAATAGGCAGCCAATGTAGATCTTTAAGTACCGGTGTTATATGGCTGGCCCTGAAAGATCCAGTGACCAGGCTTGCTGCCATATTCTGGACCAGTTGAAGCTTCCAGGTTTGGTACAAGGGTTGCCCCATGTAAAGCGCATTGCAGAAATCCAAACGAGAGGTTACCAGAGCTTCAAGGTACCACTGTTTCAAGGTCCCCCCGGCCCAGGTAGGGTTGCAGCTGGCGTATCTCCCGAAGCTGATAACAGGTACTCCTGACCGTCACATCCACCTGAGATGTAAAGTGAAGCGACGAGTCCAGGAGCACCCCCAGACTGCGAACAGAGTCCTTCAGGGGAAGCGTGACCCCGTCTAGGACAGGTGGACAAATCTCCAAACCTGGACCTGGGGAACCTATCACAAGTACTTCCGTTTTCTCTGGATTCAGTCTGAGTCTGTTTTCCCTCATCCAGCCCATTATCAGCTGCTGAACATAACCTTTTCCAAAGGCAGTATTTCCCTGGAGATTTTTTTAAACCCAAAGCATTGACCATGATTCTTAAGATGTGAATCTTGGAAGAACCCTCTACAATATTGATGTAGCTCAACAGTGCCCCCTAGAGGATCTGTCACATTCAGCACCTTGCCAAGCAGCCAGAACAGGCCAAAGATTTTCTTTTGTTTCCCAGTATGTACCCGAAACCTCATCTCCTTTGTTCAATAGTTAGACTGATTGAAACTGGCCAGTTTCTTTCTAATTAAACTGGAGGTTCATAAAGAAGATGGGTAGTTTTTTGGCGAGATCACTGACATCAAAAATGGTGGATATTGCATGACTGAAGAAGATAATAGACACCCTGTAAAAGGACTGGCTTTTATTGAACTCATTGTTTCCAGGGACACTGGAAGTGACTTCATGCTGCATCTTCTCACTATTTTGGGTAAGGTTTCATTCTCCCTGGACAATTTCTGGAGTCTTGTGTGTGTGGGGTGGTGATGGTGGTGCAGAGAAGTGAAACAGACATATTAGTAAGTGGTTTTATTTTGCCTGGGACTGTTTTTGGGTGAAAACGTATCTGGAAAATGCCTCCCCCCAACAAATCACTGGGGAGTTGGTGGGGAGCAGCAGGGCCTGTAAATGGGGTTTGGGACTGCATGTGGCCTGCAACCTAATCTTTCCCCAGCCATGATCTCATGTGAGACCAGTTGGATATCTTTTATCATAAATCCTCACTACCATGAACTCTATATTCACTTTGGAACCCAAAACTCAGTTCAATTAGGTAACATGTAAATATCAAAGTTAGATTTAATTTATTGGATTTAATTGGCAAGCTGATTGTATGCAAATGTTACCTTCTCTTATCCTCCCCCCCCCCGCACTTCTCCCCTGCAAATGCATTCTTTTTTATATGTGGGCATTTAATTGTCTTATTTCAAGAACGGACTTTCTCATTAAACTTTCCACATCTGAAGGAGTGAATGATTGAAAATGGCCACTTCTATTTTTAGGACTTTCACAAGGTTTCTGTTTAGGTTTGGCATTTTAGGATTTAGGTGAGAAAATCCAAAATGACTCTTTTAATTGTTTCCCAGAGCTGGGTTGAAGGAGTGTGTGTGTGCTTTGCCAAGAGAGCTGAGAAACTTCCCAAAAAGCTTCAAGAGATTTGTCCTCACTGGATGAATGCAAGGGCAGGGCAACCCTTGTAAACTACACTATTAGCAAATGTAATGCCCTTCTCAGACCATAATAGGACCTGACAAAATACTCTCAGCACCAGGAATGTTCTCTACATCACCATTCAGTGATGAATGGTGACTTCCATATCCATGGAGCTGAATCTATTCTAGGTTTTAGTCCAAACTCTACAGGAAATAGCCAAAGTGAACCTTATCTCCAAAGTAGGTTCACAGCTTTGGGTGGCTTCTTTAAATCTTGGACTGAAACCCAGAACAGATTGACGATTCTACTGACATAGGAGCCATGACTGCTTGCATTTATACAGCCAGGACTGATAGAAGCTTACCAGTCTGTGGATGACTTTTTGCTCCTGTAAAATCTAAACATTTCCTTTCATGGTCCTTCCAGCCAGCTGGACCTACACAACACAGCTTTATCAGCAAAGAGCAAAGTACACACATGTAATCAGCAAGTCAATTCCAATCTACTATCTCATTTCTAAATCTTTTAAAAAATATGAATATTTATGAAGGCAACAGTAATCAGAAGCCCATCCAAAAGCAGACACAATTCTATCATTATCCAAAGAATTAGTGATTGCAGATTGGTCAAGGGGCTTAGAATACAGCTTTGCTTTAAAACTGTTATAACTGAAGCTACAGTCCTATGCAAACATTTTTGGTAACAAATAAAACCTGTTGAAGGCATAGAGACTTAGATAGGCTTACACTACAGAAGCTAATGTACCCTAAGAAGGTCATTTGGCCTCTATCCTTTTTTCTTTGAGTCAAGTTCCAAACCCTTTTCAAAAAAATGCCAATCTGTTTAGATAAATAAGTGACTATTTTTTCCTTTTTTATTGAACTTTTTCAACAATAATTTGTGATATTGCAGTTCAGTTTTGTTGTTTTATTCTCACATGTTTCAAGCTTTTGAGAAGCTTTTTACAGAAGCTAGAACAGTATAGTAGTTTGAATGGTGGACTTGGACTCCAGGAGATCTAATCCTTACTCAGCTATGGAAAGTCACTGGGTGATCTTGAACTAGTCATATTCTCTCATCTTAAGAGAAAGGCAATGAACAACCTGTGAAATGATCTTGCAAAGAAAAGTGTAGAATGGGGTTGCCATAAGATGGAGCTGACCTGAATTTAAATAACAGGATAAACTCTGCATTTATCAAACTTTTCATCAAATTACTTGTTTCAGAGTGATGAAAAAAGAGTATATAATTTTACATTTGAATAAATGGACTACAATAACACTGAAATTCCTTCACCCCCAGAGATTTTTTGATTTCTCCATCTTGATTTCATTTCTGTCTCTTCCACTGATTAGTTTACCCAAATGAGGCCAAATAATACAGTCTCTTAAACTTTCTCTCAGCCTGTAAAGTGTAAATACTTTCATCGAAATGAAGACTCTTTTTCATTCAGTGCACATACCAAGACCTAATTAAATGCTCATCATCATGTATTATGTTTTGGTGAGTGACACCAGATGCATTATCTGCTCCAAGGCAAAAGTTAAGAGAATAAAACACATTTACAAGAGTGTTTAAGGCCATCTATGTGTAATAAAAGGTTTGAAACCATGTACAATTGGAAAAAGAAATGATATATTCTCAAGCTGTTTTCATCCCATTAGCTCAAGTCAAAAAGAATAAAAGCAAATGTAGTTTAGAAGATGATTGAAGAAATCTGATGTGCAGCAAAATAGCATGGTAGCTGTCTTTTGTTGTGATTTGTTCAGCTGGAGATAGTGTGAAACTGTCAATCCAATGTTGGCTTCAAACATTTTTCAACAAGTGCTGAAAGTAGCTGCTTTGTTTGTTCACTTCCTTGAAACATTCCAAAGAAGAGTTTGAGCAGCTCTCCTGAGAAGAGATGTATATGTTACAAACTGATCACAAAGCACATATGCTTCTCCGGAGAAGGGATGTGAGAGCTCCATTAGCGAACATTACAGAAGAAATACAAAAACAAGGAGCCCAACATTATGTAGTGGTTTAAGAGTTGGACAAGAGGTCTGGGAGACCAGGGTTTCAGTTTTTGCTCTTGAGGTGATCTTGGGCAAGTCACTCTCTCTCACCTTTAGAGGAAAGCAATGGCAAACATCCTCAATAAATCTTGACAAGGAAATCTTAGGAGTGAGTCGCCATAAGTTGGAGTTGAAGGCACATAATATCAACAAACATTCATTTACATTTCCTGTTTCAGTAAAAAGGTAAAGATAGTCCCTTGACATGAATGTCTAGTCATTTTCCTGCACAGGAAGAGAAAAAGCCAATGGCTGAGAAAGCCATTTTCATTGGGTGAGTTCTTTCCAAACTTGGAGGGTTTTTTTGCTCCTGAGGGGTGGGCTTTTATGAGGCATTGGGGTAGAGTTAGCAACCTAGCTGTTTTTAACTGATTTCAGAAGCAAACACATTTTCAGTCTAAGACTCACAATACAGAGCAGAAGATGATCTGGGAACTGTGTTTGGGGGTTCTCTGTTACTTTTTAACTGTTTTTCTATAAAGGGCTACAGTAAGTGGAGGCTTTTGCTCAGATCAAGTGAGTCAGAGACTTGCTTGGGGAAGGAGCTAGCAACTGATAGGTCCCGCTATAGCTATAGCTCCAATCTCTTCAACTCACTGACAGCGCTTGGTGAAGAGGCCAGGCCAACATGGTCTTTTTGAGGGTGATTAATGGGGGACTTTTGGAGGATGAAGCCCAGAGTCCTGTTTCACTGACTACTTTAGTAATCTCAATATGGACAGTGAGAGTGCTGCTGCAGTCACCTGCAACAGTTGTGGGATGTTCATCTTCTTGCTTATGGATGTAAGGTAACTTCACCTGCACCAAGTGCAAGATGGTAGCCCTGAAGACAAGGTCCAGCAGCTGGAGGCCCGAGGAAAGACACTTCAGCATATTAGGGTGCAAGAAGTTCTCTTGGAAAGAATGGAATGGATGGTCCTTGTTGGAGAACACACACAGGAAGTTTCTACGGAGGAAGTCACTTCACATACACAGGAGGTAGGCAGTTGGAGGAATGTCACACACAGAGTAGGGAAACAAGGAATCGTACTGGGAGCTTGCAGCTACAGAATCGATTGGAAGCTCTTTCCCTTATCAGGGAGGATGAAGAAGAGAAGCAGGGATAGTCCTCGGGGACAATACAGAGAGTACCACCACAGGGAATAGATGCTGCTAAGTCTCAGAGGAAGCATGAGGTGGTGGTGGGGGGACTCCTTGCTGAGGGGCACAGAATCAGTGGTGTGTGGGCCTGACAAAGTGTCTCTGGAGGTGTGCTGTCTCCCTGGGCAAAAATCCATGATGTGATGGAGAGGCTGACAAGACTTGTCAAGCCTACTGACTGTTACCCCTTTCTTTTGGTTCATGTGGGAACCAATGATTCTGCAAGGCATAGACTTAAGAATATCATAAGGATTATGAGGCTCTGGGTAGGGAGCTGAAAGAGATGGATGCACAGGTTATAATCTCATCTCTTCTTCCAATTGAATAGCATGGGCCAGGAAGTGAGAGGAAAATAGCAGAGGTGAACAGCTTCCGATCATCCGAATTGGCATCTTAACCACTAAGCCATTGCATCCCTCTTCGTAGTTACAAGATTATCTCTAGCCACTCTGAGAGCCAATTTAAAAACTCCCAAGTAACTGTAAGGACATTTGGTGTGTTCTTCTATATCTTTTGCAAACTTTGTACTTCTCCAGCCTTTCAAGTACAAGGGAAAACACAACACAGTTGAATTTGAGTAGATTCATGAATTCTCTAAAGGCGCATTCCCACTATGAATAAAGTGAATTGCTGATTGGTGTAAATGACCATCGTTCCCATTTGGAACTGGTCCTGTTATAATTTGATCTAAATAATAATATAATAATAAATTGTTTATTTATTAATTGCTTTTCCCAGGATCAAGCGGTACAACATACCCGTAAAGACAATAATATAAATAACATATTAAAAACATATTAATACAGATTAATCTAAAAATCTAGCTAAAAACATACAATTGAACATTATTAAATCCTAAATACAGTCGGTCCTCCTTATACGTGGATTTGCCATGCACGGATTTGAGCATATGCGCATGGCAAATCCGGAAGTTGTCCCCAATGGCGGCGCGCGTGCACGTGCGCCGCCATTGGGGACAACTTCCCTTCCTCCCCTTCTCCCCCCAACTTTTTCCTTCCCTCCCTCCCTCCCCTCCCTCCGTCCCTCCCCTCCCTCCTTACTTACCTTTTCGTCGCTGCTGCCGCGCCGCCTCAGCCAGGCTGGGGGGAAGGCCGGGTGGGGTTTGGAGGCCAAGAAGCGTCCCGCCTGCCACCTGGCCCTTCGTGTGCAGTGGCGGCGGCAGCGGAGCACCAGCGCCAGAGGCCTCTTCGGCCCCCACTCCGCCGCCCGCCACCGCCGCCAGCACATCTGTGCAAGGGCCGGGTGGTGGGCTGGAGGCCTCTTGGCCCCTGCATTGAGGTGGGTGCACGCCGGCCGGCGCAGAGAGGGGCTGAAGAGGCCCCAGGCGCTCGGTCCTCCTCCTCCTCCTCCTCTCCACTGTGCTGCCACCGCTGCCAGGAGAAAGGCCGGGTGTGCTCCTAGAGGCCTCCAGGAGCAGCGCCCGGCCTTCCCCGTCAGCCATGGCGACGGAGAGGAGGCTTCTGGCGCTGGTCCTCCCGCGCCAGAGGCCTCCTGGCTACAGCTAGGGGAAAGGCCGGGCGCTGCTCCTGGAGGTCTCCAGGAGCAGCGCCCGGCCTTTCCCCCGTCAGCCATGGCGACAGAGAGGAGGTTTCTGGCGCTGGTCCTCCAGTGCCAGAGGCCTCCCCTCCGCGGCTACAGCCAGGCCTCCAGGAGCAGCACCTGGCCTTTCTCCTGGCAGCGGGGCGGCACAGTGGAGAGGAGGGGAGGAGGAGGCCGAGCGCCTGGGGCCTCTCGGCCCCTCTCCGCCGCCGCGCCTGCACCTCGTGCGGGGCGAGTGGTGGACTGGAGGCCAAGAAGCCTCAGCCCACCACCGGCCTTTGCACAGAGGTGCTGGCTGCGGCGGCGGCGGCGAGTGTGGGCCGAGAGGCCTCTGGCGCGGTGCTCCGCTGCCGCCGCCACTGCCACAGAAGGGCCAGGTGGCAGGCTGGAGGTTCTTGGCCTCCAAAACCCCCACCCGGCCTTCCCCCGGCTCCGGCTGAGGTGGCGGCGGTGGCAGCAGTGACGAAAAGGTAAGTAAGGAGGGAGGGGAGGGAGGGAGGGAGGGAAGAAAAGTTGGGGGGGGAGAGGGGAGGGAGGGAAGTATCCCCAATGGCAGTGCGTGTGCACACGCGCCGCCATTGGGGACAACGGACTTGACATACGCAGTTTGGTATACGCGGGGAGGTCCGGAACGGATCCTCGCGTATACCAAGGACACTGTATCAATACATCAGAGTCAATAGGGGAAAAACATTATTATAAGGAATTGGGAGGGAGCTTGTAGGAAGAGGTGAGTTTTTAATGCCTTTTTAAACGCTTCCACCATTCCACTAAGGCGGATCTTTCGGTAAGGCATTCCAAAGAGAAGGCGCTACTGCCGTAAAAGCCCTTTGTTGGGTAGTCGCCAATCTCACCTTAGGGTGATTGAGTAGTAATTTTCCTGTTATCCTGAGAGTGCGGGGTGGATTATGCAGGGAGAGGCGTTCCCTCTAGTAACCCGGGCCCAAGCCATTTAGGGTTAAGGTAATAACCAACACTTTGTACTGGGACTGGAAACGAATTGGCAGCCAGTTGAAGAGATTTTAAAACAGGTGTTATATGGGCGGACCTTGCTGTTCCCGTAATTAGCCTGGCTGCTGCATTTGAATCAGTTGAGTTTCCGAACCTGATACAAAGGTAGCCCCATGTAGAGCGCATGCAGAAATCCAAATGCGAGGTTACCAGTGCATGTACTACATTTTCAAGGTCCTTTCGGTCCAGGCCGGGACGTAGTTGGCGTATCAGCCAAGAAGCTGGTACCAAGCACTCCTGGCCATCGCATCTACTTGAGATGAAAACTGCAAGGTGGATCCAGGAGAACTCCCAAACTACGAACTGAGTCCTTTAGGGGAAGTTTAACCCCTTCCAGGACAGGATGACAAATTCCTGCCCGGACTTGGGGAACCTATCATGAGTACCTCTGTTTTCTCTGGATTCAGTCTGAGTTTGTTTTCTCATCCAGCCCATTACTGCCCCCAGGCAGGCATCGAGAGGAGAGATGCCATCCTTAGTCCCTGTATCAGTTGGAACATGGAGAGATGATCTGGGTGTCATCGTGTACTGATAACACCGCCGCCCATTTCTCCAGATGATCTCTCCGCGGCTTCATGTAAATGTTAAATAGCATGGGGGACAGGAATGGGCGCCCTGAGGGACACCAGATGTAAGCTCTCTTTTACGAGAGCAGCTGTCCCCCAGCCTCACCATCTGGAACCTTCCTGAGAGATAGGACCGGACCACTGGAGCGCAGTGTCCCCGATACCCAATTCTCTCAGGCGTTCCAAAGGATACCATGGTTGATGGTATCAAAGGCCGCTGAGATGTCCAAGAGCACCAACAGGGTTATATCTCCCCTGTCCGGGCCAGATGGAGGTCATCGACTAAGGCGACCAGCAGTCCTAACTCCGTAACCCGCCCTGAAGCCAGTTTGAAAAGGGTCCAATAATCGGTTTCATCGAAGACCGCCTGGAGCTGAAGGCGACTGCCCTCTCATCACCTTGCCCAAGATGAGTAGTAGGGAGCACGGTCTAATTACTCATAGATAGGGGATCAAGGGAGGTTTCTTCAATAAAGGCTTTACAACTCCTGTTTCAGCGAAGATGGAATAATACTTCACAAGAGATGTATTTATTTTCAGTGGAGAGTGAAATTTAAACATCTCCTCCCTGCACGGTCAACCAAAAAGGACAAGGGTCAAGGGGGCAATTCCTGTTGTGATAAAGCAAGGCAAACACCAAAACACTTTTTCCTAGACACTTGTTTCATAGCGGTTCTTTTGAAAATAATCGATTCTGAGTGTGTTCAACAGGTGGGAACGACAGATCTGAATTCCATCGTTATGGAGGGAGGGATTAATGGCAGAGGGTGGTTTGCCATCCCTCCTCAGTTATTGGCAGATCCACCATTTCACACACACCCCCTACCCCTGTGCTCCCTTTTTGCTTTGGTGTGACCTATGGGTGCATGTTTTGATTCACTGATTTTGCAACTACTTGCAAAGCCAAGTAGTTGCTAAATTAATACTGATTCTTCGATCTATTTATTTTTTTAAAAAACCAGTTGAATGCGCCATGCCTTGTGCCTTTTTCTTCCTCCACTTCCTTCTCCTTGGACTGTGCCACCCCGCTCCTTCCTCATCTCTTCCTCCTTTTGCTCTCCTGCCTCACCTTCCTCTTTCTCCCCCTCGTGCTGCACCTGCCCTTCCTCTTCCTTCTCCTCCTACATGCAGTGCCCTCCTCCTTCTCATTCCTACTCCTCCTCTGCCCCCCCTGCTTGTCAAGAGGCCCAGTGCCTGCCAACACTGTCCCCCCACCCAGAGCCTGGGCTGCTGCTTATGTCTCTGATGATTGACATGCCTTTGAAGTGGCGCAAAAATAGGGGATGACAATTGTCCAAAAAGAAGTGATTACATGGTGATGAAATGAAAGATCAGGTTTCATAGTGAGACGACAGATCTTTTGGAATCCATTACCAACATGGAGCGAAAGCGATTGCAAACTGGTAAAGTGTGTAAGTGGGAATGGACCCAATGTGTCAAACAGTTTTGAAGTATTGCTGATGCTGTTTAGGATACATTATCTCTTCATTACTGACACTCAAGATAGAATGCATATTCCCCTTGTTTGGTTTTTTGAGTGGGAAATGAAGACAGAATCACTTCCTTGCCTCAACAAAATATTTGAAAAGATTGGTGGATCTGATGTTCCTTCCCATAAGCTGTCAATTCTCTGCACGGATATTACTTGCATGGAAACACATTAGTTAATGTGAGGTTTGTTGAGAAAACAGAACTAAACTTGAAAGATCATGCCTTATAGCACTGCGATATGGAGAAGTCACTTAGGTTGTTCACAGGTCAGCTCACAGATTTAACCATTTGGCAAACATTAGTGAACATTTTCATCTCCCTTTATTGATTTAATAGAATTATGTGAGGGAGGAAGACAGTATTCTTGAGGGCGGGAGTTCTCAAATACTGGAGATAATAGCCCAAATGTTCTATCCAGAAAATAAGGCAAATGCACAGAAACCCAGCAGTGGGAGGAAAAACCCCTTTAAAAGTCAGACAGGGAAATGGCCCCTGGTCTTCGTGTCTTCTTACTAATACACAGAGCATGGGATAATGGAACTTGCTATTTTAGCACAGCATAACAAATATAATAGCATCACTGAATCCTGGTTGGACGAGTTTCATGACTGGAATTGGTAATAGAGGTATATAACCTACTTCAGAGAAATAGACCAAACAGGAGGGAGGTGGAAAAGCATATACATTAAGAAAGTGCACACCTGTGAAAAGATCATGATTTCACTCCTGAATGCCAAGTAGGAGCCTGGGTAAAAATTAAGGAGAAGAGGAAAACAACAGGGAGTGTGGTGGTGTGGGTCTTACTACAGACTCAAAGCAAAATGGGGTTAGATGATGTCTTCCTGGAACAGGTGACCACACATTCAGAAAGAAGGATTTAATAGTAATGGTGAGTTTCAATTTACCAATATTTATTGGAAGACCGACTGGCAGAAATTTAAGGTCTATCATATTCCTCACTTGCCTGACAGACCGTTTCATTGTCCTGAAAGTGGAAGCAGCAACAAGGGGATCTGATGAAACATGGAAAAGGGGGAAATCAAAAAGAAGAATTCAAACAAATGGTCAGCTCATGTAGGAGAGAAGTCAGAAAAGCTAAAGTATGAAATGAGCTCAGTTTGCTGAGAGGTTAAAAACAATAAAAAGGCATTTTTTTGGTTATGGAGTTTTATAACATGGGAGGCAAAGTGCCCAATCCGTGCAGAAAGGGATTTAAATCCTGGAAAAAAACCCCAGGATCGTTTTCAGACACATCAAGGGCATTGAGCATTAACCCGCACAGGAAGTAGACAAAAATCGGCTGTTTTTTACTTGTGGGAAAATCCTGTTAGTAAAAGCAGCCAATTTTGTCAATTTTCTGTGTGGGTTAATGTCAATGCCCCCGACGTTGTCTGAAAATGATTGCGCTGTTGTGGAGTTTGTCCATTTTTTGTGCAGGATGCCCTCCAACGTTATATGAAAAAGATCCCACTTTTGCAGGATTTTCCTGATTTAAATCACATTTCTGCATGGGAAAACACCATATGATAAAGTCCTATGCTGTAGCAAAGGGAAAACAGGGACTGATAGGACTTTGTTTGGAGAACATGGCGAAAAGCTAAAAGTGAACAGAAAGAGAAGACAGAATTACTCAACACGTTCCTTGCATCTGTCTTCTCTGGAAGAAGTGCTCACCCTGGGGAAATAGAGCAGAGATGATACAGTAGGGGAAATGCAGGACAGGATAGATAAAGATACCATATAGATACTGTCTACTCTAAATGAATTCACGTCCCAGGGCCAGATCAACAACACTCAAGGGTATAAAAGTAATGGCAGAGAGGTAATCTCAGAACCACTTCAATAATCGTTTTGTGGGTTTTTCGGGCTATGGCCATGTTCTTAAGAATTATTCCTGACATTTCGTCAGCATCTTTGGCTGGCATCTTCAGAGAATGCTTGTCTGGAAGAGAGTGGATCTGTGTCACACACACACCACACCACACACACACACCACACACACACTGTGTGACCCGGTGGAGGAGGAGTGATTCCCACTCCTCCTCACCCAGGGTCACACAGTATGGTGCGTTATAGACCGCCCGTTTGGGGTCATATATATAATATATATATATATATATAATATCTCCACTCTCTTCCAGGTTAGCCTTCTCTGAAGAGGCCAGCCCAGATGCTGGCGAAACTTCAGGAATAAACTCTTATAGAACATGGCTACATAGCCCGAAAAACCCACATAAAGTATGGATGCCGGCCATGAAAGCCTTCAACTTCACAATATCAATAATCTTGAGATCCAGCAGGGATTAAGAAAGGGAAAGGTGGCCGTGGGGTGCTATGGATATCAGCCTTAGGCTTTGCCCATGAATATTCTGCAAACTTAGTTTAGTAGAATGAATTCATAGGGATCTGTGCAGAAGACTCACTACAGCAATCTGTTTTACATTGGCCTGTTACGACTGCCAAAATAAAGCTGCTTTGGGTCTTTTGGAGGTATGCTTTTAAATGATGCATGGGTCCTAAGATTCCGGAGGTGCGCCAAAGCCACACTCCATTTAAGCACTGGAGCGCAGCTTTGTTGTGCAGCTTCCGGATTCTTAGGATGCTGCATCATTAAATAGCATACCTCCAAAGAGACCCGAAAGCAGCTTTATTTGGTAGTTTGTAACAGGCCATTGTTTCCTTCAACTTGGTCTTATCTACATTGATTGACAATGAACCTCTAGGAGGAGAAGAAATTGTGTTGCCCTCCAGATGTTTTTGAATTGTAACCCCCATCATTCCTCACCAATGTCTATACTGATCATGGATGCTGGGACTTGCAGATCAACAATATATGGATGGATGCACAATTCTCACCCCTGCTCTGCAGTTTTAGTTAGTCAGTCTACCTGGGAGATATCCAAGGGCTGCTGGGATTTGTGGTCCAATGACATCTGGAGATTCATATCTTGCCCACAGTGGTTTAGGCCTTTGGTGCAAGTTAGATGTGATGAAGTTTTAAAAAATGATATGAAAAATCATGGACCACAATCACTCTTAATTTGCACTCCTTAATATTTACTTCCTACATGAGTGGACTGCATTTCCTGTTTTTTTTTTTCAGCAGGAAAAAAACAAGCTGTTCAAATGCTTTCTTTTCTAAAAAAAATATTGAATATATCAGGGAAGGGCTATTTCAAAACAAAGACTAAAGGGAGGTGGAAAGTGAGTTTGTCATTTTGATGACCAGCTAGGATAATCCTGGTTGTTTTTATGAGGGCTTGCATAATAGTAGCACACTCTCTCCCAAAGAGTGAGTTCTTTTAATACTGCAAAGAAGTAAAGAATGACCCCTTTGGTGAAAATGATTGCCTGCTCTTCTGAGATAACCAAGACAAGTGACTGAGTAACAGAGACCAGGGCAGAGAATCAATTCCGTGCTAATGAGCATAGACGCTATCAAGGAAACATACAGAATGCAAGATTTGGTGGGTTAAAGGCAATATTAATCCACTGACAAAGCAGAGGGAAAGGGTACTTTTGACCCTCTAAAATGCTTTATCTGCTGTGCATAGATAAAAGTCACTTGCTAATATTTCCATTCCTTTATCAGATGACTAGTGGCTTGAGCCTGTGGACTGCCACCAAAGTGTACAAATAAACATCTGGGAGGGAAGCATGTAGCATTGGTCCCTATGGCTTCATCAGTTCTTTTGCCATGAGAAGAGCAGATAGGGCTAAACTGATTGTCACTTGGTCCCAATTGGTTGTTGTTGTTATTATTATTGTGTGTCTTAAAGTCATTTCTATCTTATGATGATCCTATCAGAGGGTTTTCTTGGCAAGTTTCTTCAGAGAGGATTTGCCATTATCATCATTTGAGGCTGAGAAAGTGTGACTTGCCCAAGGTCACCCAATGGGATTTGAGCCCTGTTCTCCAGAGTCATAGTCCAATGCTCAAACCACTGCACCATGCTAGCTCTATTGGAGTAGACTTGTTGAAATCAGGTGGCAACTAACAAGCCCTCTTGCATCCCCAACCAAACTTCTCCCATTAGATCTAGCACTGAATTTTCTTCTATGAAGCTGCTTCCTATCTCTGTTCCACTATCTTCAGCAGGTTGGTGGTAGTGTGGTGACAGAAAAATGGCTTCAGCGGGTCAGTACACATGAATGCACACTTTAAGGAAAGAACTGAGATGAATAGAAATTCAATTCAACTTCCACATGTTAACTGTTTATGTACACTGGCCTGCTCTGTATCGTGTCCGAGATGTCTCAACTGCACTCCTGTTTGCTTTTCTGCAACCTATTACCTGTCTGCCTTCTTCATTTAGTATGTGATCCCTTGGGGGTGATGTGAGGATTTTATATTGATTGTTCACTTGTGCTTCCTGTGATTCCACTGTGAGATGTTTAAGGCCCTATCATAGGTTTCAGGAAGCTCTCTTCCTATGTCTTTGTAGTTTGCACTATTGAGGATTTGAGGCACTCTAAGAACTTTATTTTAGCTAGTTCCCATCTCTATAGCCCTTATTTTTGTCTGTTTCCTTTTGTTTCCTAAGAACAGTGGGAATTCAGTGTTGTGAGTCAAATTACCAAAAAATGTTGCAAAGGAATCTTGTAGCACAATGATGGTAAACCTTTTACAGAGTGCCCAAACTACAACCCAGACCCCACTTATTTATTGCAAAGTGCCATGCCTCTCTGGCTTTCTAGTAAGAAACTCTGGCAAACTCTGTGCTAAGGTGACAGCATGTGTGCCCACAGAGGGCTCTGAGTGCCACCTCTGGCACGCGTGCCATAAGTTCGCCACCACTGTTGTAGCACCTTTGAAACTAACAGAGTGAAATAAGTTGTAGCATAAGCTTTCATAGACTTGTTCCTGAGATCATGCTGCTGTTGTTGTTCTTGCTGTTGCTATTTTATTGTACTATATAGAGCACTGTAACTGATTGTATTACTTTAAAGAATTACATAAACAAAAATAGATAGGCCCTTGCCTCCACGGAGTCTGCAAATTAAGCTAGACAAGGGCAAATATAGCAAGGAAGGTGGGGAAAGAAGGATAGGAAGAGAGGAATGTGGGCAAATGGAGTTATGTTGCTTCAAGTTGTTTCTGACATAGGAGATTATCACACAGAAAGGACTTTCAGACTGCATTTGCACTTATCCCATCCACGAAATGCGAATGACAGTGATGGTGTGAAAGACTTTCACATGAAGTCTCACCGATCCCGTCATTACCCCATCATTAACCTGTCATTAAAGCAACATTGGCCAGCATTTTGCATTAACGGAAGTTTGCATTTCATGCAGTGCTGCGTTAATGACAGATTAATGATGGGATTGACGCACCGATTTCAGAGACTTTTGCACCATTGGGGTTAAGGACAAGATAAAGACAGGGGAGCTATCCTGTCCCTATCCCATCCCCATGTGATAATCTCTGTATAGTGACCTGAAGGCAAACCCATCATGGGCTTTTTTTTGCAAGATTGTTCAGAGAAGGTTTGCTTTTGCCTTCTTCTGAGGAAGAGTGTGTGTGACTTGCCCAAAGTCACTCAGTGGATTTTCATGGCTGAACAAACCCTGATCTCCAGAGTCACAATCCAGTGTTCAAATCATTATGTCACACTGGCTGTTTACAGTGGGAGATTATGGGGTTAAGCCAAAAGACTCAGAATCATAGGTATTTGATCAATGAAATAGCAGTGTCACGATATATCCAGAATGGGCACATACGCATGATTGGTGGACCAATTTTGGCTCTGTTGGACCCTGAACAGGCTTCTCCATTATTCCTGATGGCAAGTGCAAATATATTCTGGCTGACTACAGATAATTTCTCATTACTTCAGTGGCTTTGTTTGTTTGTATTTTTCTTTGGAGATGTAAAGCCCTTGAAACAGACTTGAAGGCTTAAACAGTACTGCCATATGGTGTTTCCAACAAACTTTCCTATTTGGTGGTGATTAGGCTAAGGTTCTGTATCATTAGATGCAGCTATGATGACCAACCTTTGTTGCCATAGCAACTTCTGATAATACCATCCCTACCCAAAACCTACCTTTTAGGCCAAGCAGCACCATAACTGAGAGGTTTCCAAGATGCTATAGCTTGGGTTACTGGGAAATGATGACTGCAGCATGCTTCTGGTCATGGAAGGTATTGAGATGGGAGCTGAAAAGGTACTTAAGGTCACATTTGATCATTCATAATTTAAAACATGAATCCCAAAAGTTATGTGATTGTAAGTCTGGCTTATGATCTTGAACAGGATGCTAGTCCTAATGTTTTGCAGAATACAATGGTTACTGTACAAAAACACCTTTGTATTTTTATTTTGCAAAAAGTTACAAAATGTAAAAGAAATCCTTGCCAACTATGCAAAACCTCTAGTAAACTTGCTGAACAGAGAGAAAGCTTCTCATATTTTTTTCATTCTTTTGTGTAAGAACAAAATAAGGGCAGATTTGCATCCCTAGTTCAGCACTGCAGCAGCACTGATGAATGTTGGTGGCACATGCTCCTGCTGCCCTTACTAATTGTGAAATCCTTCAAGGCTCTTGAGAGACAAGTTGATGATTGGGGCTGATGGCAAACAAGGCCAGCCCAAGATATTTTGTCAACTGATGCAAAGGAGCAGATGCCCCTGTTCCCTTTTCCACAGAGAGAGGCTGATGAGAATGCCAGTTGAATTTTTGTTCTGTATTAGAGATGGAATAGCATTATCTCCACTGTGCCTGATGGCCATAGGACATGAATAGTTATGTCTTCCAACAGAAGGGAATGGCCAGGGGATGAGGGCTCAGGGGGACAGGCTTGAGATGTTTTTTCTGATTTATAAAATCAGATTAATAAAATCTCACTCTCCATAGTTATAAAGTGGTGAACTGGAGGTGGCTGGAAGATACGTAGTTTCCAAAGTGCAGTTTGCATTGTGCAGCTCTGCAGGACACATGTCCCCCTTTTCTCCCTCACATCATGCTCTCTGTCTTTCCCCCATTTTGAATCAGTATTGGCAAAGCAAACAGGATGCTTCACACATAACTTTTCTGTGTGCATTCAACCAATAAACAAATGGTAAGAATCCAACAGCTGTTTGAATAGCTTCCAGATTATGACAAAAACAGTTGTCAGACTCCTGGGTCTCTGGATCACTTTGTGAGTGACTGAACAGGTGTAGAGTGAACCTTTTGCTAATTGCTTCCTCTGGAAAGGTGTGCTGTCTTCAGATTTGTAACACCTGATGTGGTTGGACAGCAGCAGCAGGAAAGTAGGGAAAGCAGGGCCAGGCTTCATATATCCTGGTAGCTAATGTCTATAGATATGATCATCAAAATGATTTAACTTCTGTAATCATATTTGTTAGGACTTTTTGCCATAAACAGTCGCTTACCACCTGGCTTAAGCAGCAAAATCAACTTTTGACAAAAACAAATCACAAACTAAAAAACCACAATGCAAATAATAAGAGGTGTGCTCTTTAATAAACACAAGCAAGGAAGGAAGGAAGGAAGGAAGCCAAGCAAGCAAGCAAGCAAGCAAGCTTCAGTCAAATCTCACTGATTGAGCAGGCACTTTCATGGCAGTGATCCAAGGACCAGGGAGGACTGAGGAGGAGCAGAATTGGACTTGGCAGACAATTTTGTCAAAAGTAGCATTTCCAGACTTCTGTGCATTGGTAAGGTAACGTGTACCTAGTTTCCAGCATTTGCACATTTGCAAGGCTTGCAGAGCATTTCTGAGAAACATGGAAAAAAGAAAGCATTTTTTTGGAGGAGGATGCTTGTGTGTGCGCGCGCACGACCACCCCATAACAGATTTTACTGCACATGAAAATATCCTCCAACAGGCCCTGTTCCGTCACCCAGCAGCAAGCCGTCACCGTTCAGTGCTGACGGGTGCCATTTTTGCCTGATGGAAGAAGTTCCGTGTGCAATAAAGTTCTTAGTCAGTGTGAGAAAGGTCAGAAAATGCCAATAGGTGCCCAAAATAAAAAATTACACATGAAAAGAACTGTAGAAATTTCACTGTGCAACCTGATACAGAAGAAGGACAGAAAGAAAAATGTAGATTGGGTTTGAAGAAGCTTGATGAAAGCTATGCTGAGAGATTTTCACAACCCTATAATGGTCCCAGTTTAATCCCTGGCCTATCCAATTTGAAGTGTGTCAGGGGCTGGGGTTGAGAGGGGTGGAAGAACCATCAGGTAGCAACTGCTATGGAAGATGTCTGTCTCAGATCTTGGGAAACATTTTCCAATCAGAGGCTACAATACTGAATGAGAGGGGAAATGGTATGACCTGGCATAAGGCAGATTCTTACGTTTCTAAGACATACAAAATCTTTACTAAGGCTGGGTCTCTGGATTGGTCTTAAAAATATTAAGGCGAATACATTGTGTTATAATGCTCACCAGTTTTGCTTCACGGCTACATTAAAAAAAATCCTAGCAACTTATCTTTTCCTGAGAAACCTGTGTTCCAGAATAGCAATAGTTTAGCCTGTCTCCCCAAACCTCTGTTTTATGTGATGGAAATATATACATTTTATACGTTGAATTGAACATGCAATTTGTTTCAGTTTTTGTTTTTTGAAGGAAATAAACAAACACACTTCAAAAGCAAGAAGCACAGTATCTGCTAAGTACAATGAAGGGGCATGCCACACAGAGAACAAAAGCAACTCTCCCTCCCCTAAATGTATACTCTCACTGGCTGATGCTTGTATTGATCTGAGCAGGTGCTCATGGAATATGTTAAAAGGCCAACTTCACTTCTGGAGGTAGCTGCCCATGAATAATGAAGGGCTGTTCTAGTGGTACCACTACCATTAGGAGATGGGCGAAACACTACTGAAAATAATAATAATAATAATAATAATAATAATAATAATAATAATAATATTTATGTTTCCCCGCCTCTCCCGGTGGATTGAAGCAGGGTTACAGACTAAAAAAGCACAAAGTATTTACATAAAAATTCAATTAAAAGCAGCTAAAAACAATAAAATATACAACATCATACAGTAACAATAGCATCAACAAACAAGGCAGGGATCATACACAGACAGGGCAAGTCATTCATATTAGGGGGTTATTCATATCAGGTGGGGTATGCTCGGCATAAAAAGCTCAGTTTTAATTGCTTTCTGAATGATTTCTAACAAGGTCACCGAGCGTATCTCCTCAGGTAGACTCTTTTAAAGTCTCGGAGCTGATGTGAAAATGCTCTTTGTGAAGTAGCACTTAGAGGTTGCTATCTCCAATAGGTTCTTACCCGATATTCTAAGAGTGCGGGGCAGATTATATAGGGAGATGCGGTCCCGTAAGTAACTCGGGCCCAAGCCATGTAGGGCTTTATAGGTAATAACCAACACCTTGTACTGTGCCTGGAAGCAGATAGGGAGCCTCAGGCTTGGCCAGATAGATCACCAACAATGGTCCTCCCTGGCCTCGCATCGGGAAGCATGGAGACGCACTATCCATGACGCTGCAGCCTTCTTCGAAAGCTCACGCTGAACGAGCCTCGAAGAGAAACGACAACGCAGAAAGAACCGCAACCTGGAAACATCACCCAAGGAGACTTTCTGCTGTGCTTTCTGCAACCGGACCTGTTTATCCCGAATTGGCCTTTTTTAGTCACCAACGTGCTTGTACAAAGTGCGGGATGAGTCCTTCCTGAATCTTCGTTCGTGAAGCAAAGCCAGAGTACTGTGCCTGGAAGCAGATAGGGAGCCAGTGAAAATCTTTTAAGATAGGTGTAATATGGTCAAACCTTGATGAACCAGTGACCAATCTGGCTGCCATATTTTGCACTAACTGAAGCTTCCAAGCAAGCAGCAGCAAGCTTCAGTCAAATCTCACTGATTGAGCAGGCACTTTCATGGCAGTGATCCAAGGACCAGGGAGGACTGAGGGAGAGCAGAATTGGACTTGGCAACAATTTTGTCAAAAGTAGCATTTCCAGACCTCTGTGCATTGGTAAGGTAACGTGTACCTAGTTTCCAGCATTTGCACATTTGCAAGCTTGCAGAGCATTTCTGAGAAACATGGAAAAAAGAAAGCATTTTTTGAAGGAGGATGCTTGTGTGTGCGCGCGCACAACCACCCCATAACAGATTTTACTGCACATGAAAATATCCCCAACAGGCCTGTTCCATCACCCCAGCAGCAGCCGTCACCGTTCAGTGCTGACGGGTGCCATTTTTGCCTGAGAAGAAGTTCCGTGTGCAATAAAGTTCTAGTCAGTGTGAGAAAGGTCAGAAAATGCCAATAGGTGCCCAAAATAAAAAATTACACATGAAAAGAACTGTAGAAATTTCACTGTGCAACCTGATACAGAAGAAGGACAGAAAGAAAATGTAGATTGGGTTTGAAGAAGTTTGATGAAAGCTATGCTGAGAGATTTTCACAACCCTATAATGGTCCCAGTTTAATCCCTGGCCTATCCAATTTGAAGTGTGTCAGGGGCTGGGGTTGAGAGGGGTGGAAGAACCATCAGGTAGCAACTGCTATGGAAGATCTCTGTTCAGATCTTGGGAAACATTTTCCAATCAGAGGCTACAATACTGAATGAGAGGGGAACTGGTATGACCTGGCATAAGGCAGATTCTTATGTTTCTAAGACATACAAAATTCTTACTAAGGCTGGGTCTCTGGATTGGTCTTAGAATATTAAGGCGATACATTGTGTTATAATGCTCACCAGTTTTGCTTCACGGCTACATTAAAAAAAATCCTAGCAACTTTATTTTCCTGAGAAACCTGTGTTCCAGAATAGCAAGTAGCCTGTCTCCCCAAACTTCTGTTTTATGTGATGGAAATATATACTTTTATACGTTGAATTGAACATGCAATTTGTTTCCAGTTTTTGTTTTTTGAAGGAAATAAACAACACCTTCAAAAGCAAGAAGCACAGTATGCTGTTAAGTACAATGAAGGGGCATGCCACACAGAGAAACAAAAGCAATCTCCCTCCATAAATGTATACTTCTCACTGGCTGATGCTTGTATTGATCTGAGCAGGTGCTCATGGCTATGTTAAAAGGCCAACTTCACTTCTGGAGGTAGCTGCCCATGAATAATGAAGGGCTGTTCAGTGGTACCACTACCATTAGGAGATGGGCGAAACATACGGAAATAATAATAATAATAAAATAATAATAATATAATAATATATTATTTATGTTTCCCGCCGCTCTCCCGGTGGATTGAAGCAGGGTTACAGACCTAAAAAAGCACCAAGTATTTCAATAAAAATTCAATTAAAAGCAGCTAAAACAATAAAATATACAACATCATACAGTAACAATAGCATCAACAACAAAGGCAGGGATCATAACAGACAGGGCAGTCATCATTATTAGGGGGTTATTCATATCAGGTGGGGTATGCTCGGCTAAAAAGCTCAGTTTTAATTGCTTTTCTGAATGTTTCTAACAAGGTCACCGAGCGATCTCCTCAGGTAGACTCTTTTAAAGTCTCGGAGCTGATGTTGAAAATGCTCTTTGTGAAGTAGCAACATACTAGAGGTTGCTATCTCCAATAGGTTTCTACCCGATATTCTAAGAGTGCGGGGCAGATTATATAGGGAGATGCGGTCCGTAAGTAACTCGGGCCCAAGCCATGTAGGGCTTTAGAGGTAATAACCAACACCTGTACTTGCCTGAAGCAGATAGGGAGCCTCAGGCTGGCCAGATAGATCACCAACAATGGTCCTCCCTGGCCTCGCATCGGGAAGCATGGAGACGCACTATCCATGACGCTGCAGCCTTCTTCGAAAGCTCACGCTGAACGAGCCTCGAGAGAAACGACCAACGCAGAAAGAACCGCAACCAGGGAAAC
>NC_056523.1:121990522-122001172 GCF_019175285.1 Sceloporus undulatus | reverse complement strand
GAAACATCACCCAAGGAGACTTTCTGCTGTGCTTTCTGCAACCGGACCTGTTTATCCCGAATTGGCCTTTTTAGTCACCAACGTGCTTGTACAAAGTGCGGGATGAGTCCTTCCTGAATCTTCGTTCGTGAAGCAAAGCCAGAGTACTGTGCCTGGAAGCAGATAGGGAGCCAGTGAAAATCTTTTAAGATAGGTGTAATATGGTCAAATCTTGATGAACCAGTGACCAATCTGGCTGCCATATTTTGCACTAACTGAAGCTTCCGAACTTGGTACAAGGGTAGCACCATGTAAAGTGCATTACAGAAATCTAGACGAGAGGTTACCAGAGCGTGTACCACCGTTTCAAGGTCCCTTCGGTCTAGGTAGGGTCGCAGTTGGCGTATCAACCAAAGTTGATAGCAGGCACTTCTGGCCGTTGCATCTATTTGAGATGTCAATTGCAGGGACGAGTCCAGAATTACTCCTAAACTGCGAACTTCGTCCTTCAGGGGAAGTGTGACCCCGTCCAGGACAGGCTGACAAATTTCCTTCCTTAGGCCTGAGGAACCTATCACAAGTACTTCCGTTTTCTCTGGATTCAGTCTGAGTTTGTTTTCCCTCATCCAGCCCATTACCGACTCCAGGCAGGCATGCAGAGGAGAGATGCCATCCTCAGTCACTGCATCAGTCGGAGACATAGAGAAACATATTTGGGTGTCATCAGCATACAGATAACACCACACCCCATGTCTCCGGATGATCTTTCTCAGCGGCTTCATGTAAATGTTGAACAGCATGGGGGACAGAATAGCTCCTTGAGGGACACCAGATGTCAGTTCCCTCTTAGAGGAGCAAGTGTCCCCCAGCTTCACCATCTGGAATCTGCCTGAGAGGTAGGATTGGAACCACTGGAGCGCAGTGCCCCCGATGCCCAACTCCCTCAGGTGCTCCAGAAGGATACCGTGGTCAATGGTATCAAAAGCTGCTGAGATGTCCAAGAGCACCAACAAGGTCACACTTCCCTGTCGATGCTCAGACAGAGATCATTGACTAAGGCGACCACGGCAGTCTCAACTCCGTATCCCGCCCTGAAGCTCGTTTGAAATGGGTCCAGATAATCAGTTTCATCCAAGACAGCTTGGAGTTGGAAGGCAACTGCTCTCTCAATCGAAATGGGACATTCAACGCTCCTTGGGTGCACAGGAGACTGATGGCACCCGTTCCTGGTGGCTATTGTCCATCATTAACAGAATAGTGCCAGTGTAGCTGGTGCGCTTAGGGACAAAGTGAATGGACTTTTTGACTGGCAGATATGATGATAGATATGATTCCTTGTTGGTTTGTGTGGGGGATCGGTTTCTCAGGAATACTGTATGTCTGTGAGATGTGTGTGTGTGTGTGTGTGTGTGCACACACAAATATGGATTAGTATATTTGAACATTAGAACAACGTATTTGGCTAGCATTTAGATGCAGCCAGCCTGTATTTTTATAACCTCACTTCCTTCAGGGTAAACATGGGCACTGTTATGATGAGATACTCTTCACCAAATTTGCTTTTGCAACCCTAGAAGTGGCCTTACAAAGTCTAGCATTAACATAGTTGTAAGTCACCAACAAGTCAAGTAGGATGGATATACATTATATGGGGTTGCACAACAGTCATAATAATCATCTTTACATGGAATTACAGTGTTGGTCTGGAATGTCAGTAGGCAAAGTAACCTTGTAGCACCTTTGAGACTAACTCTGTGAGATGTTGTAGCACAAGTTTATCGCTTCAGTTTACCTCCTCCAGTTTAAATTTCAATTTGGGCTGCATCCTGATGTTATCAGAAGGTTTTTGCTGTTAAATTTGCTGCCTAAATACATCCTAGGTGCTTCCCTGCTTCCTGGAGTGTTTCATGTCGTTCTTTTTGGATCTAGGAGTTTTCCAGTTTAAGAAAATGGCCTCCAGAGCGCTCCTGGAAGTGAGGATGCACCAGGGCTGTATCCAGGTGGCAAAAACCTTCTGATAAGATCAGGATGCTGCCCAAATTGAAATTTAAATTGAGAGAGGTAAACCAAATTAATGAAAAGTGATAAGCTCCATAGACTCATTTACAATGGATCTGAGGAGGTAGACTGAGTCTACAAAGGTTCAAGCTACAACTTGATGCTACAACTGCATGGCAAGGGTTTGGACTGAATGGCCCTTGGGTTCTCTTTAAGCTCTATGTTTCTATTATTCTAACTTCTTTCACAAGTTTCAGGGTTTCTTTGGAGGTATGCTATTTAAATGATGTATGGGTCCTAAGAGTCCGGAGGTCGCACCAAAGCCACACTCCATTCCTAAGCACTGGAGTGCAGCTTTGGTGCAGCTTCTGGATTCTTAGGACCCATGCATCATTTAAATAGCATATCTCCAAAGAGACCCGAAGCAGCTTTATTTTGGCAGTCTGTAACAGGTCTATGTTTCTATTATTCTAACTTCTTTCACAAGTTTCAAAGATGCTGAAAGATCCCTTTGAATAATGGAACTACAGAACAGTGAAGTTGCTATGCTGTCAAGAAAACAAAAATCCAAACTCCCAACTCCAGTTCAGTATATCATCTTTATTAGATTATCCCCACCACCTCCCAAAATAAAAAGCTGCACACAAACCTTATGAAATTGTTTCATTGTTCTGTTAAGGAAGGTGCTGTAAAGCAGGTGTGGGGAGAAGAGGGGTCAGGAAAAGAGAAAAATGCAATTCTGTTTTGTCTATGTTTCCAGCAGGTCACCTGAACAGCTGTGGTGCATCTTACTCATCCCATCAAGGGAAACTTTTAAAAATGGAATCCCTGTGGTGATTTCTCCCTCCCTACTGTAATGTTTGTAGAGGCTTTTAAGGCACAGCACATCCTTTTTCTGTTGTTGGTAGCTCTGTTAGGAAGTAATTAGGAATAATATGGCTACATGTAGCAATATGATGAGGCAGGTCTGTATTTTTCAAAAAGCCTCTGTGCCTTTCACACTATATATGGATATAAATATTGGTGGAAGGACATGGTTTTTACCAACATCCTAAAGAAGAGAGTAATGTGTGCATCCAGTATTAGATTTGGAAGCACCAGTGAGGCTGATTTCAAAGAGACAATAGTGGTTCAACCTAAAAAGTGTTGTGTTGATAAGCTCCAGGATCAAGTTGCCTGTGGAGGCAAAGTGATACCAGATGCAGGAGTAAGGCTAATGAATGTCGATTGTAGCAGGGCTTCATTTGCCAAATGTTCTTTTCTGCAGCATGAAAAGTCATAAAACCACATACTTGGTAAGGATGCATGAGGATAACAGTGGCATAACAACAAGAGAAGGCAGAGCTGTGATATGTCACCCAGAAACCCTATATAAATGATAAACATAAACCTTCATTCACCATGACAAGTCAGCTCTTTTTATTTTCAGTTTGGGGTCAGTTGATACAAAATACCTGGGTGGTGTCCCCCCCCCCTTTTCTCCAGAGCAGTCAACAATTGAGAGACACATAATTCTCCCAGCATCCAGCCAAATGTCACCTGAATCTCTCCAACATTGTATACTTTATGACATGAATGTTCCCTCAGAGACATATTTAATCCTTCACAGCCAAGTGAACTAAGACACTGGGGCCCCAATTTGATTACCTCTTCATTGTTACAACCTTTCATGGCAGAGCCAGGAACCTTCTGTCTTCTCAGCTCATGTAGCCTTGCATAAATGCCAAATAACAACTGGAGGAGGTTTGATCACAATACTTATTCCTAGTTGTAGCACTGCCTTATAGTGGCTGCAACCCAGCCCACAGCTGTGTGCACTTAAATTTTCATTAAAATCAGCAGGTCAAGAGGGCCTGCTACTTTGGGCAGAATTCTTTGTCAATCACTGCTTGCAATCAAACGTGGAGTTATGCTTCCCATTCAGATAAATCAGGGCACATAACTATGCAGTCAGCAAAGCCAATGTTGCCTGCCTTAAGGCACCAAGAAACTCTCTGGTTGCTTTTCTTCATATATACTCTATTAGACACTTGCATGCCCAAATTTGTGAAGCAAATGTGAACTTTAAAATGACAACAACAACCAGACAGTAGGTTAATTAGGGCAGCATTTTTGGAAGACAGGGAGCTGGCTTATACCAAGGAAGTCTATTGCCGGAATCCTGTTGGCCCACAAGGTTAGCACTTGCTGTTTTTTCAGGATCCAACAGTGACAGTGACTAAAGGCTGATAAAATCTGCCAGCTCTGAGCAACCTATTTATGTTACTTCCTTCATAACCATTATGCCTGCAGCCTTTTTCTTTTCTTTTCTTTATTCTTTTCTTTTTTTGGTGGAACATATGGGTTACCAGAACTGGGCCTATATGTCCATCTAGCTCTGTATTGTCTCCTCTGACTTGTAGGGCTGCTCCTATCTTTAGGTAGAAGAAGTAACCATCTTAGACAGTGGTCTGGCCATTTGCTCCTCTTTTAGGTCAGATCTGTATATGCCACACAGCTTGTGTTTGTCCCTAAAACTAAGCCTGTTACCCTCAGGTGTGATGGAGAATGGTGTCCTGCTGCCCATATGAAAGTATGGCCTGTTACAGACTGCCAAAATAAAGCTGCTTTGGGTCTCTTTGGAGGTATGCTATTTAAATGATGCATGGGTCCTAAGAGTCCGGAGGTTGCGCCAAAGCCACACTCCATTCCTAAGCACTGGAGTGCAGCTTTGATGCAGCTTCTGGATTCTTTGGATGCATGCATCATTTAAACAGCATACCTCCAAAGAGACCCAAAGCAGCTTTATTTTGGCAGTCTGTAACAGGCCTATGTTTCAGTTGCCAGTCCACCCAACTTCTGTATGTGGAACAGAAGGGAGTACTATTTTATCCTTTGACTCCAGCTGCAAAATATCTTGGTTTGGCCCTGCTGATGGGTAGTGGCTCAGTCTTCTGCTACTTGATGTTGTTTTTTCAAATGAAGATATCAAGAATTAAACCTGGGGCATTTCTGTATACAAAGCACCTGTTCTGCTACTGAACTATGGTCCTTCACTTATCTTTATGATACTCTAGCATGCCCCTACACTTTTCTGTTGTTTAATGACAGCAATCTTGGAAACTTTAAGGAGCTGAAAGACAATTGCTACCTACTTATCTAATACTAGACAAAATCAATATATTATAACAGCGTTTCTATTAAACTGGGATTATGTTGTATGATTTTACCTAAAACATATTATCCCAGGAACAACCTAACATCCAGAACTACAGTTGCCCTCCATTTTCACAGGGGATCTGTTCCGGACCCCCTCCTATTGAAAATAATAGAGGTCACCCTTCCGGGAATATTCAAGACCTCGGATCTCAAGTCTGTGAGAAAGGAGGGGTGATTGTATATCCATCTGCATGCACTCTCATACTCCCTTATGAATATTAGGTATGTTTAATATTCCTGGTAAGATTTTATAGAAAGTTGGCAAAGCAGTGTGTTTGCAGCTTTGTCAGTCATCCAGTTCTGCCACCTAGACTAATTTATTTGGACAGCAAATCTGTTACACTGATAATCTCCAGAGTGAAGCAGATAAACCACATTAGTAAAGCCCTCAAAAGAAAGCCTGAGCCACTTGTGTCAGACTACATCCCTGGATCCCATTATCACTCTCCTCTGATGTTTTATCTACAGGTCATCAGCCAGGTGTAAAGGTGATAAATGGTACAAATTTGCCACTTAACAGCAAAATGTGCCATGTTAAAGTGCAACTGATGATTTCATCCACAAAAATTGGGATCATTTCTTTCTAATTTTGCCTTCTTGGGGAAGTGGCATATCTATCACAAGCCTGGCTCAGGGTAAAGATGTGCATCTCCCAAGTGGAAGTGTTTACATGTGTTGTCAAGCTTGTTAAGCCACTCCCAAAACAATATCCCTCAGTACCATCAACCAAGTTCTCCTTGCCAACTCCATTCCAATTACACCAGCAGAAATAGCTCCTATCATCCATGACAACAAAATGGAATTTCTTTGTTGAAGGTCAGTGTGCTTGATGTTGAGAGATACTGGTCCGAATCCAGTTCATTAATTCCAACCAGAATAGGTTCATTGACTCAAATGTTGCATCGTGAGTCAACATGTAGATAAATTCTTTCCAGTGACTGCATGCAGAAACTTTGGATTTTGGAAAGATTTTAAGAAATTGAAAAGACTTCTCACCCATTCTGAGGTACATTGTATTGAAAGACGAGTCTGGTGCTACTGCAAAAAAGAAAGAAAAATACAGCATGGATTGTCACAGTGGAACCATATTATTATTAATGCTGAGCTGAAACTTGCATATCTTTTCCTTTGGATCAAAAGGAACAGATTAGCTTCAGATATAGAAGCATCATTCTAAAGCAGAAGTTGAAAGCCCAGCCAAGTTCCTCCAGCTTCCAGAAACCAAACTTTTCATAATAAAATTCTGCGGGAGGGGGAGAGAGGGAAACCTCCCTCCCTCCTTTCCTTTCCCCTCTCTCTAGTGATCTAAATATTCACCCAAATGTTTCTTTCCATTTCCCAGCTATTGAGGCTTCACAACTTCTAGATGTCTTTTATGCAATAAGCACCAACATGCCTCATTTTCTCAAGGTTTGGATTCAATGGAGTGTAAAGAATCAAGATGTTTTATCTTGAGTGAAACAGCATGCAGTCATCAAGATCATATTCATTTTTCATTTTGAGAATTATCAACATAAATTGATTACTTAGAAAGAGGAGACACTAAATAATTATTTAACAAGTTCCAAGAAGTAAATGTAATTGGCATAGTTAATCACATCGGTCAATGAATGACTTCAGTCAAGATGAGCAATAGGAAGAAAGAACATACTTTCACAAAGGCATCCATTGTGTGCTTTAACATATATTTTGTTTGAATGAACACCACAAAAGAGAGAAGTGATTCCTTTCCATCATTACATACAAACGTGGAAGCTCTGAAAAATACACAGCACCCTAGGTCACAAAGGATCCCCATTCACCTCTACAGAGGGAAGAACTCTCCAGAAAGGCAGCCCCACTAGATCAAGGAGATGTATAGAGCCACCTCCCCCCTGAATTTTTTTAATGTTGCCCATAAAGAGTCTCATGGATACTTTTGAAATGTGCTTTCTGGCAGTCTATGGAATGTGCTCTATGTACTCCCTTAATCTAAAAGCAGGACATAATGTCAGCAACAGCCCATTGTTAATATCTGCCTCTATTCAGAGCATTTGAATCCACTGGCAGTAAAGACTGGTAGTGAGCTTCACAAAGATGTAAAGACCTTTGCAAAGATGTGGCATCATGACTGTATTTGAACATTGTTCTTGCAGAAAGAAACAATAAAGGAAAGGAAAGAGTCTTTGGATTATATTGGAACCTGTTAACACAGTTAGTATGGAGCAACTGGTGGGAATCAGTGTGATATGGGGTTAGTGTACTGGATGTGGACTTGGGACTTCCAGGTTGAAGTTCACAGTGAACCCTGGAAATCACTTCCATGATCCTGGGCTGGTTACTCTGGACTTTTTCACACGAGGGAAATTACAAAGTTATCCCAGAGTTAATGCAGAGTCAATCATGGGGTTTAATGTTAATTCGAATGAGATCATCAAACAAACATTGAATGCAATCCAGAGGCATTCAGGGGGTTCACTTCTTTTGCACAAACTTATCAAACAAGTTCAAAGGGAATCCGGTGCTGATTTGAATGAAATGGTGAGTTCTTCAAAAATGAGTAAATTCAGTAGGCTACCGAAGTTTCAAATCCTGTTGCAATGCGAATTTGTAGTAAATTCACATGTGGCTTGTTGTGAAATGTGTTTTCACATCACTCATGGATTCCCTTCGATTCCCATGATCCTCCTCCACCTCCTCCTCCTATTTCTCCACCTCCCTCCAGCTGAAAGTGTGTGACTGCTGTGTGAGAGTGTAACTTTTGTGGGGGAAGAGGGCCTCGAAGGGGTCGCTGACGATCAGGAGGGTCCGGCTCACCTACCTGGGCTCCTCTGAGGCCGACGGCGGTGGTGGCACCATCATCATCAGCCCTTCCCCCAGACCTCCTCGAGGGCCACTATTAACACCTGAGAGGGCCACTCTCAGCCACTGTTAACACCTCCTCCTCCTCCTTTGCTGCCTCAGCAGCTCCTATAGTGGATAGGACCTCCTGCACCCAGATGCCTCCAAGGCCTCTTGGGCCACCTCCATCAAGGGAGACACTGCACAAGAGGACCCTGCAGGATGCCCTCACCAAATTCTGCCAGTCCTCTGATGTGGCCTCAGCTGAGGCATCACCCCCAAGCAGTGCAGGAAACCACTGCCCACATCGCCTGTCTCCCCTTCCTGGCCCTGCCTCCTGCCGCCGCACACGGTCACACTCTTTCAGACGGAAAGAGGGGGAGGAGGAGGAGGCAGAGGCGGGCCCAGGAGCGCAGTGGCTAGGCTCCCCACTGCTGTGGACTTGGGGTTGTCTTTTGGAGCTGAAAGACAGCCACCCTCCACCCCCCCCCCCGATCATGGGTGTGTGTGTGTGGAAATGAAAAGGTATTTTTGGGGTGGCAATGGGAATTTGTCCTCCTCCATTTGATGCCCAACTGCGCACTGGGCCCACTTTAATGTGGATTTACATTTTTGCTGTACATGTGTATGATAACCATTCTCAAACAGACTTCCTTCTCCATGATGCCAACACTGCAGCCATTTTTGGGACGGGGCCACATAGGCCCCCATGTGAAAAAGTCCTCTGTTTGATCTACTTCACTTGATTCTTGTGAAGATAAAGGGATGGAGAGGAGAAGCACCATGACTGGACCGTAACTAAAGATAACTGGAGGAAAGGTCATGAACATAATATGTGCAGTAAGAATGAGAAAAGCCAAAATTAGCTACATAAATTTGACTACATTTGACTGCATAAAAATCAAACAAGAAATGATTACCCCAGTGTGGGAAAAATAGGTTCTCCAACTATGCATTTGGTACATTAACCTTATGAAGACATGATGGTGAATGCTCTAGGGGTGGAAGGCAGGATTGACTCATTCCTGACCTCAACTTGATTAGTGAATGCAGTTGGGACTGAGGACAGGAAATGTGCCACCCTTTCTCATGTCCCTCTTAACATCTGCGCAGTCCAAATGTCACAAGCCAGTTCCTGCCAATTAAATCAATGTTTAGCTTCTTTAAAATAAGATTCATAGAGGAAGTGCTAAAATATTTCCAGAGTGCAAGTTTTCACATGGACAAGGGGAAATGAATATCAGAATATCAGAATAACTGTAAACAAGGCAATACGTACACTTATGTTGAGTAACATCTTGTTCTTAGCATGTGGAGACTACAGTCTTCCCATTGTGCTGCTAGTCAGTTGCAATAACATTATAGTGTACACAGGGGAAGAGGAGCTGTGAGATGAATCAATCAGGGGCACGTCTGCATGAGCTGCTAGGGATTTCAAATTTCAGTCTCAGGAAACAGCGTGCATGTAACTTCCATGCCATTGTGGAAATTTGCAGGCATGGAAGTGAGCTGCTGGAGTTTAACCAGACCACTGGGAGCAGGATCAGAAAACAAGACTGCAGCCATAGTTCTGCAGGAAAAAAGGGTAAGTTGAAATGAACCAAACAGTTCTGAATTGCTGGGCTTCACAGAAGAAGTGCTGTGATAAATTTTGAAATGCAGTTCCTCAATAGGGAGGTTTTCTCATTAAACTGCAAGAAGTGGCCCCACCAAGAAGTAGATTATTGGTGAAGGGCAGTCCATTGTTAATTCTTTACATTGTTGTTATTGTATTTTTACTTCCAGGGATGCAGGGAGAGGTACTACATAAATTTTCTCTATCATGTGAAAAAAAAAAATTCCTTGGTTGGCTTTGAGTCCTATGCATCATGACTTGGATGAGCGGGAGAATGCCATTTGACATTCTGTTTCAGGCACCCATAGGCCTTCAGCTGGCCCTGGCATTCAACATGGCAGTCACTGTAGCCACCTCATCCCAATATGCAGGTGTTTGTGTTGTGGCCATCCATTCATCTTTCTCTGTAGAAAATTCTCAGCTCTTGTGAGGACAGCAACTAATTCTAGAAGGAACAGCGACTCTTGAAGTGGTCTGGCAGCTGACATAATCTGTCCTTAGTCAAAAAAGTCCCAGTGCTTTAGCATTGCAAGTCCTACACTGCTGCTTCTCGGTTTCACCAATGTTGCTGGGATACTTCTCATTGCTACTTATTGCTACTTGCCTTAACCACCCTTGCTCAGTACTTCTGTAACTAGCAAAAGGGAAAATATTTGACTCTACCAAGCACCCTTGCTCAGTTGCCAACAAGCAGAAAGTAGAGGTGGCACAGTTATCTTGAGCAGACACGTTCCAACTAGGATCAGTCCAATTGACATTTTACTTCCCAAGGCAATGGAGAAGATGGCAAACTCTTGTTGATTTTCTATGTAGAGTAGCAAAATAATAATAATAATAATAATAATAATAATAATAATAATAATAATAATAATAATAATTTTTATTTATAGACCGCTATTCCGCAATGATCATAGCGGTGTACAGTAAAATTGCAAAACAATACAAAAAATTGCAAGGCCTCTCTCCCCCTCAAGATGGTGGTTGGAGGAGGGCTCTTTGTCTTCCAGGCCTGGCCTCTCTCCCCCTCAAGATGGTGGTTG
>NC_056523.1:121959388-121990422 GCF_019175285.1 Sceloporus undulatus | reverse complement strand
TTCAACTGTAAAGCTTCAGAATCTGCTAGGTCTAATGTTTAATCACTTGCAACATAAGGATAAATAATAATAATAATAATAATAATTTTTATTTATAGACCGCTATTCCGCAATGATCATAGCGGTGTACAATAAAATTGCAATACAATACAAAAAATTGCAAGGCCTCTCTCCCCCTCAAGATGGTGGTTGGAGGAGGGCTCTTTGTCTTCCAGGCCTGGCCTCTCTTCCCCTCAAGGTGGTGGTTGGAGGAGGGCTCTTTGTCTTCCAGGCCTGGCCTCTCTCCCCCTCAAGATGGTGGTTGGAGGAGGGCTCTTTGTCTTCCAGGCCTGGCCTCTCTCCCCCTCATGGTGGTTGACAACTGCATCTTATCTCAGCACTGGTGGTGGGTTTCCATGCTCCTCCATAGCTGAGGCCAGAACAATAGTACAGAAGATCAGGACAAGCTGTTTTGTTGGTACGTATATCTCCTACAACAAAGAGCAATGACAATTCAGGTGGAAATAATGGGTAGCTGCTGCTCTCCAGTACCTGCTTCCAAGATGGTTTCCCCACTCTTCTTAAATGGTAGGGCCAGCCTTGCCTATAATATGAAACTGCTTCACTCCATACCCAGCTCTCTGCTACCAACTACCCTTTTTCCCAAGGGATAAAAGCAAAGCCTCTTCTTCAGACATGAGGACTGCATAAATTGTGACTGAGGGCTTCTGTAAAAATGAGAGCACTATTACAAGGCTTTCCTTCTTCCCAGTGAAAAGTAAAGTGTGTTGCCCAAGACTGGATGTTGGCACCACCATTTCCCTCCAGGTCTCATCTGAGTTGCAATGCTGGCAGCTACTGGTGACAAAGACAGGTCTCCTGCATTTCTCTTGGCTTCAGGGGATCTTCCACCCTATCTATTATGCTGTCTTCCTGTTCCAACCCAGCAGAAAGAATAAGACTTTATGAGCAGGCTTTCAAATATATGAAAACATGGGTTTTTAAAAATGTTTGAATCAGGGCAGCCATGTTCTCTTATTAGCAGCTACTGTGGAAAACAAATTGTGCCATTCTGTGGGGGTATATGCTGGCCATGGGGGAGGGATGTGTGTGTTCACTGATCCCCTGCTCTACTGCCAGAGGTGACTCCCACACAGGGCTCCAGATAACACCTATAATTATTTGAATTGGGTGCAAGGAGATGCTCTGAGCATGGAGGGATTCTAGTCCCCATGCTACTATCCTGTTCATTCACTTTCCCCTTCTAGCAGGAGGTAAGGAAGTATATCAGTTTAGTACTCAAGACAGCATTTGACTTTTCTGCATCCAATTTACTGTGGAGATGGAGTTTATCACTCACTTTTTAAAACTGACTCCAACCTCCCGGGCTGGAGTTGGGACACAGGATGGAGGTGACGATTATTCCTCACTAAATTACCACTGAACTACTGTCCGCCATCACCTTGGGTCCAAGATGGGTCCTAGCCGTGCTCTGCCAGCACTTTTTAGAAGTCGGAAAGTGTTGGCAGAGCATGGCCAGGACCTGGCTTGGACCTGGGCTGATGGTGACCAGCGGTTTGGAAGCAATATAGTGAGCGATAATCCCCACCTCCATCCCCCGTCACGGCTCCAGCCTGGGAGTCTGGAGCTGGTTCAAAAAGTTGAGTGATAAGCTCCCAAATCTGTTACTGGACTGGAACACTGAAGTAGGAAGAGAGTATGTATTCTACAGGTGGTGTCTGTGACCAGATGTATTTTCATACAAAGCCGATGGTCCCTGACTATAGTCTACATGCAGTTGTAAGGGTCCGCCTGTGTAAGTTGTTACAGGATGGGATTTCTGGCTGCTGGAGTCCTGTTGTCAAAGTCTTTGCAGGACCAGGCCCAATCTGCCAGAGTCCTTGAAGGATCAGGGCTAGCCAGTAATACTCATGCATGGCAGCAGGAGCAGCTGGAGCTCCAGCAAAATAAGGATTGCATTGGCCTTGTTGTATTTAGACCTGACCTGGTCCATGGCTCTGCCTCTTGGACTACTGGAACTCTGTTTTGCTGTGTTTAGACCTGACCTATTCCTTGACTCTGCCTTTTGCCTTTCCCCCCTGGACTCTTTGAACTTGGCCTTACTATGTTTAGTCCTAGGCTGTTTCCTGACTTACCTTCTGGTTCTGGCCCATTAGACTCTCCAAAACTTGTCATTCAGAGCTCTGGCCCCAGTAGCCTGCCTTGGAATCCAGGCCACCTACACCTCAGACCCTGACAGCAGTCAGCCTTCCACAGATTCTGCATTCACAGATTCATCCAACCACAGTTCAGATGTATTCAGACACACAAATAAATTTGAAAAAGCAAACTATTTTGCTATTTCATATAAGGATGCCCTTTTACTATGCCATTGCATACAATGGTACTTGAGCATTCATGGATTTTGGTATCTGTGGGGTCATAGAACCAAGGCCCAGCAGATAATGAAGGCTTGTTGTATAACACCAGGCAAATGATCTTGGAAGGTTAATCACAGAACAGAAAATATCCCCTTCTTTATGCCTTCTCTCCTCTGTAAATCTGTCTCTGGTCTTTTGCCTGTTATGTGTTTACTTTGCTTGTGTCCTTATGTGTTTCTATTTGTGAACTGTATGTTGTACAGTTAACTGCAGTTGTAGGGTTACCAAAAAGGATGACGAGGATAATGTTGGGGAGATGATGGTAGGGCAGTGTTAGAATCTGACATGCTTTTGATGTATTAAAATTTGATAAAAATCTTAATGATCTTTTAATTATTGTTTTTGGACTAAATGGAGAACAGGCTTTCCATCTTTGGCAGGCTGAGAGATACACTGCTCTCAATTCACCATTTATATTGTAAACCAGAGGTGGCAAATGTGTGGTGTCCCAAATGTTTTTGGCCTACAGTGGCTCATCAGCCATAGGTAGCATAGCCAGAGAGGAGAGGTGATGGGAGCTGTAGTCCAGCAGCATCCGAAGGACCACATTTCACTCAAACCTTGTTCTGAATTCTGACTTTGAACTAGACTGTGGCCACATGTATGGACTGTTGGATAAACTTTCTCTCATCCTGTTTCTATTTTCTTGGTAATTATGGAAGTCTGGATGGATGAGAAGTCAGGTAAATGCAACGATCAGGAGCGTCTGTTATCAGCTTTGGCTGACACGCCAGCTGCGCCCTTCCCTGGAAGTAAAGGACCTAGAAACTGTTGTACATTCACTGGTAACTTCATGACTTGATTTCTGTAATGCGCTGTACATGGGGCTACCCTTGTGCCTAGTCCGGAAACTTCAACTAGTGCAAAATATGGCAGCCAGGCTGGTTGCTGGAAAAACTAGGAGTGACCGAATAACACCCGTCCTAAAATCTCTTCACTGGCTGCCTATTAGTTTCTGGGCACAGTACAAGGTATTCGTTATAACCTTTAAAGCCCTACATGGTTTGGGTCCAACCTATTGAGGGATCGCCTGCTTCCATATAATCCGCCTCACACACTCAGGTCCTCTGGGAGGAATCTATTGCAGCCTTTAAAAACCAGACTAACTGCTACCTCCCAGAGGGCCTTCTCTGCAATTGCTCCGAAACTATGGAATGGCCTGACAGATGAGATCCGTCAAATTGCCAGCTTAGGCAGCTTTAAAAAAGCTGTCAAGATGGATCTCTTCTGGCAGACCTTTCCTGAATAAAAGTGCCCGGCCCCAGAATGACTGCCCCTCACATCATGTATTAGCCCACCACTCTGTCCTCATTGTATTTTTTATTGTGTTTTTAATAGATATTTTAATTGTAACACGTTTAATCCTGTTTTAAGAGGGAGAGGGGAATTTGGGACATAATTTTGTAAATGTGGATTTTAATGTGTTGTGAGCCTCTTTGATTGTCTTGTTACAGAAAAGCGGGATACAAATAAAAGTTTTATTTTATTATTATTATTTAAGAGAATTATTAGGTCATATATGACAATTTTTTTGTTTGTCATCAGCCATTTTGGATGACCTTAGTCCTTTGACTTTCTCCATTTATTTGGAAGGTCTGTGCAAGAAAGGTCTGTGTGTATAAAAAAAGACATTCTGCACTGTTACAGCACTTCCATTTAAAGGCCTGCTATTACAGACAGGGGTTAGAAGGGTCCTGCTGCAGTGGAACAGAAAAGATATTGGTTACCATGGCAAACCAAACCCTAGAGTGAAGGAAGCATACTTTTCCTTAGCTTAAGTGCAAATACCCACATGCAAAGCCTTTTCTCATTTGGGGAAAGATATAAGGTAGATTGTTCAAGGTTTGTTTTAAATAATGAAGGAGAGATTTAAGTATGACTTTTCGCTTTCCCAGATCTTGGATACTGACTTGGGAAGTTCTATTGAGTGTAACTGAATTAACTTTCAATTAAAGGTATTTAAGACCTGTCTGGAGCTGCATTCCTAATTACAATTCCCATGGAACTTATTTTGAAGTCAGTATCTTCTAGACTGATATGTTAGAACACAGTAAAACAAACAAACAAGCATCGATTTAGAGTACTTCACTGCTGCCACAATCATTTGCAAGACTATACTTCAGCACCTGGTGAAATTGTGTTTGTACAGCCTTTGGTACATTCTGTTCTGCATACTCATTTCTTGACATGGTAATAGCAAAGGTTGCTTAGCTCTGCTGACCGTTTACATAATAGAAGATGTCATGGGGGGGGAGGAGGTCTGGTTACTGACAGAGGACAGGAAAATGACCACAAGTGACAACAGGTCTCTTTGTTGTAAACAGCTGGAATGAGCCTTAACTTAGTGCATTTACCTGGGTGCTGAAATAAACTTAACTGACAGAGAGATAATACTGAGCATGTTGAATGACAAAGCAGAGTAGGTGGGCAGACATTTGGTTAAACATTCATTTTAAGTTAGGACAAATATCAGCAGCATGCCAGTATGTTTTGCTACCTGAGATGGCCCAGCAAATGGTGGCCTATCCCTATGTTAAGGTACAATTGACTCATGGGACAGAAGATTTTACAGGCTCTTCCCACCCTGGCTGTAAAACTAACAAACAATAGCACAGTGGATAACTAATATCCCAAAAACCAAGATCCCAGTGACTTAGTATAAGGAAGCAACAGCCACTGAGGTTCATGGCCATAGGCATTGCAGTAAATACTGTGTCTGTTAGGAGAAAAAAACTGCAAATCTTCCCCCCCACCCAGCACCTGAGTTGCTCATGAGCTTGGAGGGAAGCTTTTACTTGGTAAAGATGCCTTTTCTTCTACCATCACTACACCCCATTAAAAGAAAAGGCTTACATTGTCCTAATGTACCCTTACATCAGGACTCCAGTTGAAATTTGGTGCCTAAAGCAGTTCCCTCTCTCTCCCTAATGGTAAGACTAGCCCTGACTAATGCCTTTTGTATGAACATGATGTTTATTTGTTTATTTAATATTTTCCTTCCTGCCAACATGGGACCCAAAAGGGCTTACAATACTTTAGCTCTGCACCTCTGTAATACATACATACTGGTAAACAGATTAATATCAATACACCATACCATTCTGGTTCTCTTTCTTCCAAAATAAAGTTACGTTATGAAGGTTGCCAGACTTCCTCTTCTTTGTGAATGAAGGGATGCAAGGCAGCAAACAGAGCCATGCATGGGCTCTTTTTAAATGGACATATACTGGCCATAGAACAAACACTGTGTCACTCATAGTGAGACATCTGTCAGCTTAAAGCTTTCTCAATGACAGAGACATATGCTAATAATTATCACCATTGTCAGTTACAGTTTCTTAAATAACTTTCCTGGCACACAGGTGATTTATACATGACCAAATTCATTTCTGCTCTATCTAGCAACATTTCTCTTCCTGGGATCCAGATGCTGAAGGTCATGCCAGACCTACAGCAAGAGAAGCACAGAATCAGTGAGGTGAAAGTAGCTTTTATTGGAACAGCTCAGAGTTTAAATAGGGTGTGCAAACTGCCAGGTTACATAAAGCACTTCTTTAGGCAAAATGACTTTCCACAGGATTAAAAAAAGAGAGCGAATTATTTTTGTTGGCATTCCATGATGTGCTCATATTGGTACACACATATTCAAGGAAAGAATAATAATTTTACAAACTCGATAAATACTGACATGATACCACTTGAATCAACAAGCAGAGAGAGAGAGAGAGAGAGAGAGAGAGAGCAAAAAGGAAAAGGCAATGTCATATTTTAAATGTATACAGGAGGAAGTGGAAGAGGAAGACTCCAACTAAAAATTAAAATTCAAATCAAATTAAAATATCTCATTGATCAACATCCATTTTTAATATCAAGTAACCGAACTGTCCCAAGCAGAACAACTAGAAGATGAATTAATCTTTGAAAATGAAATTGGTCTACACAAACAACAAATGATAGGGGTGAGCAACTTACAGCATCTATTGCTTTAAAGTTGCCTTAATGAAAAGCTGAATTTATGAAAGATACTAACAATTCAGTTTCATGGACATTCACTGACCACACACAAATTGAACCCTATTTTGCTAAAACTCATATGTCAGCATTTTCTTTCCAGTGCCCTTAGAATGTGGAATGCATTTACTGCAGTCTTTCACACTTCTCTGTTTGCAGGAATTCCTCTTGGTGGTTAGAACAAGAAAGCTGATTATCATAGCACCAAAGGAAAAGGGAGAAAATTGTGTGTGTGTGTGTGTGTGTGTATTTAGTATTTTCAAACCATGTGGATGGTTGAATCATGGATAAAAAATATGTATGAATTTTAATTTCAATTAAAAAATTATATAAAAAGAGCATTTCCCCTGGAACAATATGAGGACTAGGATGTTTGTTTGCTACTTTCATTTCTCTTGATGCCTAGCCTGTAGAATTTTTCACTCTTTGGTAGGTAGTGGTGCAGTGATAGTGAGCAGTATGAAGTACATGGAAAACAAAGAACAGGAGGGAGGGAGGAGCAAAAAAGAAAGCCTGTGGCATTGCCTTGTGGTGTTGTGTGTGGGGGTGGGTGGGAAAGAAGACTTGCTGCAGAAAATGTGTGTGAAACAAATGTGTGTAAGAGAGACAAACAGATGAAGTAGATCTGTGGATGATGAGGCACAAGAGGACAGATGTGAGATGGAGATGGTGGAGGGACAGGAGAAAAGGAGAGAAATAGTAGGAGAAGAAAGGGAAAGATAGAATATATGGACTCAAAGGAGACATGAAAAAGGAAATGTCAATGACATGCAGAGCAGGAGAGTGGAGAAGGAAGGAAACAAGATTCAGGACAGTAACTGCAAGGACATCACTAACAACATGGAAGAGGAGGAAGAATTTGAAAGAGGTAAAACAGGAACCGCAGCCCATGAACAAAGAATCCAAATTGTTCTTGTTGGCACCATCTGCGAAGCCAGTTGATCACATCCGCTATTTTCCTCTCCCTTCCTGGACTTCAACTGGCAGAAGAGACGAGATGACAACCTGTACATCCATTCCTTTCAGCTTCCTACCAAGCGCCTCGTAATCCCTTTTGATGTCCTGAAGGCTGTGTCTTGCAGTATCATTAGTTCCCACGTGGACCAAAAGAAAGGGGTATTGGTCAGTAGGCTTGACCAGCCTTGTCAGCCTCTCTGTCACATCACGGATCTTTGCCCCTGGAAGACAACACACCTCTCGAGACATCTTGTCAGGCCTACAAATCACTGCTTCTGTACCCCTCAGCCAAGAGTCCCTCACTACGACCACACGCCTCCTCCAAGGTTTAGCAGTGGCTGTTTCCTTGGGTGGGACTCTCAGGCTTGCCTGCTCTGTCCCTGAAGTCTGTCCATGCTGCTCTTCTTCATCCTTCTTGATAAGGGAAAGAGTTTCAAATCTATTCTCTAGCTGCAAGCTCCCCGAACAATCCCTTCTTGGCCTACTTCTCTGTGTGACATTCCTCCAGCTGTCTGCCTCCTGTGTATGTGAAGTGACCTCCTCGGCTCCAGCATCTTCCTCTGCATGGTATTCGTCCAGGATTGTTAGTTCTGTTGTGTCCAGGAAATACTCCTGCTCCCTAATATGCTGAAGTGTAGCTACTCTGGACTCCAACTACTGCACTTTCTTATCCAAGAGAGCGACCAACTTGCACTTGGGGCATGTGAAGTTCTCCACTTCTGTAGGCAAGAAGACAAACATCCTACAAGTGCTGCAGGTGACTGCTGTGGTTCCGTCAGTGTCCATACTGAAAAGTCTTAGGAAATTACTGGAACAGGACTGTGGGCTTCCTCCTGAAAAAAAGAATCCTCCGGAAAACACCAGCGTTAAAGCTCCTGATGTTTCAACAATTTGTGGCAGTGAGCTCAATCAACTCTCCCTCTGCTGTAGATTTCAATGGCTGCCCAGCTACCTCTCTCCTCCTCCTCTCTGTAGCAGGCACTATATAGCGATAGATTCAGTCTCTTGAGCTTAGTAACAGACCTTGGGGAACAAGCAGGCCTATAGATGGCTTTTACCTGGGTGTTTAATATGCAGTTTTTGAGGGGGAAGCTCACAGTCCTGTTTCATTGCCTCCTTAAGACTTCTGAGTATGGACAGTGAGGGAGCTGCTGCAGTTACCTGCAACAGTTGTGGGCTGTTTGTCTTCTTGTCTACTGATGTGGGTAACTTCACCTGCATCAAGTGCAAGTTGGTAGCCCTGTTGGAAGAGAATGTCCAGCAGCTGGAGGCACAGGGATTTACACTTCAGCATATTAGGGAGCAAGACATTTTCTTGGAAAGAATGGAATATACTGACCTGATTGGGGAACAGACGGATGAAGTTTCTGGGGAAAAGGTCATTTCACATACACAGGAGTTAGGCAGTTGGAAGAATGTGACACACAGAACTAGGAACACTGTAGCTTGCAGCTACAGAACTGTTTTGAAGCCCTCTCCCTTATCAGGGATGATGACAAAGAGCAGCAGAGACAGTCCTTAAGGAAAGTGCAGCAGATTTTGGTAGAATCAGAGCAGGGAATGTCTTCTGCTAAGCCTTGGAAGAGTTGGGTAGTGGTTGTGGGGGACTCCTTGCTGAGGGGTACAAAATCAGTGGTTTGTGGACCTGTCAAGATGTCTCAGGAGATGTATTGTCTCCCTGGGGCAAAGATCCATGATGTGATGGAGAGGCTGACAAGACTTGTCAAGCCTACTGACTATTACCCCTTGATTCATGTGGGAAACAGTGATACTGCAAGGCACAATCTTCAGAAGGGATAATGTGGCTTTGGGTAGGAAGCTGAAAGAGCTAAGTTTTAAATAGGGCATGCATAAAAAATGGAAAAGGGGGGGAATCACCAAAGAGGAATTCAAAGAACTAGCTATCACGTGTAGGGATAAAGTCAGAAAAGCCAAAGCACAGAATGAAATCAGGCTTACTAGAGAGTTTAAGAACAATAAAAGAGGCTTTTGGGGGGTATGTTTGCAGCAAAAAGAAGTAGGAAATGGTAGAACCACTGCATGGAGAAGATAGTGAAATGTTAATGGGGACAGAAAAAAGGCAGAACTACTCAACAACTTCTTTGCCTGAGGCTTCTCACAAAAGGAAAAGGGTGCTCAATCTGAGGAAAATGGAGTAGTGGACACAATAGGGGAAATGCAACACAGAATAAGTAAAGAGGTAGTTCAGCAGTGGTTCTCAACCTTCCTAATGCCACAACCCTTTAATACAGTTCCCTATGTTGTGGTGACCCCCAACCATAAAATATGAGTTTTTTGATGGTCTTAAGTGACCTCTGTGAAAGGAAGAGGTGGGTAGGGCCATTCGACCCCCAAAGGGGTCGCAACCCACAGGTTGAGAACTGCTGCAGTACAGGAATACCTGGTTAATCTACATGAATTTAAATCTCTGGGACCAGATGGACTATATCCAAGGGTATTAAAAGAACTGGCACATGTAATCTCAGAGCCATTGGCAATAATCTTTGAGAACTCCTGGAGAACAGAAGTCCCAGAAGACTAGGGGAGAGCAAATGTTGTCCCCATCTTAAAAAAGGGGGAAAAGGAGAAGATCCTAGCAATTATCATCCAGTTAGTCTGACCTCAATACTAGGAAAGATTCTAGAGCAGATCATTAAACAGAGAGTCTGTGAACATCTAGAATGCAATTCCATAACCACAAAAAGGCAACATGGGTTTCTGAAAATCAAGTCATGCCAGACTAACCTGATCTCTCTCTCTCTCTCTCTCTCTCTCTCTTTTATAAAATTACCAGTTTGGTAGATGAAAGAAATGTGGTAGGCATAGCATATCTTGATTTCAGTAAGGCCTTTGGCAAGGTTCCCCATGACATTCTTGCAAACAAGCTTGTAAAATGTGGGCTAGATAAGGTAACTGTTACATGGATTTGTAATTGGTTGACCGGCCAAACCCAAAGGGTGCTCAGCAATGGCTCCTCTTCATCCTGGAGAGAAGTGACGAGTAGGGTCCCACAGGGCTCTGTCCTGGGCCTATTGCTATTCAGCATCTTTATCAATAACTTGGATGAAAGAATAGGGACATACTTATCAGATTTGCAGATCACACCAAATTAGGAGGAATAGCTAATACCCCAGAGGAAAGGATGAAAATTCAAAATGACCTAAATAGACTAGAAAGCTGGGCCAAAGCTAACAATATGAATTTCAGTGAGCAGCGGTGGAATTTGGAGGAGAGCGCGGGCCCCAGGACCCAGCAGGAACACCTTCCCTCCACGGGCGGCAGCTGCAGGGAGGAGCGACGCAGGAGGCATTTAAGCCTCCACACCACCACCGGCCCTCCGCGAGCGGTGGCGGCATTTGGAGAAGAGCGCGGGCCCCAGGACCCAGCAGGAATACTTTCCCTCCCTTGGCCTAATAGAAGATTTATTTCTTTTTTATTTTTTTTTGTGAACATAGGCTTCCGGTATGGCAGAGTTATAGAAGTGGAAGACAGCTTCTATAGCAATCTCCCCACTTCGCAAGGAAGGTTCTTGTAGGAACGGGATTGTGAGTTACCCGTCCTTAATTTCCCCAGTAAGGGGGATTATCTTTGGGATTTAATTAGGGGTTGTTTTTTTCCCCCTACCCCTAGCTAGGACCCCTTCTGACAGTGAAGGGATACCTAACAATAAATCCTGACTCCCTTCTCTTGCCACCCCAATAGGGGACTGTAATTTGACTCCCATACAAATAATAGATGCTATTGAACAAAAGTATTTAAAAGAATTAATAACGAAGTTTTGTATTTTGAATATAGGTAACCACAACAACATTTGGATTTATCATTTTGAAGAATCAACAAAAGCGAATATAGTTAATTTGTTTTTGTTTTTTTTTTGAAACCCAAAGTCCTATTTATAAAAGGAGTAACAATGGCAAAAGTGTGAAAGAATTGAGTAGCATACGGAGAATAACTGTTTGAAATTAAACTGTATAAAATAAACTTGGATTAAATTCCAAACATTTATGGAAACAAGGGGCTCAAAGAAAAGATTTGAAAAGGAAGGGAAAACAGAGAAAATGGCATTAGTTAAAAAAGGTTATGCACAATCACAAACTCTCATACAAAGAAGAGGTTCGGGAGGTACAGGAGATGATACATTAAAAATGGTAGATCCCATAGCAGCATTGGTAGAAGAAATTAAAAGTTTAAGACAGGAATTAAGAGAAAATAGACAAGAAATGAAGGAAGATTTGAAAGAATCTATCAGAGACATAAGAGAGGAGATTAAGGAAGCAAGGATAGATATAAGGAAAGATTTGAAAAAAGAATTAGAATGTATGGGTAAAAGAATGGACAAATTTTCTAATGAATTAAACAAAAATCAGAAAGAGATAGAAAAGTTAAAGGATAAAACTAACATGATGGAGAAAACAACAACGGACCTATCAAAGAAACAGGAAACACAACAGACCCTAGACTGGACGAATGAATTAAGATATAGAGACAGGTGTATTAAAATAAGAGGATTAAGAGAAATACCCGGTGAAAATTTGGAAAAAAGAATAATTAAATCATTGGCAGATTTCATCAAAATTGAAGAGGATATAATGAATTTGGAAGCTGATAAATTATTTAGAGTTAATTCGCAACAAGCAAAAGATAAAAAATTGCCAAGGGAAGTGGTTATTTGTTTTGTGTGAACTAAATTTAAAGAATTAATAATACAGGAAAGCTATATTTATAAATTAATAATAGAAGATGCAGAACTGAAAATTTTCAAAGATATTCACCCTCAAATTATGATTGAAAGACAGAAATATAAGTCACTAGTTCAAACACTAAATAAAATGGAAATAAACTACAAATGGGACAGAATAGAAGGTCTATCATTTTTCTTTAAACAAAAAAGATATAAAAATGATAATATAAATAAAGCAAATGAGATGGAAGAAAAACTGAAAAATGAGCATAAGGATATAAGAGAAGAGAAAAATAATGTTAGAGAATGGAAGAATAGCCTATATAAACAAGAGGGAAAGAAGAACAAAGAAGAAAGGGTTTTAACAGAAACAAAGGATATTGTGGGAGAAGACGAACAACTCATTGTATTGGAGACAGAAGGTAATTAAAGCAGTAAACAACAAGTAACTTAGATCTTATTTATATATTGTGTCACAAGAACTTTATTGTAAGTTATCTATTCTTACTATAACAAAATGGTTAAAATCATTTCATGGAACGTAAAAGGCCTTAATTCAAAATATAAGAGAAATATGATCTTTCATCACTTAGAAAAAACAAAAACAGAGATAATATGTTTACAGGAAACAAAAATTAAGCAAGAAGAAACAAAATATATAGATAATACTAAACTAGGAACCAGCTTCTCATCCACATCAAAATCAAGGAAAAAAGGAGTAACCATCTACGTAGATAAGAAATTTCAAACTAAAGAAATATTAAATGATAATCAAGGGATGTATTTAGGAATAGAAATTAAAACTCAAAGCCAAACACTTGATAATCAGTATATATGCCCCATTGGAAGAACGGGAAAACTTTTTTGGAAAATTACACAATGAATTGTCGAAACTAGAATATGAAAATATTATTTTAATGGGGGACTTTAACGCTGTTATCAACCCAGTTAAAGATAGGAAATCAAATAATAATAAGGCAATTGGAAAACACCAGGGAAAACTACCAAAATCATTTTTCAAAATGATGGAGGATTTCAACTTAATAGATATATGGAGATATAAATATCAGGATTCAAGAGAATTTACATATTATTCAGGGGTTCATGATTCGTTCTCAAGGATAGATTTATTTTTAGCATCAAAGCCATTGTTACCTGCTATAGATTCTATGGATATCAAATCAAACTATGAATCAGATCAAAATTTAATAATACTGAATATCTTAGAGAAAAAGAAACAATATCTATGGAGGTTACAGGAAGACATATTGAAAGAAGAGAAATTGTTAGAAAAAGCTAAGAAAAGTTTGAAATTGTACTTTATGGAAAATAGAACAGAAGATGTTTCTTTAAAAACTATTTGGGACGCAAGCAAAGCGGTTATAAGAGGTGTATTTATTAAATTACAGTGTGAAAGAAATAAATTAAAAAATGGAAAAGAAAAAAGACTAATAGAAGATTTAAATAAAAAAGAGGAGGAGTGGAGGAAAAAAGGAGATAAAAGGTTAAAAGTTGCAATAGAGGATATAAAAACACAACTCAAAGTAATAGCTACAGAAGAGATAGAAAGAAAACTAAGAACATTAAAACAGAGACAATTTGAGTCTGGAAATAAGGCTGGGAAATTGATGGCATCCAGAATAAGAAAGGAAAGGGAAAAAAAAATTAATAACAGAAATATACGAAAATGGAGAATCAATAACAAGCTGCAATAATATAAAAAAGCATTTATTGATTATTATAAGAAACTATATAGAAAAGAAATACCTGAAATCAATATAGATAAGGTTGAGAACTTTTAAAAAAAGAATGTAAACATAACATTAAAGGAAGATAAAAAAAAACTATTTAAATCAGACATTTACTTCAGAAGAAGTTATAGAGGCCATAAAAAACTTAAAAGCACAAAAGGCTCCAGGGCCAGACGGGTTGTCGGCAATATATTATAAAAAGATGGAAGATGTTTTGCTAGAACCATTAAAAGAAACCTTAAACGATATACATCAAAATGGAATACCAGAATCATGGAATGAAGCCTATATATCATTGATTCCTAAAGGATATCAAGAGAAGCAAACTGTAAGTAATTTCAGACCTATATCTTTAACCAATACAGATTATAAAATCTTTACATCAATTTTATCAGCTAGATTAAAGAAATGTGTTAATGTATTGGTAAAAGAAGATCAAAATGGTTTCATACCAGGAAGACAAATAAAAGATAATATAAGAACGGTCTTAAATTTAATAGAATATTATGAACACAATAATGAAAAGAAGTTTGCAATGATAATGGTTGATGCAGAAAAGGCATTTGATCGGATGGATTGGTATTTTATGATAGAGACATTGAAAAAAATGGAATTTGGAGATATGTTTTTGAAATGGATAAAAGCAATCTATGGTAAACAAAAAGCACGAATATTAATTAATAATGATATAACAGAATATATACCAATTATGAGAGGGACTAGGCAGGGGTGCCCCTTGTCACCTCTTCTATTTATCCTGACATTGGAAATGTTAAATAACAGTATAAGGGATGACTGCGATATAGAAGGAGCTAGAATAGGCAAATTTAATGTTAAACTTAAAGCATTCGCCGATGATCTGATTATATTTTTGGAGGACCCAAAAAAATCAATATTACAACTAATAAAGAAGATAAACAATTATGATGAATTGGCAGGCTTTAAGATCAATGTAAATAAAACAGTTATTATAACTAAGAATATGTCAGAAACGGAAGAGAAAGAATTAAGTAACATCTCGGGATTTAAAGTGGTCAAAAAAGCTAAATACTTGGGTATATATCTCACAAAAAGGAATATAGATCTTTATTATAACAACTATGAAAAAGTATGGAATGAGATCAAGTGAGATATGTTGAAGTGGTCAAAAATGAATCTTTCTTTGTTGGGAAGAATGGAAATTCTGAAGATGAATGTGTTACCATGACTTATTTTCTTATTCCAAAATCTACTCATCCTGTGTAAAGAAAAATACTGTATTTTGAAAAGTGGCAAAAAATCCTTACCAATTTTGTTTGGCAGGGAAAGAAAGCAAGGATTGGGTGGAAGTTGTTAACAGAAGATAAAAGGAAAGGAGGTTGTAATTTACCAAACTTGAAACTGATCGAGAGGGCGGTTGCGATCCAGCTTCAGGCGGTCTTGGATGAAACGGATTATCTGGACCCATTTCAAACTGGCTTTCGGGCGGGTCACGGGGTTGAGACGGCCATGGTCGCCTTGGTCGATGATCTCCGTCTGAGCATTGACAGGGGAAGCGTGTCCCTGCTGGTGCTCTTGGACATCTCAGCGGCTTTCGATACCATAGACCATGGTATCCTTCTGGGGCGCCTGGTTGAGATGGGAATCGGGGGCACTGCGCTCCAGTGGTTCCGTTCCTACCTCTCCGGGAGGTCCCAGATGGTGCAGCTGGGAGACGTGTGCTCCAGCGAGCGGGCCCTTAAAACTGGGGTCCCTCAAGGGGCCATTCTGTCTCCCATGCTATTTAACATTTACATGAAACCGCTGGGAGAGATCATCCGGAGACATGGGGCGCGGGGTTATCAGTACGCTGATGACACCCAAATCATTTTCTCTATGTCTCCGACTGATGTAGTGACTGGGGATGGCGTCTCTCCTCTCGTGGCCTGTCTGGAGTCAGTAATGGGCTGGATGAGGGAAAACCGACTCAAATTGAATCCAGAGAAAACGGAGGTACTAGTGATAGGTTCCCCTGGTCCAGGAATGGCGGTGGTTCCACCTGTCCTGAACGGGGTCACGCTCCCTGTGAAGGACTCCGTGCGCAGTCTGGGGGTGCTTCTTGACTCGTCACTTCACTTGACTGCTCAGGTGAACGCGACGGTCAAGAGCACTTGTTACCAGCTTCGGCTGATTCGCCAGCTGCGCCCATACCTGGACCAGAGGGACCTAGAAACTGTTGTACATGCTCTGGTAACTTCGAGACTGGATTTCTGCAATGTACTCTACATGGGGCAACCCTTATACCAAACTCGGAAGCTCCAAATGGTACAGAACATGGCAGCCCGGTTGGTCACTGGCGTATCCAGGACCAGCCACATAACACCTGTGCTCAAAGATCTGCACTGGCTGCCTATTCGCTTCCGAGCCCAATATAAGGCGTTGGTTATTACCTATAAAGCCCTAAATGGCTTGGGCCCAGGATACCTAAAGGACCGCCTCTCCCCGTACAATCCGCCTCGCACCCTCAGAACATCCGGGCAGCAATTGCTGAAGGTGCCTGGGGCCAGGTTAGCTTCCACTTCGAGAAGGGCCTTTTCCACAGCTGCCCCAGCCCTTTGGAACACACTGCCCACCGAGCTCCGCTCATATACCACCCTGGCCCAATTTAGGAAGGACCTCAAAACCTTCCTATTCAAGCAGGCATTCCCCGATTAAATATCCTGTGGGCCTCCCTCCTCTTCCGTGGCCATGAGGTTGGGCTAAGGGGCTTTTATTGTTATTTTTTAGACTGTTGTTACTGTTGTTTACATGTTTTTAACTCCTGTATTTTGTTTGCACTCGTTGCACCATTGTAAGCCGCCCTGATCTTTTGGAAGGGATACAAATAAAGATTTTATTATTATTATTATTATTATTATTATTATTATTATTACTATGCAGCATGCCTCCAATGGTTAGAAGAATGGGTCTTTTTGAGAAATGTGGAATTGTTAGAACTAGAGAGTACGAAAATGAGATTTGGGTATCACGCTTTCTTATGGTACGAAAAACTTAATGCGAATTCCGATTTTTTCCATCATTTTATAAGAAATTCATTATTTAGGATTTGGTTAAAAATTAAAAAAATGTTCTATAATCAATGGCCATTATGGATCTCAGCCCAAGAGGCATTCTATAAAAGAACTAGACAAAAAGACCAACGTTGGTTAACATATAAAGACCTATTAAAAGATGAAAAAGGAAAATTAGTAATGAAACCCAATGATGAAATAGAAAAATTGACTAATAAGAATTGGCTGTTACAAAGACAACTAATGGAAAAATTTAAAATCGACAAAAAAGAACATTAATTAACAACTGAAAAGAATGAAATTGATAATATTATATTTGATGGGAAAAAAGGTCATATATCAAAATATTATAGACTATTAAAACAAAGAGATCTGGAATCTGAAACAGTAAAACAAAGTATAATAAAGTGGTCACAAGACATAGGAGAAGCAATTGACATGGACTTATGGGAAAAATCATGGCGAGATTCACATTCCTTCACCCTCTGTCAGAACTATAAAGAAAATTATATCAAAATTCAATTAGAAATTGTAATGCCATTAAACCCTTTATTGTTTCTTTTAAATATGACGGGTATACTAGACAAAAAAGTGGAAAAAAAATTAGACGATTACTGTAATATTATATATGATTACAATAGCAAGAATTACTTTTGCCAGATACTGGAGATTGCGAATGACCCCCGCTATAGAGGAATAGCTAGAAAGTTTAACAGAGGCAATGGAAATGGACATACTTACAGCACGTATGAGTGACCTGAAAATGGAAGAAAGAGAGAAAGAATGGGAATGTTTAAAAAGATTTAAAGAATTGGACTTGGATTAAAAAGAAATTAAAGAGTCTATGATTTATAGAAAAAGAGCTTATAATTTGAGTTAAGAAGAAATTAGATTTAAAATGTAGAAAACTTATGATGTATGTTAAAGAGATGATTTAAATACAAAACTTTGAGGAAGCCTTTCGCTAGTAGATAAATGAAAATTTGATACAATTGTGTTTTATGTTTTTGTATTTTGTATGAGAAAATATTGTTTTGTCCGTCTTGTTTTATTTTGGTATATGTGATTTGCATTTGGTATGTTTATTATAATAATAAAAATTATTTAAAAAAAAACAATATGAATTTCAACACAGAGAAATGTAAGATACTGCACTTAGCGCAATAAATAAATAAATAAATAAATAAAAATGAAATGCATAGATATAGGATGTCAGGCACCTGGCTTAAAGAGATTACGATTTAGGAGTCCTAGTAGACCACAAGTTTAACATGAGACAACAGTGTGATGCAGCAGCTAAAAAGGCCAATACGATTCCACTCTATTCTGCTTTGGTCAGACCTCACCTGGAATACTATGTCCAGTTCTGGGCACCATAATTCAAAAAGGATGTTGTGAAACTGGAGCATGTCCAGAGGAGGGCAACCAAAATGGTGAAGGGTCTGGAAACCAGGCCACATCTGGAGAGACTTATGGAGCTAGGTATTCTTAGCCTGGAGAAGAGAAGGTTAACAGTCTGGAAACCAACTTAATGTGAAAAATCACATGGAAATCATCCATCTTTCAATTATAGTGGAATCTTGGGGTTTTTGAGAGTGTATCTAGGGGTTTTGGAGGACCCAGAATGGATTGGAGGCCACATGAGGCTGGAAGGTTTATGGCTGCTATTTTTAAAAATAGATTTTAACTGAAAAGTTAATTGATTTATCTATCTTTTAGGTACCGCTATTGTCCAGACACCAGTATTTACTCTTGGCTTGAATAATGAGGAACCGGTGGGTGAAGTGCAACTAGTGTCATCTCCCAGTATGGATAGCCTGATGTATGTCCTTCAAATCCAAAACTTCTTCTAGAGGACCTTCTTTCTGCTTCCTGAAGCTTGGTCTCATCGATCTACTGGTAACTTTCTCTGGTCTTACTCAGGAGTTTTCCCTTAATGGCTGTCCCACTTTTACAATTTTCCTTGTGGTAAGCACCATACAAAATACTCTCCAGTGGTGCCTTGGTCTGGAACTCTCAGGTCACAAACATACATGTCTGTGCTTGCTCACTCATGTCTTTCCATTGTGGGCCTGGGGTCCTTTTTGAGACAGCTACAGAACACCTGCTCTGTCACAGTATCCTTCCTGAGAGTCTCCTCTGTTATGTTTCTCCTTATGAAAAACTCTGTAACCAGGCCTAGTAAATCTGAGCTACATAAGACTGACTGGCGAATGCTGTCCAGACATAAAGAAAGATTTTGCCATAATATGATTGGTTTAGAATAGACTCCCTTATGGTACCTAGACTGAGGGAAGTAATAGTGCCACTCTATTCTGCTTTGATCATACTTCACCTGGAATACTATGTCCAGTTCTGGGCACCACAATTCAAAAAGCATTTTGACAAATTGGAATGCATCGAGAGGAGGTCAGCCAAAATGGTGAAAGGTCTATGCCCTATGAGGTGTGGCTTAGAGAACTGGGTATATTTTGCATGGAAAAGAGAGATTAAGAGGTAACATGATAGTCATGTTTAAATAGATGAAAAGGTGTATTGAAGAAGGAGCAAGTTTATTTTCTGCTGTTTCAGAGACTAGGGCCTTGTTTGCATTGGCCAGGATATTCTGAGGAAATTATGATTTCCCCATAAATTTGGCCTATTACTAGCCATGCCATCAAACCTAACAACTGCCTAATATGCCAGCCAGTTTTCTAGCAGACACGACTGTAATTCCAGCATGCCAAATATGATAGTGAGTATCCACACTGCAGAAATAACACAGTTTGATACTACTTTGACTGCATGACTCTATCCTACAGAATCCTGGGAGTTGTACTTTGGTGAGACACCCGAACTCTCTGATAGAGAAGCTTGAATATATCACTAAACTACAGATCCCAGGATTCCACAGGATGGAGTCATATAAGTTAAAGTGGTGTCAAACTGTTTTATTTCTGCAGTGTGGGAGAGCAGTTTGACTGGGGTATTTGAAAATGTCTTTTTTAAAAAAAAACTCTCAGAGGCTTAGAACAGAAAATGCAGAGTATAGCAATAGAAATCTACAGATAACATTATAAGGTTCTTGTAGCCTTCTGATGCTTTCTTACATTTCAGGCAGTGATACTGTAAATGTGGAAGCTGGAAGTGCCCAATAAGGAAACTGCACATAGTCCAGGAGAAGGCATTCTGGATCAATGAGAAATTTGCAGAAATAGTAAACAAGAGGGAACTTTTCAGTGGCATCACAGGGGTTCATGTCACCCCATTGGGGTAACTTGTATTGTCACCCCCAGATGGCAGCCTTTTCTGGGTCTGGGGTGAACACTCACCAGCAGCCCTGCCAGACTCAGAAAGCAGCCCCTTTACACCAGAGGCAGCTTATGGCGGTGGGCTACTGCTGCCGCCTAGTAGCCTCTTCCAGGTTTGGTAGGGCTGTTGGATGAGCAGGAAAAGGGATGACTGTCTTTCCCACCTGGCCAGCAGCCCCGCCAGACCTGGAAGTCAGTTCCTTAGCAGCACACCTCACCCCTACCAGTAGCTGTTAGTGGGAAGGGACTGCCTTCTGGGTCTGGCAGGGTTGCTTACATGTGGGAAAGGATTTCCTACTCAGCTAGGAGCCCCACCAGACTTGGAAGGAGCTGCTGGGCAGCAACAGCACTCTGTTCACACCAGCAGCTGATGCTGATGGATGGCAGAGGTGCCCTGGCAGGCAGTGGGGGGCAGTCAGGTGATGTTCTTGGGACAGATGGGATCAACTGCCTTCCTAGGTATTCACCCCTCTCTGAGGTGTCATCCAGTGTGGTCTCAAACCCCCCCCCACCCCTATTGATGCCCTTGGAACTTTTCCAGTTGTTTTAATAAACACATCAACAAATTTCCATCAAATAATGGATTAAATTTAAAAAAAACATTTTTGAAGAGCAGAACAGAAATTTTGCAGTACATAAAATAAATCATGACAGTGCTCAGTTCCAATAGCATACAGTGGGCTATGTTGCCACTGGACATTAGTTCTTGGCTCTCATCACTTTTTTTTCCTGCTGTCCACCAGTGATCGTAATAGCACTCAGAAATTTTTCTGAAGCTGTCATAATGACCCCTGATGTCTCTCAGGGCTCCCCTCATCACTGTAATCACATAGAAGGATTTTGGTGAGCAGCAGAGATATCAGGCAAGGAAATCGTCTCAGTGCCCTTCAAGACATTCATCCTGAGTATCTGTCTAGCTGCATTTGTGTACTACAAACTGTTTTTCTTTCAGCATGCCTTCTGACTATAAATCAAGAAAAATGAAGCATGAGCAGAGCAACTGTGTAATATCAGATTTAAGAGTAAAAAAACAACTCACAGTTGGCATACAAATGAATCTGGTTTTGTTGTGGCGATTACATGATAATGTTGAAAGTATGACTGTTGTTCTTCAGACAAATGAAAACAACAGCCATTTTTTTTAAAAAAATATTACTGGGTAATGATAACTAAGAATGAACTTTAATGGGATAATGGAAAACATGGGCTGGATTTGGCATTTGGGAATGTATACTGCTTAACAGTCTGACTGTCCTATACCCAGTGTGGGAACTCTGCAACCCTGCAGATGCTGTTGAACTGAAACTCCCAGGATTCTTCACCCCTGGTTATGTTAGCTAGGGCCAATGGAATTGTGGTCCAACAATATCTGGAAAGTTGTATGATTCCTCCCTCCCTTCTAGGTAATGGAGGCTAGTCATGACTAATTATTCATTTGTTTATTTCAATTTGTTTATCCCACCTTTCTTCTAGTGAGTTCAATGTGACATACATGGCCATTCTCCTTTCCATTCTGTCTTCATGATGACCCTGTGAGGTAGCTCCAACTGAAAGAGAATTATTGAAATAAATAAATAAATAAATAAATAAATAAATTACTGCCCCAAGTCTCCTGATTCTTTAGGGACTACAACCTGGATCTCCCTGGTCCTGGGTTCAGCACCCTAATCACTAGGCCCCAGTACTGGGTTTGTCTCATACCAGTCTCATATTCTATGGTCAAGCAAATATACTGCATTTGGCAGCTGTTCCAAATGGTGTCTATAACTCACAAAGCAGTTTATTATCAGCCAGATTGTCTCTGTCACACAGAGATTCTCTTTTCTTGGCAGTGGTAGGTGGTGGCATGGAAACTCTTGTGACAGGGCAGTTTATGATGTGAGCCACTCACCATGTTATGGCTACTGCATACATTAGCCTTTATGTGGAGAATGCTGCATAAAGCACTCTTTAATAGTGAGGGATAGGTATTCTGACCAGATATACTCTCTTACCCATTACATACTATTTATTATGGTTAAGTTTCCAGACCCTCTCCGTTATCCTAATTTATCTCACAAAGGTCTTCTGATGAATGGGGCTTATGTTGGAGAGGAGAGTTGTATAGGATGCCATTTATATCACCAAAAATGCTATTACTAACATGTAATTACTAGTTCTAAACAAGGAGTCTCCTCTCCTTGAAAAGCAAATGGGTGTTGCCCATTTACCTTTTCTTCATGCTTCATGCATCACCATATCATTAAAGTTTCCCCAAAAAACAGAGTAAGAGTCAGAAAAGCAGCTTGCTTCATGTAATTTTACATCCGTCCATCTTACTGAGTCCCAGGCCAGATTTGTTCAGCTGAAGAATTATACTTTGCACAAAATCCAGAGGAACATGGAAACCATGCTGTGACACTCTGCTGCATGTCTTGGAAATTAGCCATTAGAAGTTGTCGGGCTATATGAATGGTTTGCTTGATTGTGCCAGGTGGCCCAGTTCATTACACCCCAGCCACAGCTTATGAAAAACTTGACAGAATGAAAGTGGAAAAAAAAAGCAAGTCTTGGCACGGCAAATCCGATTAATGTTGTGCAACATAGCTCTCAGTCAGGGGGCCTACTATTTGTAAGCCCAACACGCTTCTTCCTCTGTGGTCTCTGAATCCAGATTTTTCCCTATAACTTATCTTGGTTGTGAGGAGACAAAATCAATGTTCCCTACTCCAGGATCAATGTTTTCCCAGTGCTGGTAGAAGCGGGGAAATGGAGAGCTCAGTGGAGATCAGGGCAGACGTTTGTTGTTGGTGTGTGCCTTCAACTTGTTTCTGGATTATAGCAACTTTAAGCCAAACCTATCATTGGGTTTCCTTGGCAATATTTGTTTCTCTGTGGCTGAGAGAATGTGACTTGCCCAAAGTCACTCAGTGGGTTTCTATGGCTGAGCTAGTTTCAAACTCCAGTCTTCCCCAGTCAAAACATTACACCATGATGACTCTTATTAAAAAAAGAGATCTCTGATCTTTATGAAACTCTGTGTGCCCACCTTGATATACAGATGCAAACTGGAAAAGCTTTTGATAATTTAAACAGAATTACAATACATTTCACTTAAGCGGTTATGTCAAAGACAAGGACCAGGTGGTGACCTCTGGGCCTGGAGAGTCTGCTGTCTATATACGACTTCAGAAACTTCAATCTCCAACTTTGTGGTTCCTTCTCTTAAAACCAGACTTGGACTTGACAGCCCAACAAATAGTGGAGAGCTTCAGAAAGAGAATTCTCCTCTGGCAGCCCTCCAAATAGAGGACTCTCTTTTGTTAAAAAAAATAAAATAACGATTTACACCCCAAGAGCCTAATGGTTTGAGTTTTGGACTATGATTTTGGAGACCAGGGATCAATTCTCTGCTTGGCCATAAAACCCACTGGGTGACCTTGGGCAAGTCATACTCAATCAGCATCAGAGGATGGCCATAGAAAATTCCTCTGAACAAATCTTTCCAAGAAAATCCCATAATAATTTTGCTTTAGGGTCACCATAAGTTGAAAATGAATGCACACAACAACATGTGACCAACTTTATGGAGATCACTGAGGCTTTTACTTTGACCTCATCTTCCAGCAATCTTTAAGTCTCAGCAGGCAGGGAGGAGAGCATGTAACCCCCCCCCCCCGCCCCCAATATGTGGTGATATGAGAGGCTGTGTATGTAGGTGCTCACTCATGCATCTGTGCATACATCCTGAATACATGTATGTGGCCATGAATGTATGCTCTCTGAAACGCCATTTTTGGCCCTAAAGTTGTGGAGCCTTGCTTTAAATGAGGATGAATGTTCCTTACTTTGCTTTGCTGGAAAGGACTGGTAAGACTTGCAGTCAAGAAACATCTGGAGGAGCACAATTTAGCTGTCTGCTACTCTACATGCTTGCCTTATTGGCTTTGCCCCACTGTAAAGTATATGGCCCAGGATTGATTTGTATGAAATACCTACTATGTAGGTGTCAGTTCTTCCTAAACTGCTTACATTTTAAGAAGCAGGAGGAGCAGAGGCCACAGCAGTAGCTGAGGACTCTACAGTTAAATTTTAACTACAGTTAAAATTAAAAAAGAAAGGAAGGAATGGGTCATGTGTGGCAGCCCTATGCATAAAGATTGTGGGAGGCACAATTAAGAAGGAAAAGAGTAAAAGAGCAATCCAGAACTGGGCTGAGGTACAGGGACAAAGCAGCTCTTATGTCTCATCCCCAGCCCTGCTGATCCATACCACCATTGGGGACTCCTGTGGTGGTGGGTGGCCAATCTACTCTGGGGCTTACTTCCAACTGCTTGGGGGTGGGTGGGTTGGGATCAGCACCATGGATAGGTCCTTTAACATTTGGTCTAAACCTGGAGGGGATTTACAGTGTCACTGACATGGAAGCCACCATTTAGGCCAGAAAGCGAAGGTATGGTTCAGCTCAGAAGATACTTGAATTTTCATGTTCATCCTCCTCAATTGACAGCAGCTAAGGGTGGGAGGGATTCACTACACCAGATCTATGGCTGGTATAACCGATGGGTCCAAGACCAAACCTTGCTGAAGAAATGGGTTGGCTCTAGACTTGATGAACTAATTTTGAATCTTGTGGATTCAGAGTTGTCTCTTCCATGCCCCCCTCCCTGATTTACTCCAGGAACTCTGTCTCAGGCCTACAGTGAGTGGGGGAATGACCAGCATCACCCTTTCACCCATCCAAGCAAAATGACCAGCATCATCTTCTCTATTGAACCCATCCACACCAGTGGGAGAGACCAGCGAAGAGACATCATTATATCAATATCCCTCCCAGTCCATCAGGTTGTGGAGGATGGGTGCGACAGGATTACATTTTAAATGTCTGAGGTCATATTTGTGAGGAAATCATGCTGACAACTTTCATGAAGGAAACACTAATAACCATTTTTAGGGACTACTATATTTAGAAGTCGTCTGTTCCTTTTAGCGTGCTTGCTTCAGAACAACAAAAACTGTAAACTAGAAAGCACATATTTCAGTTGCTATAAAATAAGATTATATGTAACTTTTTCCCAAAGGAAATGGGTAGGGAAAAATTGCTTTCAACTATTTCCTGAAAAACAAAGATGTCTTTATTCCATTATAGTGTCTCATTGTTGGGTTCCAATAGCCCAGGCAAATCATTAGTTAAGCTAAAAAAGTCATGAAAAAGAGCCTGTTGGTTCCATGCATTTTTCTTAAAGACTATGTTGCTAGCTCTACCAGGCCTGCCTGGAAGAAGACAAGCCCTCCCTTCAGCCACCATCTTGAGGGGGAGAGAGGCAGGCCAGCTCCATCAGGCCTGCCTGGAAGAACAGAAGCCCTCACTCCATCTTGAGGGAGAGAGAGGCAGGCTAGCTCCACCAGGCCTGCCTGGAAGAAGACAAGCCCTCCCTTCAGCCTCCATCTTGAGGGAGAGAGAGGCAGGCTAGCTCCACCAGGCCTGCCTGGAAGAAGACAAGCTATCCACCATCTTGAGGGAGAGAGAGGCAGGCTAGCTCCATCACGCCTGCCTGGAAGAAGACAAGCCCTTCATCCACCATCTTGAGGGAGAGAGAGGCAGGCTAGCTCCAAGAAGCCAAGTCCTCCCTCCAGTCCATCTGCCTTGGTCCAGGCCTCGGAGGTAAAGAAGACCTACTGGACCTCATCCCCTTCCCCACCACCTCTCCCTTCTCCTTTTGTGTCGTGTCTTTTTAGATTGTAAGCCTGAGGGCAGGGAACCATCTAATTAAAAAGATTGTATGTACAGTGCTGTGTGAATTTACAGCGCTTTATAAGATTAATAATAATAATAATAATAATAATAATAATAATAATAATTTCAAATAATGATACCAGAACAGGACTTTAAGACATTATTTTCCAGGGACTTGCACTGGCTGTGCTGGTTGGGGGTATTAAAAAACTGAAACTTCTCAAACTTTGTGCAAAAATTAAACAAAACAGAGAGACATGGGAAATACTTGCTGGGATTCAACTGTAGTGTGACGGAATGGAATGCCCTCTACCAACATCACAACACTGGGCTTCTCCATTCCTCAGCTATGTAATGCACCTTGACTGTGCCCACAGAGCCAGCTAGTTGGTAGAGGGTGAGGAAATGCCCAGGTATTTTTCAGCTGAGAGAAAAAAAAAGATCTCTCACTCCTCTGGAACTATATGCTCTGGAGATCTGGAAGAGGGAATCTGCTCTCTTTTTCCTGGTTTTTACAGTTGCTGGAGAATGCCTCCTTGCACAACATAGGTTGGCATGGCCTGAAATCTTAGTGCTATGTGTCACCAATAGGGTCCTAGAGATTCCCCTTCTTGGCAGAAGACCACTCATCTGTTGTGAGAGGTGGATTGAGTTGAGGCAGGGAAAGGCTTCTGCATTCTTTAATGCTATCCTAGGTACAAGCTGAGAATGGACTATGGAGTTCTCTGGAAGACCTGAACGAGGAGGAAAAGGAGGGTGGTGGCCACTTTAGTCCTCTTCATTCCCCCCAGGGCTGCCCCTCCCAGATGCTGGGAGGCAGCAGCAAGTTGTCTAAAGAGAAACTTGTATGCTATGAGACTTGCTCTCTGCCCTCTAAACTCTCCCATTAAGAGTAAACTGCCAGTGCAGCTGGCTTTTATAGTTGGAATAATGAAGGGGTGTCACCTTGCTTTTCACCTCAGGCAACAAAATGTCCTGGGATGGCCTTCTCCTCATATTTGAGACCTGAAGTAGGACAGAAGAGGTGAGGAGCAAACATTTTGTTGAAAGCAATCTCCTCTATTTCTGTCTTGTGGACTCCTTTTCATCTTCCTGAGCTGGAGGGGGGGGGGGGCGTTTGTGGCTGATTCTCATCCCAAGCTGTGCCTGACACATTTTCCTGCAGCCCCTGCTGAGGCTATTCCATTTCCTTTCAAAGCAGTTAGACTGGTTTAGATCAGGGTAATAGAGCATTGACCAAGACTTTCATCTCTTGGAATCAGAAAGGTTTGTTTAAGACCCACAGCTGTGTAACAGCCCATGTTGGCTGCTCAAAGGTGCACCAAAGCTTCCCTTTAATCAGTGCACAGGGGCTGCACTGAAGGCCATTAAAGGTTTCCCCAATGAGGAGTGATAATTGCGCTGTTAAACGCGTGCTTCTGAGTCCTAATGAGCTATGGAAGACTAAAGCAAACCACATCTCAGGCAATAAGACAACAAGCAACACATTTCTTAGTAATTAGAGTTCTCTAGGGACTGTTCTTGAGGCAGAAGGCCAAACTCAGAAAGCTTCAATCACAGAAATGTTGCTATCTCTGCAAGATGCTGTACCTCTTTTATTTTAGTGGTTGCTTATGATCTGGTTATTAGGTTTTTAAAGAAGTTAGAGTGCATGCTTAAAAAAGGAAAAAGAAATGGGTATAGAGAGCCAGCATGATGTAGTCTTTGAGTTTTGGATTACGACTCTAGAGAGTAGGGTTCAAATCCCTGCTCAGTTATGGAAACTCACTGGGTGACCATGGGCAAGTCACACATTCAGCCTCAGAGGATGGTAATAGGAAAACCTGTGATAGGGTTGCCTTAGAACTTCCATAAGTAAGAAATGACTTGAAGGCACACAACAAGAACAAGAACAACAAAACAGATGTCATTGGTGGACACAACTGGTGCCAATGACTCAGTTTCCTACAGCAAATCAAGTTGGTGAACATAGCATTCCTGTTCCTCCTCTTTACCATCATAGCTGCCTTATAAGATTGGTCAGGTGAGGAAGAGTGATTGGTCCAAGGTCACCCAATCAGTTTTACAGCTTATTAGGGACTAGTATCTGGGTCTTTCAAGTTGAGGTCCAACACTCTAATCATTCTACTACCAATTCCATCAATAACCTTTGCCTTCAAGCTATAGCCCTTTCACACTACGTAATAGCACCATGATGATTCCACTTTAACTGCAATGGCTATCTCCTGTGACATCTTGGAGTCTGTAGTTTGGTCAGTGGCACTGGAGGAGATATCTGGCTGAAAATTCTAAACTCAACTGCAGGTTCCAGGATTCCCTAGGTTCCAATCATGGCAGTCAAACTGGAATCATACTACTATAATTCTATAGTGTAAAAAGGCCTTTGCTTTAGTGGCATGGCACCACAACTACTGATGCACAACATTTGATTATCCCTACATGTACTACATGTGTACCAATGGGCTTGGCCTGTCAGCTGGCCAAGCATGGGAGAAGATGGTCTCTCATCACCAGTCTTGGGGGGGGGGAACCGAGAAGAGATGCATCTAGTTCTTCATATATTTTAATTATTCACCACTTCAGGACTTAATCATATAATGTAGGGTGTACTTGTACCATTTTAATCAGTAGCCAGAAAACACTAAATGCCAAGCCTAGGGATAACTCTGTATCTCTCTCATTCATAAGCTGCTGGGAGCTGGTCTGCTAAAAATAAAGTCCCATATGCCAGTCTACTTCATGGGTACATAGCAATCTCTACCTCAGGACTCATCAAACTAGTGTCCCTCTTGGAGGTAACCATAATTGTAACCTGTCCATTTCTCCTATGGGGAATTTTTATATATTTATTATATTTATATCCTGCCCTAGCCCAGGGTGGTTTTCAAGATTCTTGTTCATCTCTGTTTAGCCTCACTTCAACCCTTTGAGGGATGTTTGGCTGAAAGTATGTGACTAGCGTAAGGTCCCCCAGTAAACCTGGAATTCCCAAGTCTTGCTTTGCCACTCTAAATACCCTGTCATACTGGGTCTCAAAAACATACAGAGGTTATCTAACACATCTGCCATTCCCTGCAATACTTAGTTTCATACTTAGATTATTGATTTTCACAAAAGAAATAATGCTTTCAGTTAATCTTTGACCAATTTCAGCTGCATTATATTGGCTGAAATCCTGTATGGAAATTATGTCTTTATGAGAGGACTTAAGTATTCAGGAGTGAAAACTGGCAGTTTGTAATGTTCATATCCAGTAGAGTCCTGCTGCTACATTACTATGTGATGACTATTGCTCAGTGCAACTGATGAACAGGGGGACTGATGCACAACAGGACTCATGTGCACCAGGTACCAATGTGCATCAGGGACTAACAGGCATTGATCCTGATGACATTGGGCACAATTGCAGATTGGGTACTCTTGCTGTTGTCCCAATATGCATCTTCTCAGTTCACTAACAAGGTTTCTTAGCACCTCTGCAACTTAGCTAAATATACATAAAGCTGTATTAAATAAAAGGTGATGTAGGCATTCCTAACTCCTATCCTATGGGTAGAGAAACACTGCAGGTCAGTCAGAGATGAAAATTATTACTTTATAGATAGGAGAAACTGTCATGTAAAATAGAAAAGTATAAACTGTTCACAGACAGCTAAGACAGAATGTAATGGCGTCACATGGTTGTTTATAGGGTAGTAAGGAATGCCAGACAGAGAGGATGTGCTGAACTTTTCAATCTAGTATGGCACTCCAAAAGAGAAGGTACTTCAGACAATTTTACCTAGGACTAGTGGCTTTAGCCTTTCCCAAGCCATGTCAAATGGGAAGGTTGGGGCTGAAACTATTCCACTTCTGCTTCTAAGAGAATCTAGAAGGCAGCCCTCGGCACTAGCTATCTATTCGGGCAGCATATAAAAGGCCCTTTCTTTTCGGCAGGATCAATCCACACTGTGGAGCAGGGGTGGGTAAAGTGTGGCTCCCAAGGCTGCTTTATGACCCTCAAGCACCCAGCGTTCAAAAATATATTTACCCACATGCACCCAAACAGCCTTTAGAGCACTTTTACCATGGTTCGGACCTCCCTGGGTCATTTAAAAATATATATAAAAATAAGGAGTAAATAGAAAATGATTCTAAGGCGCAGTACAGGCCACCACAAAGGGGCAGCCTGTAGCTGCTTTTTCCCTCTGCTGGATTGGGGTCAAGGCAACCTCACCAGCAGCCCTGCACCCCCAATCCAGCATTTTTCCAGGCCAAAGAGAAGCGGCAAAATGCTGCTTCTCTTTAGCCTGGAAAAGGGGTGTCCTTGGGGCGTCATGATGTGGAAGCCCTTAGGGTAGCTGATGAGGGATAGTCTTTCTGTTTCTGTGACTCATCTTCTGCATCGATTAAACATCATATATTCAATAAAATCTTTCTTCATGCCTGTGCCTAATGCTTGGCTTGGCTATCTTTGAATGTCTTGCGGAAGCCTGAAGTGGATCCAGCTCAGTACATATGACTGTACTGTAACATGGTTGGTATCATTAATTTTGCAATTATACATTTTTGGTGTTTAATACATATTTAAGTTAGGGAGATATTTTGTTATTTAAATATGTTTCTCTCCTGTACCCGGGATTTCTTTCCCATCAGATTAAAACATAAGAATGATGTCTTGCCTAGGAGGCAAGAAAAGCTGAGACCTGAAGGCTCCTAGAGACCAGCACCTACCATCCTTTGGCCCCATCCTTCTGCTCTGCTTTAAAAACCCAGCAAGCAGAAGAGACTGTAAGGAGGCAAAGGAGCTGAAGTCTGAAGGCTCCTAGAGACCACACCAAGAGAGAGGAAAGCACATCTATTTTTTTTATTCTTAATGTTTAATGTTTAATAATGATTGTATTTTAATTAAGGGATGAGGGATGGAATTTCAGTTGTATACATTATGTTTTGTTTAGATATTTTATTTATTTGCTTATGTAAATTGTTTATATATTTTATGTAATTGTTTATGTAATTTTGTTTAATGTTTAATGATGACTGTATTTTAGTTAAGGGGTAGAATTTTTGTTTGTATACATTATGTACTGTTTAGGTATTTTATTTATTTGCTTATGTTAATTGTTTATGTATTTTATGTATTTTTATGTAATTTTGTGAACCACTTTGATCTTTTGGAAAGGCAATATATAAGTACAAT
>NC_056523.1:121923074-121959378 GCF_019175285.1 Sceloporus undulatus | reverse complement strand
TTATTATTATTATTATTATTATTATTATTATTATTATTATTATTATTATTAAGAAGGAGGGGGAGCACTAGATCTAATTGTTTTCTGGAAATAACTCTAGATTTCTAGAAATGTAATATAAACGATTTTATGTACATGAAAGACAATACTATCTCTAAGTTCAGAACAGAGTTTTTAACCTAACCTTCTGCTGAATTCCTTCCAGGACAGTGGTTCTCAACCTTCCTAATGCTGCAGCCCTTTAATACAGTGCCTCATGTTGTGGTGACCCCCAACCATAAAATTATTTTCAGTGCTACCATCGGAAATATGTGTTTTCCAATGTTCTTAGGTGATCCCTGTGAAAGGGTCATTCGACCCCGAAAGGGGGTTGAGAACCGCTGTTCTAGGAGGATGTAAGTGAGGGTGGAGAGCAGCATTATCAGCCTTTCCTCCATTTTTTTAAAATCAGTTTCCAGTTACCCAACTGGTATAAAGTTTCATTTGTGGCTGCATCTATACTGCGGAATGAGCGCAGTTTGACTCCCATGGCTCAATGCTATGGGATTCTGGTAATTTATATTTGTGAGATATTTCCCCATCTCTCTGAGAGAGCTCCTGTGTCACAACAAACTACAGATTTTAAGCTTCCATAGGATGGACCTGTGGCAATTAAAGCAGTGTCAAACTGCATTCATTCTGCAGTGTGGCAGCAGCCTATGTTGGGGATGTGCTTATGAACTGGGAGCACTTTGGGAAACCTTCCCAGCTACACTCATGCCATGGCTCCTATCTTCTTCCTTTCTATTTTCTTCAGCACCAGAAATCCAACCTTGGAGGGGTGAAGGAGCTGTTACCATGAGGTGGGAAGGGAATCAGAAGAAATCTCTTTCTTGAGCATCTATCTCTATCCTACTCAGGTCGCACAGAATTTTAGTGTAAGGTCAGAAGTCTTTTGGTAACTTACACTGGTATAATTCTGTTATGCTAGCATGAGTGCTTTCTTGGGCATTGTGCAAGGAGGTATCCAGTACCTCCTTGTGCAATACTTTGTCTTGGTTTTGCAATGGCATCCAAATAATCGACGACTTGCTCTCTCGATCCCTGTCCTTCATGGCTGACAGGTCAAGAGGGAACGGTTGTGACTAGTATGTTACACCGAATTATCAATACAGTGGTACCCCGGGATACGAAATCACCGCGTTACGAAATTTCCGGGATACGAAAAAATTAAATAGGAAAAAACTGTTCCGGGTTACGTTTTTTTTTTCCGGCTTACGAAAAAAATTTTGGTGCTTTTCGGCGCTTTTTCGCACGAAATCACGGCTTTCAGCGCTAGCGGCTATGGCTTTTTCGGCTAGCGAAATCTTTCGGGTTACGAACGGCGCCGCGGAACGAATTACATTCGTAACCCGGGGTACCACTGTACATCTTTCAGGGATGGGCAATTTCCATCTGCATTAAAGACGGCCATAGTAAAACCTCTATTAAAAAAAGCCCTCCCTTGACCCCCTAATTCGGAATAATTATCGGCCTGTCTCGCTGCTGCCATTTTTAGGGAAGGTGATCGAGAGGGCAGTTGCCTTTCAGCTTCAGGGACTCCTGGATGAAACGGATTATCTCGACCCATTTCAAACCGGCTTCCGAGCGGGCTATGGAGTTGAGACTGCCATGGTCCCCTTAGTTGATGATCTCCGTCTGGGCATGGACAGGGGAAGCGTGTCCCTGTTAGTGCTTTTGGACATCTCAGCGGCCTTCGATACCATCGACCATGGTATCCTTCTGGATCGCCTGAGAGAGTTAGGTATTGGGGGCTCTGCTTTGCAGTGGTTCCGTTCCTACCTCTCGGGCAGATTCCAGATGGTGGAGCTGGGGGACTGTCACTCCGACAAGAGGGCCCTTACATCTGGGGTCCCTCAGGGAGCGATTTTGTCCCCTATGCTATTTAACATTTACATGAAGCCGCTGGGAGAGATCATCTGGAGACATGGGGCGCGGTGTTATCAGTACGCTGATGACACCCAAATAGTCTTCTCTATGTCTCCGACTGATGCAGTAACTAAGGATGGCATCTCTCCTCTTGATGCCTGCTTGGAGTTGGTAATGGGTTGGATGAGGGAAAACAGACTCAGTCTGCATCCAGAGAAAACGGAAGTACTGGTGATAGGTTCTCCTGGTTCAGGTAAGAAAATTTTTCCACCTGTCCTGAATGGGGTCACGCTCCCTGTGAAGGACTCGGTTCGCAGTTTGGGGGTGCTCCTTGACTCGTCGCTCCACCTTACATCTCAGGTGGATGCGACGGTTAGGAGCACCTGTTATCAGCTTCGGCTGATACGCCAACTGCGACCCTTCTTGGACCGGGGGGACCTTGAAACCGTTGTACATGCTCTGGTAACCTCTCGACTAGATTTCTGTAATGCGCTTTACATGGGGCAACCCTTGTACCAATCTCGGAAGCTTCAGTTAGTGCAGAATATGGCAGCAAGGCTGGTCACCGGTTGTTCCAGGGCCAGCCATATAACATCTGTTCTGAAAGATCTTCATTGGCTGCCTATTCGCTTCCGGGCCGAATACAAGGTGTTGGTTATCACCTATAAAGCCCTATATGGCTTGGGCCCAGGGTACTTGGAGGACCGCCTCTCCCCATATAGTCCGCCCCGCACTCTTAGATCAGGAGAAAGACATCTGTTGATGGTTCCAGATGTCCGCTACGCTGTCATGAGGAGGGCTTATTCTGTCTCAGCCCCGAGACTCTGGAACGCACTCCCTAATGAGCTCCGCATGTCCACTTCCCTTGATATTTTCAAGAAAAACTTGAAGACTTACCTTTTTCGTCAGGCATTCCCCCCATGAACGTTGGTGTTATTTTTCTCCCCCTGAATGTGACTTTTTTTCCATCCTGTCAGCCTTGTAATTGTACTGTTGGTTCTATATTGCTATTTTATTGTATATTGTGTTTTTAAATTGTTTTTATTATGCTGTAAACCGCTATGATCCATGGAATAGCGGTATATAAATAATAATAATAATAATAATTATTATTATTATTATTATTATTATTATTAATTACCAGGCACAACACTACCCACAACTACTAACTGTTGTGCATCCAGGTGCCTCTCATTGTTCAACAGGGATAAGAAGGAGAAGCCTTTGCACCCCACAATTTTTAAGTATACAGGAGGAGTTAGTTGTGCTAACAGTCCCATAGGTTCTTGACTTAAGACTGTACATACTGCTTAATTCCACATGAGAGGATGACAAGACAGTAATCATGTTCATATTTTGGCACTAGACTTTTGCTTTTGCAAGACAACGGATGCCCTTTTTTAGCATTGAAAATTAACAGAAATCCCATATTAAAGTACTGTTACTACCCATCCAGCAACTGTCACTTCCATTTTGTTTCTTCTGCTCTACTTCATACAGCACTATCTTGTGTCTCATTTCATCCACTTACAAGGCAACTTCTGACCTTCGCTATACTCTAGCAAAAATGTCCCTCTCTCTTTGAGGCACGACACTTCTTGGCTTTGATGACACAAAGCACACTTTGAAACTGAGCAGAATATTGCAGGGAGATGAGAGGTAGCTGCCAAGAACCTTCTAAGATAACAGTGAGATGCAGAATAAAGTTTTTAGTAATAATTTCAGTTTGTTATAGTGAACCATTGTTCATTTCTTGTTATGAGCTTCAGTTCAGCCCATGTTTAGTTTCTACACTCTCTATAATAAGCTTAATGGCTAGATAGTAGGAGTGGACTGTAGCTCCATAACTGCACTTTGCTTTCAGTATTGTTCCAATTAATCCACTTTGTGGCTGCACAATGTGTGGTCCTCCAGTGACTGGTGGTAGGGAGGTCCAAAATTAGTGGATCTGCAAATCTGTTCCTGGTTTTAGTTTGAAGGTTAAAGGAACTGTCCAAATTGCTGAACGTGTTGTAGCTCAAGTCATTGTACAGCAGTGGTGCCCAAACTTTCTTTGGCTACCGCCTTCTTTTGTCTTGGGCAATGATTCTAGCGCTCCTGCCCCTGCATGTGTATTTCTTGATATCAGGTCTACCATTATACTTCAAATTCAAAACAACCAGTCTTGGTCACTGCTCCCTTTGCACCCACTCAATCTGGGAGCAGCAACCAAGCAGCTGGCTGACCAGCAACTGAGAAGTCTCTCACCCATGCCACCCCTCCAGCAAAGGCCAGTGTGGGAAAGAGGCCTCTTGGTCACTGCTCAGCTAGCTGCTCAGTTATTGCTCCTATGATGACCAGCTGCAAAGGGAAAAGCTTCTCCCTGGCAAGGAAGGATTCACAATCCTTCACTGGGACAAAGAGTGGCGCTGGGGGTTTACAGAGGCCACATACCCTGTATTGGAGACTGGCACAGATGGAGAAAGGAGAGATTTTAACTATAGAAGCCACTCCAAGAGCAAGGACTCTTTCCAAGGACTTTATCACACAGGGAAAATTGGGGGCTTAAACAGCAAAAATTGTATGAAAATCATGCAATTGTCAATAACATTTTCACACACATTGTGATTAAGGAGCCATTATCCTGGGACTAAACAGGCAATAAACAGCAACAAATCATTCACTGGATTTCCCCATGAATGATTTGCTGCTGTTAATTGCATTTTTATTCCCAGGATTATGGCATTTTAATCGTGACATTGCGTGAAAATGTTAATTTGGATTGCACGATTTTCACATGATTTTTGCTGTTTAAACCACTGATTTTTCACATGTGATAAAGTCCTAAAAATCGACTCCAGAGATTCCTCCCCCTCCTTCACCAAAGACATGTCTTCTCCACATAGCGTCAAGTGCTCCTACATACACTCATACACAAACATTATTTCTTCTGTTACCTTTTCTCTCAGACTGTCTGAAGAAAGAAAACAGGAGCATCAGAGTAGCTCCAACTTGTCAATCAAATCCCAGCGAAGGTCAGAAAGCTTAAGCAGGGTCCAAAATGCAAAAGCTCTTTTTCCCACCACTTCTCCCCACTGCCACATACTCTAATTCCTTGCTCAGTCAGTCTATCCCACAATGATGCCATTCCGAGTGATAGAAGTAATGTCCTGTGTCCAAGACTTGCAAGAGTTGCCAAGGCGCCACCACCATCACCACCACCACCAGAGAAATATGCAGCTAAGGCTCATGTGGGAAGGCAAAGACCAGGAGACACTACCACACTAAATGATCAGCAAGGCTTCATTGTCATTTTAAGGGACCCTGAAAAGAAATTTCATGCAACCGTCATCCCTACAGTGGTCCTAAAGGCTGCTGATTCCCCTTGTCTTTCTTGCACAACAACACTTTGACTAAAGGCCCCCCTGCCACCTCTTTTCTCCATTACTGCCCTCCCTACTCCCCCCTTTCCCCCTCACTGCCCCCCTGGATCTTTCCACCTCCCCCTGGAGGAGCATACCACTGACCATGGGAATCACTGCTCTACAGGATTGACCTCAGCAAATATCACATACATAGCACGACTGAGTTCAGCAAAACACGTTTCTGTAAAATTGCTTATTCATTTATGCAGACATTTAGACCCTTCTGTGCAGCTTTTCACTTTAAAAACATCCCGTAACAATTTTAAATACAGAAATATGAACACCTACAATATGAAATCAAATCAAATAATAAAACAGCAACAAAACCAAACACAATCATTTATTCCTCATTGGAAGTAAAATACCTTAATCCCAGTTTAATAACTAGTTTGGCTTGGGAGTCTATCATCATCATCATCATCATCATCATCATCATCATCATCATCATCATCATCATCATCATGAATTTAAAGGAAGCAGCCTTTCTGAAACCATTTTTATACAACAATTTTTCCAAAAGATTCAATGATAAGTGTGATGGCCTGCCCAGATCCTCATTAGCACTAGTCAGAAACATGAGGAGCAGCCTTATATCAATGCATTTATCAAACTGTCAGCCTGCTGAAAAATGAACATGTTTAGAGGATTCTTATGGCAATGTAGCAATGCCTCCTTACAGACCTAGATAATGGGCTATTATTACACAGTGGTATTGTCAAAAAAAGTTTGACTCTTTTGCCAACTGGAAACCATTTCTTTTCTCTCTATTCTGCTCTGATGATAGCAGGTTGTACTGAGTATAGATTACATATCAAAACAATTAAATGCTGTGATGCATCAGTTTCTTTCCATGATCTAGCAACTTGGATGAAAGATTAGAGGGAATGCTTATCAAATTTGCAGATGACATCAAATTAGGAGGAGTAGCTAATACTATACTGTTTCCTTGGCAAGATTTGTTAGAAGAGATTTGCCATTGCCTTCCCCTGAGGCTGAGAGAGTGTGACTTGCCCAAGGTCACCCAGTGGGTTTCATGCTTGAACGGGAAATCAAACCCTGGTCTTCAGAATCATAGCCCAATGCTCAAATCACTATGACACTTGGCTGTCATATCTACTTTATAATATCAGGCAACACTGAAATAAAAATGAAGTCAAAGTCATAAGAAGCAGGGTATGAAAGCTCCGTCCTTCTCACAATTCCCCAAGTCTGGACTGGGGGAGGCAGGGACTGCGATGCCAACACGGCTAGTGTAGTGCCATTGGCAGTTTCTTCCCACTGACCCAAATGGGCTACTTGAAAGCAGGCCTACTCTCAGGTCAGGTCAGATGTGATACAGACAGAGGTAATGTATCAAAGCTGTCTTTCTGGATGACCAAAGAGAAGACAATGAAGCCTGCCTGACCAGGAGGCTGAGGACAACAAAGCCAGCCAGAGAATAGTTAAATGTGTGTGCCATCTTTTTGCCTCTTGAAAGTGGTAGCAGAGGACCTACGTACCTATGTAGACCTACACTGTCTTAACAAATGTCTTCCAAAGTTCAGAAATTTGAGGCTTCAATGGTAAACTTAGGAAATCTTTATTCAGTTACTATAGCTTTACACCAGGAACCTTCATTGTGAGAATTAAACAGTAAATGTTATGGAAGCTTAATTAAACCAGAGGCAATTTCAAATAATTTTTCTTTTGTTACCAATGCAAAACAATCATGTTCTTCTCACATTTTAGTTTCCCTCCCTCATGGTTTCTTTTCCAGGGAAAATAACCTTGAGTATTCTGGAGCCAGATCCTCCCTTCTGTCTGTTATTTCAGCACAAAGAAATATGCTAAAGAACCCATCTTACTAAACACCCCACTGAATATCCCATCACATATTTCAGTATGCTATGGATGGAATACTCAGGTGTAGTTTTGCCCATTCCTTTCTCTGAAATATAACTTACAACACCTGATAATCTTGACAGTCTCCTATCCAAGTACTAACTAGGACTGACCCTCCTTAGAAGTTTATCACATGGGAGGAATTTCTCTTAATTTCGAATGAAAAGAAAGTAGGGCTAGAATGCATTCACATGAATTTGCTAGTTCAGCTAATTTACGTGAATGAGTTGTGTTCAAACTGACTTCCCATTGCCCAAAAATAACTTGCCATTGCCCGAAATTGCGTGTGGTAGTCTATCACGCAATAATGTTAAACTCCATGATTGCGTTCGGATTGCCATTGGATTATACTTCCAATTTCCCTTGTCTGATAAACTCCTTAGTTTTCAAGATCAGATGTGAACTGATGTCTTTAGGGCCTCAATAACATTTAGTATCCATTATATTTCTCCTCTTAGGCAGCTTTTGAGATAAATACTACCTCTTATCCCATTTGAGAATTATAGTCTGGTCCAGGATGCATCTCAAATAATGACCTTTTGCATGGACACTGGCCATGCTGGCTGCATGCTTGTGTAAGATGTAGTCTTCCAAAAGTTGCTTCTCGAAAGTTGGGCCCATAGCAGCATATGACAATCACCCCTCACCAACCAAAATGGCTAGTATCTGTCTCCAGTAAAAGCAAGATTTAAAAAAAAAAAAAAGCTGGCTCCTTTTATTTTTTGCCTGGCAATACCTTCCCCAACCTGTATCCCTTCTTTGGACTACAACTCTCATCCTCTCCTAGCCAGCATGGGAGGGGTGTGTGATGGAAGTAGGCCTGCATATTTTAAGTTGGACACAATTTTGGAGATGGCTTCCCAAAAGGGTCCTTCTTTTCAGTTATATTTTTGCTCCCATTTTGGAGATGTACATTTCTTACATAGAATTTAGAAACCTGGCCTTGGTTTCTAAAGTCACAGTGGAGGTGAAAGTGTTTTGCTTCCCTTGAGTAGCCTTGCTTACAACAAGCTCCACATTGGTTTCATTGAGTCATAGTTCCTATCAGCCGGTCCAGTTTATCCATATTTGTCAGCTACATGAGTTCTTCCCAAATGAAAATCACAAAGATTTGTGTTGTTGCTTTTTTAAAAAAATTGAACAGCTTGTAAAGAGAGTTGGAATATCCATCTATTCAATAAGAATGCAAATTCTTTGATTTATGGATTCTTCAATCCCCCATCCCCATAACTGTGTGAAATTCCCATTGTTGTTGTTGTTCTTATGTGCCTCCAAGGCATTTTCTACCTAAGGCAACCCTATCATGGGGTTTTCTTGACAAGATTTGTTCAGATAGGGTTTGCCATTCCCTTCCTCTGAGGCTGAGAGAGTGTGAGTTGCCCAAGGTCACCCAGTGGGTTTCCTGGCTGAGTTGGGAATTGAATCACGGTCTCCAGAGTTGTAGTCCAACACTCAAACCACTATGCTATGCTGATTCAAAATGTTTTTCAAGATACCACCTATTATTTTGATAGCTTAAGTGACATCCCAGATGTAGGTTAAAGCAACAGGTCTTGTCATCTTCTTGCATTGGTTGGGCCATTTGAGCCTCTTCCTCTAACTTCCAAGGCCTGCTTATGGCTGCCAAAGCAGTTATTTCAAAACTGATCCCTTTACATGACATTTCCTTAATCTACAGACTGTTCTTTTAAACATCTCATCATGCAGTTCACACCTTGGTGGGTAACTTATTCTAGCCCTATCTATTCAGAAAACAAAACAGAAGAACATGCAGAATAGTAAGGATCTGTGCAACCCACAGGAGCATATTTAGGGAATCCCTTTGCACCTTGTCACTCTTATTTCTGCACTCCTGAGGAAGGAGTGGAACCAGAAATCATTCTTTCTGACATCATTATGCCCATGAGATTAAGGCATAACTGAAGCCAGGACAAGGAGAATATTATGCAAATTCTAGAGCTGACTTCCTGTCAGTATTGTACCACCTGAAGTTATTCCAGTTAATCTAGCAGTGCATTCTGTATATAACAAGTGGGAAGAAGTGAGTTATCCTGGGATGTGTGTGAATTTGAGGAATGAATAGTGTGTCATCATGGTGTAGGGAAGCAGCAATCTCTATTTGAATTCAACTAACCCTGTTTTTAAGATTGCCCCCTTCATGCAGAGAATGAAAAATAATTGTTAAAGGGTGCTGGAGGGAGCAGCAATGTAGCCACTACTGGTACCATTCAGCCCAAATTGGTATCTTTTACTACTTTTACTACCTTCTACATAGCATATCCTACAATATTTTACAGATGAAAACTGTGATACCTTCAACCAGAAGAATAGGAATAGGATTAGGAATAGGAAGAACAGATAAGTTAGGAAAGGTTACAGCAGTTTGTTTTTGCCTAAGCCTACTGGAAAGGGAAAGATTCTGCATCCTCATTCCCACTCTCCCCTTCTCAGTTAATTGAGTGCAAATTGCTTTTGCACTTTGAATTAATTTTTCAGCATTTGAAATAGACTAAGCATAAGGGGGTGGGTGGGAGGGGAACAGAGAAGCAATGACATTTTAAAAGCAGCAGAAAAAGTGGAGTGACAGGGTGTTAATCAAGATTATTCTCGCCAAATTGTGACATTTAGAGGTAGTATTTCTGAAGCAGACTCTGGGTCTGAAGCAGACCCAGAGATGTACTTTGACATCTCTGCAGAAATGGAGACTGAACTTGCTTCTTTATTAATTCATAGTGTATCTGAAAACTGTATACCTTCCCATGAGGATAAGGCTGTATATGTGGCTCTTCCTTTCTTCCCAGCTAATTAGTGCAACAACCCTACAATACAGGTTGACTATGAGACAGCAATTGGCCTGACTTCACCCAGTGAATTTTGTGGATCAGATTTGACACTGACTGATGAGTTCTGCAAGGGAAAGCCTTTTATAACAGGATATATGAAGAAACACAATTCTTTGCATAGACATTCTTGAACATATGAATGCAAACTCTTAGTTATATCATCACTGCATGCAAGGATGAATATTTATTGCAGCTTTCCCCTATTTTGGGGTGTGTGTGTGTGAATATTTTTGCTACTCTACTCCCTACATTGGAACATACCAAAGTGTTCTGGAGGGTTTTTTTTTCACAGAAAAACAGTGCTTTTTCTTTTCAAAACCCACATTTCCTGCATAAAACCTATGTTTCTTGTGCCGAAAACACATTTTGTGCATATAACTTTTTGTTTTTGCTGAAAAAACGTCACTTGTTTCTTTATGCAGAAGTATCTTTAACTGGTTGGGATGTTTGAACACTGGAAAAAACCTGCACAGAACTCTTGTTGCTTTATTATTCTTACTGGCAAGGCTTCCTGACAGCTGCGAAGCCCATTTATTCCTCCAACTAGGAAATGGATAATAGAGAATATTCTTTCCATCCCTTCATGAACAGTTCACTGAATACTGACTGTTTTAGACAGATCTCCTGCTGTTTCTTTACCAACTGGGTGAATGGTCTTTGCCCTGATCATACCTTGCATTTGCCATCCTATCTGGGATCCAATTTGACCTCTTGTCAGGGAAGGCTGCCCTTGGTCATTGTTACATGGCTATTAGTCTTCTTTACAGACAGTGCCATAGTCAAGCTGTCATTAATATGCAACACAAGGTCAAATCTAGAATATAATAATTACTAATCAACCTGCTTCCTGTGAACTGGGGCAAATAACCCACTGCTAGGAAATGACTTTTTTTTAGTTAAACAATAAACTCGTTAAGCTGTCTTTGCAAATAACCAAAGGTAAATGATTTTCTTCATGGAACAGTTTCATTTACAAATCAGACATTTTTATATTTCTTACTTTCTCACTTGTCCTGTGTTTCTCCTCCACCCACAGTCAATGACTGGCTTCAAGGGATGGAGTATATTTAAAAAATAATATGTATTAATAATAAATAATAAATGAAAATGTAAAAATACAATCGAAATTACATTCCTAAATATTGCTTATTTGTGCAAATATGTTTTACACATCTAGAAAGAAATTTAATGAGAAGGTATGAATCAACAGAAAAAACAATAATTCTAGGAAAGGTAGAAGGCAGCAGAAATAGAGGAAGACTGCATGCTCAGATGGCTAGACTCAATCAGCAAGGTCACAGGCCTGAATCTACAAGATCTAAGCAGAGCAGTGGGGGATGGGGGCTTGGAGATATCTCATAATAATAAATAATAAATATTTATTTATATCCCGCCTCTCCCTTTCAAGGATCAAGATGGATAACAACAAGGCAGTATAACAATTATATAGACAACAAATAAAATTCCCTTATCCCCTTAACCCTTCCTACTTCTCTTAAAATTACAAATAAAACATAGAAACTACAAGTAACCCTCCCCGCCTCCTCATCCGCCGGACCCTCACCACCTGCCAGCGTCGCGCTTTCTGCCGGGCGGCCTCCTCCTGGGGTGTCGGAGGTGCGCATCTGTGCACCGCCCCGGGAGTGCCGCCCACGGACTGAAGGGCCACCACTGCGGGACTGCGTAACTGCGCAGTTTTTATTGGGATAAGGAGGCTTGGACTAGCCCGGGAGCAGAGGATGCCTGTGGTGGCTAACCTCTGCTCCTTTAGTAGCCATAGAAGGGTGGGGGGAGGATAGGGATGCGGGGGATGCCTGGGCCGGGGATAACATCTCCGCGGGCAGAGCTCCAATTGAGGTTGTGTGGGGCAGGGGGAGGTATGGCGGTGGGAGAAGGGACTTCCGTTCCAGGGGAAGGCGTGATCGATGCATCATATCTATCTCGCCTTCCTGTCCCCCTCCCATCCGGAAGGACCCGAGGGTCACTCCAACCGTGCCACAAACCCTGTCGCTGCTCCTGTGCAATGCCAGGTCTGTCAACAACAAGACCCACATCCTCCAGGATCTACTGGAGGACTCTAAGTGCGACCTGGCTTGCATTACCGAGACTTGGCTGGGGCCTGAAGGGGATGCTGTGTGGGCTCAGGCCCTGCCTGCCGGGTTCTCGGTGAAGGACCAGCGCAGGTTAGGTGGGCGGGGGTGTGTGTGTGTGTGGCCTTGATACATAGGAACACCGTGTCCCTCACCAGGAACCACATCCGGCAGACCTCCTATATCGAGTGTATTTACCTGACCCTAAAGGCTAGGGACAGTCTAGGGATTCTGTTAGTGTATCGGCCACCCCGTGCATTAGCGGACTCCCTTAACGAGCTGACACAGCTGGTCGCTGAGCTGATGTTGGAGACGCCCAGGCTTCTTGTCCTGGGCGACTTCAACATCTCCCTCACGGCCAGCTATGTTCCTTCCGGTGCGGCTCGGGAATTCATGGAGACCATGGCGGCCATGGGCCTGTCCCAGCTGATACAGGGTCCCACGCATTGTGCGGGTAATACTCTCGATTTGGTCTTCTGTTTGGAGGCGGAAAATCCGTGGGTGGAAATAGCTAATGTTTCCCCCCTGTCATGGACGGATCATTTCCTGGTAGAGGTGAAAATCAAGGTCTCTACCCAGATCCCCCCCGGGGGTGGTGGACCTGTTAGAATGGTCCACCCTCGAAGGCTGATGGAACCTGAGAGATTCCAGGAAGCCTTAGAGGGGCTCACAGTTGGAAATGACGGCGACTCTGTTGATGCCCTTACCGGTATTTGGAATACCGGTCTTTCGAGGGCTATACACAGTATCGCTCCCAAGCGCCCTCTCAGGCCTGCTTCCAAATGTAAGCCCTGGTATACGGAAGATCTCCGGGCGAGGAAGCGGGTTCTGCGACGGCTAGAGTACCGTTGGCGGAAACACCTTCGCTTAGACGACAAGACTCTCCTAGACCAACTGTTAAAGGACTATGGAGAGGCAATACGGGCAACAAAGAACTCGTTCTATGGTGCTCGTATTGCGTCCGCTGAGTCGCGTCCGGCAGAGTTGTTCAGGGTGGTCAGGGAGCTAACTCAGCTCCCTCCCACCCTGAACCAGATCCTTGAACCTTCTAAGGCCTGCTGTGACCTGTTTAACGACTTTTTTGTGGATAAAACTTCTCGTATAAGCGAAGGTCTGAACGCTGACATTATAGCAGAACCTAGGGTAGAAGTGTCCAGAGCCTCCGTGGACTATGTTAAACTGGATCAGATTGAGTTGGTGAGTACCGAGGATGTGGACAAGATCCTCGGAAGTGTTCGGAAAACAACCTGCTCTCTTGATCCCTGTCCCTCGTGGTTAGCGGCCCAGGGGGGACCGGCGGTAACATTATTGTTACGCCAGATAATTAATACATCTTTCAGGGATGGGCTATTTCCATCGGATCTTAAATTGGCCATTGTAAAACCGATCCTAAAAAAGCCCTCCCTCGACCCCCTGGTTCATAATAATTATCGGCCTGTTTCGCTGCTACCATTCTTGGGTAAGGTGATCGAGAGGGCGGTTGCGATCCAGCTTCAGGCGGTCTTGGATGAAACGGATTATCTGGACCCATTTCAAACTGGCTTCCGGGCGGGTTACGGGGTTGAGACGGCCATGGTCGCCTTGGTTGATGATCTCCGTCTGAGCATCGACAGGGGAAGCGTGTCCCTGCTGGTGCTCTTGGACATCTCAGCGGCTTTCGATACCATTGACCATGGTATCCTTCTGGGACGCCTGGCAGAGGTGGGAATCGGGGGCACTGCGCTCCAGTGGTTCCGGTCCTACCTCTCCGGGAGGTCCCAGATGGTGCAGCTGGGAGATGTGTGCTCCGACGAGAGGCCCCTTAAAACCGGGGTCCCTCAAGGAGCCATTCTGTCTCCCATGCTATTTAACATTTACATGAAATCGCTGGGAGAGATCATCCGGAGACATGGGGCGCGGGGTTATCAGTACGCTGATGACACCCAAATTATTTTCTCTATGTCTCCGACTGATGCAGTGACTGGGGATGGCGTCTCTCCTCTTGTGGCCTGTCTAGAGTCAGTAATGGGCTGGATGAGGGAAAACCGACTCAAATTGAATCCAGAGAAAACGGAGGTACTAGTGATAGGTTCTCCTGGTCCAGGAATGGCGGTGGTTCCACCTGTCCTGAACGGGGTCACGCTCCCTGTGAAGGACTCAGTGCGCAGTCTGGGCGCGCTTCTTGACTCGTCGCTTCATCTGACTGCTCAGGTGAATGCGACGGTCAAGACCACCTGTTATCAGCTTCAGCTGATTCGCCAGCTGCGCCCATACCTGGCCCAGAGGGACCTAGAAACTGTTGTACATGCTCTGGTAACTTCGAGATTGGATTTCTGCAATGTACTCTACATGGGGCAACCCTTATACCAAACCCGGAAGCTTCAAATGGTGCAGAATATGGCAGCCAGGCTGGTCACTGGTGTTTCCAGGGCCAGCCATATAACACCGGTGCTGAAAGATCTCCATTGGCTGCCCATCCGCTTCCGGGCTCAATATAAGGCGTTGGTGATTACCTATAAAGCCCTAAATGGCTTGGGCCCAGGATACCTAAAGGACCGCCTCTCCCCGTACATTCCGCCTCGCACCCTCAGAACGTCTGGGCAGCAGCTACTGAAGGTGCCTGGGGCTAGATTAGCCTCCACGACACTGAGGACATTTTCCACGGCTGCCCCAGCCCTTTGGAACGCGCTGCCCACTGAGCTCCGCTCGTCTACCACCCTGGCCCAATTCAGGAAGGACCTAAAAACCTTTTTGTTCCAGCAGGCATTCCCCGAATAAAACCCTGTGGGCCTCCCTCCCCTTCCGTGGCCAAGAGGTTGGGCTATGGGGCTTTTTTGCTGCTTTTTATTGTTACGTATTTTAATTGTTGTAATGTTGTGCTGTTTTTAACCTATTGTAAGCCGCCCTGATCGTGGGAAGGGCGGGATATAAATAAAAATTTTATTATTATTTATTATTTAATTCCAATACAACAGATCGCACACAGTTCCATGAAGTCTACAACAAAGATTTGGAAGAAAAACCTGACAAATGACCATCGGTAGGACGAATGACCATCGGTAGAACCATGGTTCTGGTTCTTGTTTTAGGTCAGTCTGGGAAGGCCCACTGGAAGAGATCCGTTTTTAATCACCTTTTTAAAGGTATCCAAAGATGTAAAATGGTGGATCTTCTCCGGCAGGTCATTCCATATTTTTGGAGCGGCAGTTGAAAAGGTCCTCTGGGAAGTTGCCACCAGCCTGGTTTTCTTTGGCTGCAGCAGGTTTTTCTCAGAGGACCTGAGTGTGCGGGAAGGCTGGTCATACAGAGGATTGCCATGAGTCAAGATCAACTCAAAGGCAGCTATCAACAACAATTCCTTACATCCCTAGAAAGGGACAGCTCTGCCTTCAAAGAGCACCAGTCATTGCTTATACTTGATACGACATCTTTGGACATTCAATGTTCATCCTTCTAAGGCTAAGTAATGAGGAAGCCTTATCCAACCACCTAGCAAGCTACACTATCATCATTAGCAAAAGGAATGGATAAAACTATGCACCCATGCTGTGTCTGAAGATAGCATCAGATTTGGGTGGATGGGTGGGTAGGAATTATGGACTTGCACTTGATTCTAGGAATAGGAAGGTTGGAGGTAGATTCCTGGGAAAAGGACACAAAAGCACTGATGATACAACTGATGACCTGCCATTTGTTCATCCTCCTCCTAACAAGGACCCTGCACTATGGTGTTTCAAACATGGAGAGAAAGAGAGAGTCAAGCAAAGGTCTTCTCAACTTGTACAATTGTCAGCTCCAGCTACTCTACTGTGATTGTGCTGATCTCCCTTTCTCAGGTGTATTGTCAAAGCTAGGCCAGAATGGAAGTGTAGCCTTTTAAAAATGTGTAGCCTTTAAAAAATTCAACATACTCATAGAATTCAGGATAAATTGTTCCATTGTGTTGTCTGCTGGCCCAAAGAAAAGAGCCCTTAGATGATCAAGGGACTTCATGTGTTGAGGAGCCAGAGCATAACAGTAATGGGGAAATGGAACCTATATACTGCTCTATTTTGGTTCAGGTGATCCAGGTGTGGTGTATGGGAAAGTGGTTCATTAATTGCACTAAACTATTTTCCTCCTCCACTGCCACTGCTGCTGCTACAACTATATTATCATCAACATTGCAACAGGGACAAAGAATATAAAGAAGAGCTTGGGCTTTTACCACATTCTCCTTCCTCTTTATGGGAGGGAGTATTGAATAAAAGTAAGTAAGGGAGTAATGAATTAAAGTACTGTATATTTACACTACATACAATATTAATATTTATGACACCAGCTTTTTCATTATGCATTTTACTGTAAAAGGAAGGAAAAGAGAGAAGGCACATACTCCCGCAGTCAACTCCTTTACTTTTAAACTAGATAAATGGAACATATGGAACAATCACGCAAACAATAAACTAAAACGGTTTATTTGATATCGTGAGATAATATTTTGTGGGATGCAGTGTATATCATTAGATCAGATTACAATAGCAATAGCAAGTACATTTCTATGCTGCTTACTGATGTACTAAGCAGTTTACAAAGTGTAAGCTAACTGCTCCCAACAACCTGGGTACTCATTTTACTGACATATGGAAGGATGCCAGGCTGAGTCGACCCAGAGCCTCTGGTTGTTACTGAACTCACAACCTTGTAGTTTGTGAGTGAGTGGCTGCAGTACAGGCATTTAACCACTGCACCACTTGGCATTGGCCCTCAGATACAACAGAGCATATTCCAGTTCAATTGGCATTGGTTGGAACATTGTGCAACACCACTGGTTCTGGGCATGAGTAATCCTGTTTATTATTCTGCTTTATCTTTATGTGCACTCTGCCGCTGTCAAAGGAAAGCACCTGCCTCTGTCATTTTTATTCATCATACTGAATATGAATGAAGCAGAAGTTAAAGGCATGGGAGGGGGAGAGAGAAAACACAGATCAAATGACATGGATTCCAGCCACATTTGGGGTGTAGCATACAGATGACACATGCCCTGAATGTGGCTGGAAGCTGAGCTGAGCCCATATCATCTGGAAAGAACCGGGTTAAGAAGGAGTGGATAGAATCCTCTCCTTTTGGCAGCCCAATTCAGGATGGCAGCAGCAACCTGGATCAGGATTGGCTACATGTGATTGCCGTGGTCCTGGCATGAAAAGCACCATGCAGTCTCACGCCAGTCTATTTGGCCCATCAATTTCAGGCCATTGAATGGATGGGGAAAAGAGACATCTGTTCTTTCAGTTCACCTTGGTACCAGCTTCGGCTGATACGCCAATTGCGTCCCTGTCTGGACCAAAAGGACCTTGAAACTGTAGTACATGCATTGGTAACCTCTCGTTTAGATTTGTGTAATGTGCTCTACATGGGGCTACCTTTGGACCAAGTTCGGAAGCTGAAGTTAGTTCAAAATGTGGCAGCCAGATTAATCACGGGGACACCTAGATCCGACCATATTACACCGGTATTAAAATCTTTACACTGGCTGCCAATTAGCTTCCGAGCCCAATACAAAGTGTTGGTTATTACATTTAAAGCCCTAAATGGCTTGGGCCTGAGTTACTTGAGGGGACACCTCTCCCTACACAATCCGCCCCACACTCTCAGAACAACTGGGAAGCTCCTACTTGAACATCCTAAAGTGAGATTAATAGCTTCTCACCAAAGAGCGTTTACAGCTATGGCCCCAATGCTTTGGAACAATCTCTCAGAAGAGATATGACTCATTCCCACACTAGACACCTTCAAAAAGGTGCTGAAAACCCATCTCCTCTAGAAAGCATACCCCTCTGACCCTCTATAAGGGAAATCATCCCAAACACATACCTACCTCAGGACATTTTTAAAATTGTATTTGTAAATAGTGTGTTTTTTAGATATGTTATTTTATGAAGCTGTTTTTAAATTATTGTAATTATGATGTATCATTGCTTTGATACTGGCTGTAATCCCGCCTTCATCTGTGGGGAGAGGCGGGAAAATACAAATAAAATTATTATTATTATTATTATTATTATTATTATTATTACCTCATCCTGCTGCCTTCACCAGTAATTTCAACCTATACCAGGAGTGGCATCAAACCATAAATATTTGCATTGGTACTGTTTGAGAATGCTCTTTTGGATGGGAAGCCCTCAACTTCCAGTGTCAAAGCAGTTCAAAAGCATTGTAACATCGTCCCACCAGTCAACCAATGAGGACAAGAAAAGTCTAAAGAGAAGGGTTTACCAGGCTCCTGTGTCTCACTTCTCATTCCACTCACTCACTCTCTCCTTTCCCCTAGGTTTTTAACAAGAGATACCCCTGTGTGACATGGACCCCTTAATGTTCCCTTCAATGACAGAGACAGAAAGCAGAGGCAGAGACACAGAGATCCTCTTTGACACAAACAGTTCTGTTTCCAAGAGTTTCCTAGAAGAAAGCGAGTCATATTCACCGGTTGTTTCTTTTACTGCAAAACTGAAGAAATATGGAATGTGAATTAATTGTTTATTTAGTAATATTCTATCCACAAAATAGGCCTCAACCCCAAAGCCAGTTTCAGGAAGTTAAGGGCAGGCTTAGAGCATGTTCAAAGGTCATTTTTGCTCCAATGGCACCCTGTGCCTTGATACTGCTGATGGGCTGAAAGGTAGCCGCCATGGCCCAAGGGAAAGGGCAGCGTGGAAATACTTCTTGTTCATGCCACACCCAGGGTGATCAGTGGCCAACCTTTGGATACCTTGCATATAGAGAAAGAAATATTTACTGAAATGTCTCCCACCTTGGAATAACCAAAACAAAACAAAACAAAAAACAAAAAACAAAAACAAAAACAAAAACCAACCATCTGTTTGGGTTCCTAATTAGTGTTCTGTCAACCATTTTGGTTGGCCCTGCAGTCTCTTTTAGTTTTCCAAGAGAAAATGGGCACAGGGACCAGCTTTGGCAGGAGGGCATGCATTCTGTGTTAGTAAAGCATTGCACACATATATTGACGTCATGAGACAATGGCTGACATTCTGTTCAAGAGTTACAAAGATGTAAGTCCAATTTATGTCTGTCCAACTCATTTTTTCAATTGTGGAGGTTGGAATCTCCTACCCCCAACCCTCACCCCCCTGACCACAAGATTTCTACACATCCCTGTCTATGACCTATGCTTTGTGGCAGATTCATCTTTTCAATTTCGTAGGAATGTTATTACATTTTTATTATCCTTAAATTCTGTGCATTTGGACAATACTACTTTTCTCCCCATCTGATTCCTTAAATATATTTTGTTTTCTGCAGCCTCCAACCTTTCAAAAGCACTTTTCTGGCATTGACATGTTCATGAATGGATTCCATCCACTGTTTTCAAAGCATCTCCTCCAGTGGAAAACATGCATTTTATTAGATGGCCCAGATTAGCAGCCTCTCACCACACACATATACACACAGAGAGAAGAGTGTGAATTCACAAAGCATCAAAACTGACATTGTTATGTATACTTGCAATGTATTTTTGATAGAAATGAGGCATTACATACTGATTATGTAAATGGAAAGTTACAAAATGTCAAAGATCACCTTATGTGACTGTACGTGGCATAACTACACACCAGAATAATTAAAATACACCCACACCAAGTAGCACCATGTGACAGTAAATATACCTTACAGTCAGCATGGCATATCCCTCTGGCATGGGAATGATTGGAGAAAAATAAGCAGGGTTAACTGTAGAAAAACAAAGGGGACTGCTACAAATACCTTTAGAAAGTCAGAGTGGAATGGTGGCTAGTGCAGCAGCAACTCAATCAGAAACAAGACAAGCTGATGAGATTTATTATATTTTTCTTTCCTTTTCTTTTTATGCCTGCCTCCTCCAGCTTCTTCCTTCCTGCCAATCATTATACTGTACTTGTGGCATTGTGTCTAATGTCCTGCAGGGATAAAAAGTCTTATTATTTGGTAACTGACTTCAAGGTATATGCCAGAAACTTTATTGGCAAGAAGAGAGAAGCTTGGTATCTGAAATGGGCAAGATGACACACATAAGGAAAGGAAAAGATGAAGGGAGGAGAAGAAAAGAACGGGAACAGATGTAGCAGCGCAGGCTTATTGCCATTACTGAGAATAAGTATTCTATGGTCACAGCAAAGACCCCTGAAATGAAGCTGTGTTTTAAAAGAACAGAAAGAGTTCAAGGAGAGAGTTTAATATATATTTAGAGATGCCAGGTAGCATGGCATCTGAAATAATCCATTACCAGAAGTTTTTTTTCTTTCTTTTTCCCAACATGGCCAAAATTGGATGGGAGCAGGCTACCAAAAGTGGGTAGGAGCCCCTTTGGGGGGAAAGGGACTCCCAGCTACAGTGGGTGGGTTTTGGAAACAGCAATATAGAATGGCCCATCCTTTGCCAGGCCAGCTCAAGGCAAGTAGCTACAGATGACCCAGGCTTATGCAGTGGGCCCTTAGTATCAATGGAGCATGGTTCCAGGATTCCCATTGTTACCAAAATCCATGGTATCCCTTTTTATAAAATAGCAAAATCAAGGTTTGTTTTTTGGATTTTTTTTGTGGGGAAATTTTTAAACAGTGGATGGTGGAATCTGTGGTTGCAGAATCCATAGGTGTGAAGGTCTGACTATAAAATCTGCCTCATGTCTCACAAGAAGAGGCCTCTCATAAGAGTTTGAGTCCCTGTGAGATCAGAGATCTGGTGAAGCTCCAGAACTCTTGTGAGAGACTCTTTTCTCAGGAGACCTGAGGCAGACATTATATAAGCCTGACTCACATGCTACTTATTTCAGTTGCCTAGGCCTGTAGAGGTGAGAACAGGAAGAGTGGGCACTGGCTGCACTCACTACAGGGAGACCTCTACGGCATTTGCTATATGATTTGAGGTCATTTTTGCTGTGTACCAAATGCTCAGGGATCAGTCTCTCATAAGCATGGATGGTGTTTACTCTTCCTGTTCTCATTGAATTGAAAATCAAGGACAAAATACAAAATAGATAAAATTATTAGAAAAATAGTTGGGCCCTAGTCTCAGTTCCCAGTCATGGGCTGTTCTTGTTATGTGCCTTCAAGTCATCTCAGCTTATTATGGCGACCCTAAAATGAACCTATCACAGGATTTTCTTGGCAAGTTTCTTCAGAGGGGGTTTGCCCTTATCTTCTGAGGCTAAGAGAGTGTGATTTACCCAAGGCCACCCAGTGAGTTTCCATAGCCAAGCCAGGAATAGAACCCTAGTCTCCAGAGTAATAGGTCCAAAACACACTGCAGAAATAATCCAGTTTTGAGAGGGACATAAATATGGCTGAACTTATGCTTTCTTGCTTTCTGCTTCTGTACATGGCTTTGCAAAAGAATCAGTGGTTACAGTAGACTCATAGAATGAGCTACAGAGTAAAGTGTAAATGGGCTATTGGCCCCCACTCTTTTTTTACTGTGTGTGACCATAGTACACACTCACCCCCTCACCCCTCCTTTTCTAGAGAGCTCTGAATACAACGCTCTGGCTCTGCAGTGGCCTTGAAGAGATCAGCCTAGCTAAGTATCTCTTTGCATTAGCTAGTATCCCTTTGCTTTCCAGACTCCAAGCAAATGTAGAGCCAATAAGAAAAATGCGTGAACACTGCATGGACAGTGAATGCAACCAATCACTTGATGTTTAGACAATAGCCAATTAACTGCCTGTTGTATAATCATGTGTGTACTAAATAACCAATTAAGCTAATGCTATGAAAACAATGAACTGTGTTTTGCTATAAAAACTTTTGGAAATGGCTATTGGGTGCGGCAGCAATTTTATCACCATCTGCTGGTGTGCTGTCGTCTTGGCCAAATAAAGTGCGTTTTGCCTATGGACATTTCGGGTTTTCCGCGTTGTCACTTAAGGACACTCCTTTCAAATGAACATGTTGGGAATGTTTCCCTAACATTTCGAGACTGGTTTAACTACCCTGGCTTAATGCTAGAGAATTCTGGGAACTGTAGTTTTGTGAGATGTTTAGCCTTCTCTGTCAGAAAGGTCTTGTGCCACAATAAATTACAATTCCCAGGATTCCCTAGCATTCAGCCAGGTCAGTTAAAGCAGTTGCAAACTGGATTATTTCTGCAGTGTGTTTTGGACCACAGCCTCTTTGTACTGACTTGATGGAGGATATATATACAGAAATCTTCCCATTACTCTGCACCCAAACCCATAAGTCTAGGACTGTCATGTGGGTTGCCATAATTGAGTTACTCACTCATTACTTCAAGTCAATATTGAAGGAAGAGGGGATAACCAGGAAGTACTCATTTGTACAATAACTAATGGCTGGACGATTCAACTGAGGCTTTCACTGGGTGGTGTATCTGAGGAAGCTGGTTTACTCAAAGACCATTCAGAAAGTTTTTTGTCTGGTGTTTCTTCTCACTAGACTTTGGCTGGCTGGAAGCAGCTTCTTCTTCTTCTTCTTCTTCTTCTGGTTCAGATTTGATCCTTCTTTCACTTCTGAACTCTATACAGCTTTGCTGTAATTGAGCATGCTTAACATTTGCCCCTGTTCATGTCATCCCCATTTGGCCTGAGAATAGAACGCCTATTTTCAAGCTTGTGTGCTCTTAGTAAATGTCGTAATCTCACACCTGAATGGAATTGCGCAGGATCTTTGTTTGGGTAGAGGCAAAAACAGCTGAAAACATTTTGACTATTTTGTTCTGTGCAAAGGCTAAATCAATAATAAGTACTTTCCTCTATCCTCAGGTTGTTATTTCTTAATTGTATTTCACTAAATATAGCACACTTCTAAAACAAAGACTCAGGCAGGTTCTTTGCATAGAAAAGTAATTGTAAGGAATTCTTTTCAAGCATTTGCATTTTTGTATTTTTTTTAAAAGGTGTTTGAAACTGTTAAAGAAATGCATTCTCTCACACTTTATGGCTTTGAGAATGTCATAATGTTGAATGCTCAATTTACATGTTTTGCTGCTTCACCAGAGATCGTGGCATTGACGTTACAATGAAAACATTATTTTTTATGTCTTTGTTTCCCCAGGGGAACATCTTTTCAACTTTTCCTGAAATAAATAAGACATTTGTATTTCACAAATGTATTGTTACATGAACTGTGCAATATAACTTCATTTAAAGCACTGCCTAGCTGTCAAATAGAGACTACTGTGAAAAGGTTGCCAGAACGAAAACAGGGGATGGCTCCTGTACCTTCCATGGATCTGTAGCAAAGGAAGTTTCCACAGGTGTTGCTTGCTACCTGGTTGTGTGACAAGCAACCCCTGCTGAAATTCTCTCTTTTATACCATTAAAGGAGAGTCAGCATGATATAGTGGTTTGAGCATTGGACTACAACTCTGGAGAAGTTCTGAATTCCCTCTTAGAAATGGAAGTCCACTGGGTGATCTTGGGTGAATTTTCCTGGATCAGCCTCAGAGGAAGGCAAAGACAAATCCCCTCTGAACAAATCTTGCTAAGAAAACCCTGTGACAGAACCACCTTATGATCACCATAGGTTGGAAACAACTTGAAGGCACACAACAACAAACACTATTAAAGATATAGGCACTGTCCCAGTTCTCATCTTGGAAGACCTAAGAAAGGAGGATATGCTACCTAATGTCAATTCTGGAAGTTGCCCTTTCTGAGCGTTATGTAAATTGCAATGCCCCCTGAATTATGAATTCATGGATTTTCAAAAGGGAATTTAGAACAATTTCTGTGCCAATATGACATGCTTTTACATTGGTATTGAAGCTGAAGCTATATGTTACCAAATTGATATAGGCCATGGCTGGGCAGATTTCAGACATGGCATTAAAAAAAAATCTGGACTTTTGAGGTGCATCAGTCAGAGTCAGGTGCAAAACAGGCTAAGAATTAAAGAACAGAAAGTCTCTAAGCACATGCTCTGTGCCATATAGTAACCAGAATCACATCCTTTCACACAAAAATTATGTGATTTGAGTGAGGTTCAACTAAATGTGTTGTCACACCCCTAGAAGTGATTTTATACCCCAAACTGCATTGTTGGCTAATTTTATTGCAGCTAGAGTGGTATTAGTTTGAGTGTTGGACTAAGACTCTGGAGATCTGGGTTGGAATCCCATCTTGGCCATGGAAATCCACTGGGTGACCTTGGGCAAGTCATAGAATCATAGAATCATAGAGTTGGAAGAGACCACAAGGGTCATCCAGTCCAACCCCCTTCCATGCAGGAAATCACAATCAAAGCATTCCCGACAGATGGCCATCCAACCTCTGTTTGAAGACCTCTAAAGAAGGAGACTCCACTACACTCCGAGGGAGTTTGTTCCACTGTCGAACAGCCCTTACTGTCAGGAAGTTCTTCCTAATGTTGAGGTGGAATCTCTTTTCCTGCAGCTTGCATCCATTGCTCTGGGTCTTAGTCTCTGGAGCAGCAGAAAACAAGCTTGCTCCCTTCTCAATATGACATCCCTTCAAATATTTAAACAGGGCTATCATATCACCTCTTAACCTTCTTTTCTCCAGGCTAAACATCCCCAGCTCCCTAAGTCGTTCCTCATAGGGCATGGTTTCCAGACCTTTCACCATTTTAGTCGCTCTCCTTTGGACACGCTCCAGTTTCTCAATGTCCTTTTTTAACTGTGGTGCCCAGAACTGGACACAGTATTCCAGGTGGGGCCTGACCAGAGCAGAATAGAGTGGCACTATTACTTCCCTGGATCTAGACACTATACTTCTATTGATGCAGCCTAAAATCGCATTGGCCTTGTTAGCTGCCACATCACACTGTTGACTCATGTTCAACTTGTGGTCTACTTGGACTCCTAGATCCCTTTTACACGTAGTTTCATTCAGCCAGTTGTCCCCCATCCTATATCTGTGCCTTTAATTTTTCCACCCTAAGTGCAGTACCTTACATTTCTCCCTGTTGAATTTCATTTTGTTAGCTTTGGCCCAGTTTTTTAGTCTGTTCAGGTCATTTTGAATCTTGATCCTGTCCTCTGGAGTATTAGCTACTCCTCCTAATTTGGTGTCATCTGCAAATTTGATAAGTATACCCCCAATTTTGTCTTCCAAGTCATTGATAAAGATGCTGAATAGAACTGGCCCGAGGACAGAGCCTTGTGAGACCCCACTGGTAAATTCTCTCCAGGATGAAAAGGAGCCATTGCTGAGCACCCTTTGTGTTCGGTCGGTCAACCAGTTACAAATCCATGTAACAGTCCACATTTTACAAGCTTGTTTGCAAGAATATCATGGGGAACTTTGTCAAAGGCCTTACTGAAATCAAGATATACTATATCCGAAGCATTCCCTTCATCCAACAAGCTGGTAATTTTATCAAAGAAAGAGATAAGGTTTGTCTGGCATGACTTCTTTCTCTGAAACCCGTGTTGACTTTTTGTGATTATAGCATTGCTTTCTAGATGTTCACAGACTCTCTGTTTAATGATCTGCTCCAGAATCTTTCCTAGTATAGATGTCAGACTAACTGGACGATAATTATTTGGATCCTCTTTTTCGCCTTTTTGAAGATGGGGACAACGTTTGCCCTCCTCCAGTCTGCTGGGATTTCTCCTGTTTTCCAGGAGTTCTCAAACATTATTGCTAATGGCTCCGATATTACATTTGCCAGTTCTTTTAATACCCTTGGATGTAGTTCATCTGGTCCTGGAGACTTAAATTCATTTAGATTAACAAGGTATTCCTCTACTATCTCTTTACTTATTCTATGCTGAAATTCCCCTAATCTGTCCTCTGCTCCATTATCCTCAGGTTGAGCACCCTTTTCCTTTTCTGAGAAGACTGAGGCAAAGAAGGTGTTCAGTAATTCTGCCTTTTCTCTGTCTTCTGTTAGCATTTTGCCATCTTCTCTACGCAGTGGCCCTACCATTTCCTTCTTCTTCCTTTTGCTGCGGACATATCCAAAAAAGCCCTTTTTGTTGTTCTTAACCTCTCTAGCAAGCCTGAGTTCATTCTGCACTTTAGCTTTTCTGACTTTATCTCTACACAGGCTCGCTATTTGTTTGAATTCCTCTTTGGTGATTTCCCCATTTTTCCATTTCTTATACATGTTCCGTTTCAAACATAGCTCATTTGAAAGTTCCTTAGTCATCCATCCTGGTTTCTTGAGACATCTCCCATTTTTCTTCCTCACTGGAACTGTTTGAAATTGTGCCTTCAGTATCTCCCTTTTTAGAAACTCCCATCCATCTTGAACTCCCTTCTCTTTTAGTATTGTTGACCATGGGATCACACTCAGTATTTAAGTTTACTAAAATCGGCTTTCCTAAAGTCTAGAATGCGTGCTTGACTATACCTGGCTTCTCCTTTCCATTGTATAACAAACTCCAGGAGAACATGATCACTTCCACCTAAGCATCCCACCACTTGCACCCCATTAACCAAGTCATCCTTGTTGGTTAGGATCAGATCCAAAATAGCTGACCCCCTTGTTGCCTCTTCCACCTTTTGGACCATGAAATTGTCTTCCAGGCAAGTGAGGAATTTGCTGGACCTTGTGGATTTGGCTGAGTTTGCCTTCCAGCAAATATCAGGATAGTTGAAGGCCCCCATCACTACTACGTCTCTCCTTTCTGAATGTGTGACCATCTGTTCTTGAAAGACATCATCCAATTCCTTAGTCTGACTTGGGGGTCTGTAGTAGACTCCCACCATAACATCCTTGTTGTTTCCCTGCCCTTTAATTTTTATTCAGATGCTCTCCACCTGGCTTCCATGATTGATGTCCTGGATCTCTTCACTGGTGTAAATATCTCTGACATATAGTGCTATTCCTCCTCCTTTCCTGTTTGGCCTATTTCTCTTAAAAAGGTTATACCCCTCTATTTCTACATTCCAGTCATGAGACTCATCCCACCAGGTTTCAGTGAGGCCTATTATATCATATTTGCTTTGTTGTGCTAGAAGTTGAAGTTCATCTTGCTTATTTCCCATGCTCTGTCCATTAGTGTAGAGACATCTAAGCCCATGTGTTCCCTTTACTTGCTGCCTGTGCAAGTTCTTTTGCCTCCAACGTTTGGGTCCTTGCACTGTTTGCCTTGTTCCCTCTGTGTCAGTTTGACTATTTTCTCCAGCCCTTTTGCCTACCAGAATACTGTCTCCCTCCCCCACATAACTCAGTTTAAAGCCCTCCTGATCAAATTCTTGAGACTGTTGGCAAAAATGTTTTTGCCAACTGGTGTGAGATGCAACCCATCCCTTGCCAGAAGTCCCTCCTCATGGAACTGCAGCCCATGGTCCAAGAATCCAAACTGTTCTTGGCGGCACGATCTACGGAGCCAGTTATTTACATCCGCTATTTTCTTCTCCCTTCCTGGACCGTGCCCTTCGACTGGGAGAAGAGAGGAGATGACAACCTGTGCATCCACCTCTTTCAACTACCCAAAGCCTCATAATCCCTTATGATATTCTGAAGGCTGTGCTTTGCAGTATTGTTGGTTCCCACATGAACCAAAAGAAAGGGATAATGGTCAGTAGGCTTGACAAGTCTAGTCAGCCTCTCCGTCACATCACGGATCTTTGCCCCAGGGAGACAGCACACCTCCCGAGACATCTTGTCAGGCCCACAAACCACTGGTTCAATGCCTCTCAGCAAAGTCCCCAATTACCACCACACGCCTCCTCTGAGGCTTAGTGGCACCTGTTCCCTTTGGTGGAGCTCTCTGGGTCCCCTGCTCTTTCCCTGAGGTCTGTCCCTGCTGCTGTTCCTCATCATCCTTGATAGTAGAGAGAGACTGAAATCGATTCTGTAGCTGTAAGCTTACAGAATGTTCCCTGGTTTCCCTACTTCTGTGTGTGACCTTCCTCCAACTACAGTGGTACCCCGGGATACGAATTACCCAGCTTACGAATTTTTCGGGATACGAAAAAATCCCATAGGGATTTATTGTTTCGGCTTACGAAGGTTTTTTCGGGTTACGAAAAAACCTCGGCGCTATTTTCCGCCACCGGAGGGCAGCAGAGAGCTATTTTTTCCATTAGCGCCTATGGCAATTCAGGTTACGAAGGTTTTTCGGGTTACGAAATTAGCCGCGGAACGAATTAATTTCGTAACCCGAGGTACCACTGTATCTCCTTCTGTTGTGTGTGAAGTGACCTCCTCCTCCCCAGCAACTTTCTCTGTGTGTTTCCTGTCCAGGACCATCTGGTCCGTTCTGGTCAGGAAAACCTCTTGCTCCCTGTGATGCTGGAATGTAGTGACCTGAGCCTCCAGCTGCTGAACTTTCTCTTCTAAGAGGGCTACCAACTTGCACTTAGTGCAGGTGAAGTTCCCCAAATCCCTAGGCAAGAAGACAAACATCCCACAAGTGTTGTAGGTGATTGCAGCAGGGCCTTCAGTGTCCATACTGAGAAGTCTTAAGGAGACACTGAACAAGACTGTGGGCTTCCCCTGCTAAACTTGGCCTTTGTCCCCAAGCTCTGGCACTGAGTTCAAGTCACTGGGCCTATAGTTATGTAGAGCTCCTGGCTACTTTCTCCTTCCAGAGGAAAGTCTCTGGCTCACTTCCTCTGAGGTAAAGTCCCCACAAGCCCCTTAAGGAAAAGAAAAGTGAAAATTTAAATAGCCCCCTCCAACAATGTTTTCAGGTCAGCTTCTCCTCTATTCTCCCAAAGCTCTGTGACTATATAGAAAAATTAAAATTTGCACACCATTAGGTGTGCGCCTCTGCCAGCCTTCTGTAGAATTTAGGATTCAAACCCCTCCCAGCAGTGACTCCCAGAATGCAATAATTCAAAGTATAAGGTTAGATCTCACCAAAAGCACATGGAGAAGAAAACCAGCCCCTTCCTACTTGAAGGAATGAACTAAAAGTCACATTCTCTCAGCCTCAGAGGAAGGCAATGGTAACCCCCCCCCCCCCGCTGAACAAATCTTGCTAAGAAACCCCCCTGATAGGTTTGCCTTAAGGTTGCAGGTTGCCAGAAGTTGGAAGTAGGATGCAGCCATGGCAGTAAAAATGGAATTGCAGTGCTGTAATAGTGCAGTGTGAAAGAGCTCTGGATCCTTTTTCATCCCTTTTCAGTATTTATCCAATTTTTCTTTATAATCTCTACATTTGAGTTAAAAGACATTTTTCTAAACATATTTCCCCCCAAAATGTACACTCCTTAATATTGTTCTTTCAAAATAACCATTTAAAAAATGTATGCTGTTAACTTCTTTTTAGCTCAGAACTGGAACTTTTAGGAACTGCAAATTACCCAATGGATAATAAACACATTGTTTTGAGAGGTGTAGATGAGGTCTTGGAATCCACAAGACTGAATTCTTCAGGTATCCCTGAATGTGTGCCTGTCTTCTCCCAGTGACAGGCAACAGCAGGCAGTGTCTTTTAGCACCCAGTCAAACATTCATGGGGTGTGTGTGACAGTGCCCTCCTACAAGATTATATCACTTCAGTTGTGATGAAGGAGTCACATGTCTGAAAGTGTGCTCACATAAACATTACAGGCAAGTAAGTGGGGGGGAGGGAATAGAAAAAAAGAACATTTTGGTGGTGGCACAAGTTTAGATTACTGCACTACCTACTTAAAAACAGTTAATCTTTCCTATATCTCTGATAGTTTGTCCAGAATAGGGTGGATCCAAAGTTTATTCTGCCAGTCAGGGGAGCCTGTGAGTTGAGTCCCAAGAAGAATGCTCTCTCTGGAAGAAAACATATAGGGAAATGACCTTTAACCATTCCTTTCCTCCCTCTTTAACTTGTATTGCAAAGCTTGGGAAAGTTACTTGAAACTTTTAGAACCTCCAGCCAACTGGGCTACTCATCACTTTCTCTGAATCATGTATCCTGCTAGGGTTGCCAGGTTTCAGGGTACCAGCTGACAGAGAACTACCATTTTTCCAGGAGATCATACACACCACACCATTGCAGTGCTGTTATTCTACTTTAAATGCCAATTTTGAGGTTTATAGCTTGGTTAGGAGCACCAGAGGAGCTCTTGGGCGGAGACCTCTAAGTGCCTGTTTCTAAAGTGCAAATCCCAGGATCTGACAGGATGTTGCCACAGAGTTAGAGTCCAGTCATGATGTACCCTGATTCCTTTGCATTGTCTTCTGCTTCTTTCTGGATGTCAAGTTCTAGGAGGTACCGCTGGGGGATTTCTGTTTGACCTAAACTGCCAGTCTCAGTATTTCTTAGGATGGAACCATGGCTGTTAAAGTGGAATAATATTGCTATAATTCTGTAGTGTGAATGTGCCCCAGGTCACTAAGAGAAAGACAAATCACAGGGTAAGTAGTTCTGGAAGAGGAGAAAGTACATGAATCTGGCTTTAAGATCTAGAATCTCATTACCATCCACAACCACTTGGCAGTGAGGCTATCTGGCTCAGCATGATGGTATGTATGTATACCAGAAAGTAATGTATCAGCACACCAGAAATGTATCAGGAACCCCAGAAACTCAGGAGAAAAAGGAAGGGACCAACATGAGAGCTGGTAGGTGCCTGCACTTTGGCCCATCATACTTAAGGAGCAAGGCAAGGAATGGAGCACCAGAACTGTGAATCATCTGCTTTTGTGGTGTATAGACATTGGCAGCTGTGGTACAGGGCTCATAAGCCTTCTAAAAGTCCCAACAACAACATGCAGCATGGGGAAATTCCCTACAAGGCATGCATGCTGTAGGTAAATTTTTGTGATATGACTATTGCAGCAACTAGTCAACTACTGGATACATTTAACTGCCTGACTAGTCCCTGCTTAGTGCTTGGCCCATTTACCTAGACTGCCCTCATGCCTGACCCAGAAGCAGTTCTCAATTAGATGCCATGCCTCAATTACATACCATGCTGGACATGCTGTCTCTGTGACTTCAAAGGAGACCATGACATCCCATGCATTATTTCTGTGGCACCCCAAGTTCCTGCACCCTGGTCTCAGGTTTTGGCCCTGAAATCATAGAGAATGAGGCACAATTGACCTGGCAATACTTTGAATTACTGTTCTTATTATAGAGAGTCCCCAACCTTTGGAATCAATTTTGGGGTGTGTTTTAGAAATCTTCAATTGAAGAATCAACCAAGATTGCTTTTCCATCTGCCAGGTGCTTGAGGACTTAACATCAAACACTGGCATGGAAAGATGGAGCATTCTCAAGAAATATATGCAACACTTGGCTGTTCCATGGGGAACAGATCTAGAAGTCAGAGGACATGCCTATTATACAATCAACCCATCTGCCTGGACTCAAGTGTCAGAGGGAACCGTAGTGTGGCAGTGCCAGCCAAAGGACGCATGTGGGCACATAGCCTCTGTGTAGTTTCCCTGTCACCTGGGAGTGAGGCAGGTCCCAGCATCTCTGATTTGGCTGAACCTCCAAAATCTCTTAAGAGGACCTTCAACAGGATCAAAGGGCTGATTGTCCCCTTTCTCCCCCTGCCCCCACCAAAACCTTTCCTCATACCACCTACTCAAGTTGTGATGATTGATAAAACAAAAAAGTATGTTGAAACAAAACTGAGTTAGAGGATGAGCCATCAAAGCCTGAATGTTGGAGAGAACCTCAGGGGAGCCTACAATATACTCCCAGACTGGACAAGAGTAAAGCCTATGGCTTCAGTGTCCAGTGCTCAGAGGGTCTGAGCTGATGATTGATCACCTTTTCCCCAGGTGCTTGAAATGGTGCATGGGTTCCTGAGGGGGGAGGAACGTATATACTGAGAAGAAAAATGGCAGCTCCCTGCTCTTCTGTGCCACTCCACAGTAAGCAAACAAATCTGCAGATGATTCTCAGTCCGCAGGTTATGAAAGATCTACCACTGGCTTCAAGCGCACAATCAAAATGGCTTCATAAGATTTTACGACACAATTCATAAATGGATAAATTATTAATTTCAGTCAAATTAAGGGAGTGTACAGCATGAAACTGTACTTCGCTTCCACTTGAAAGCATTCTCTTAACCATTGGTGTGACATTAACTGGAAAAAACAATGGTATTGTTCTTTTAAATCATTTACAGCAAGACGTAAATTGTTGGTTGTCTAACATCTCCTAGTTCTTCTTAGTCCTAATTTAGAACTGAGGCCATTTGATTTATGACTTTTTGCAAGAGGTCCAGCTGCTTTTCCATGCATGGATTTAAAAGATAGCAAGACATTGCACTGCTCACAGTTTAAATCTTCAAAAACAGAATGAAATATTTTTTAAGCCAAGAAGATAGATGTACTTGTTCTAGAGCAGATTGTATCTATATTCAGTGGGACTGTCTGTTGAGTTAGACTATTTGAAGAACAATTATTCAGGAAATAATCTAAGTTTACTTTCCCTTGTAATAGGACTGAGTCAGCATTCTTTTGGGGTTTTTAAGTGACATTTCAATTACAATGCATTTTCAAGTGCATGGAACTGAATTAAAAAGTGTGTTCCTAATTAATTTGATACATATCCACATGCCCTTATTTATTTATTTTTACAAAATGTATCCTGGGATGCCCCAAGACAATTTGCCATTGAAGCAGAGAAACAAACACACATTCAATCTGGGAATTTATCCAAGTCAAGATGTACAGTATCCCAAGCCAGGTTAAACCTGCAAGAAACTTTCTCTACTTAAAATAACTTGCAGCTTTTATATGATGCCCCAAATCTGTTGCCTGAGGCAGCTGCCTCACTCTTACAAATGGTAAGTCAGGCTCTGAATCTAGCATCTCTATGGTCTCTTGTGAATTCATGTACTTTATGGCTTGGGCCCAGGATACCTAAAGGACCGCCTCTCCCCGTACATTCCGCCTCGCACCCTCAGAACGTCCGGGCAGCAATTACTGAAGGTGCCTGGGGCGAGATTATCCTCCACTACACGGAGGACATTTTCCACTGCTGCCCCAGCCCTTTGGAATACGCTGCCCATTGAGCTCCGCTCGACTACCACCCTGGTCCAGTTCAGGAAGGACCTGAAAACCTTCCTGTTCCAACAGGCATTCCCCGAATAAAATCCTGTGGGCCTCCCTCCTCTTCCGTGGCCAAGAGGTTGGGCTATGGGGCTTTTAGCCTGTTATTTTTATTGTTTGGATTATTTTATTTTTATGCTTGTATTTTACATTGTTTTTATTGCTGTTTTTAACCTATGTTGTAAGCCGCCCTGATCACAGGAAGGAGCGGGATAGAAATAGAACTTTATTATTATTATTATTATTTACAACAAGACCTGGGTGTAATGTGAAGATAATTTGACATATATACAAATAAGTTGATGACATGTATTTCAATATCCTTCCCCCATAAAAATGAAAGAGAATGGAATCTGCACTTCAGTCATCCCAATCTATTATTATTATTATTATTATTATTATTATTATTATTAAGCTTTATTTATAGTGTGCTATAAATTTACACAGTACTTTACATATAATCAGTTAAAAATAAAATAAAATAAAATAAAATAAGCCTGCCTATGGTGTACATTCTATAACAATAATTTAACATAATACACATTAATACAAATTAACATTAAATAATAAAATATAGCAGGCCACAAATAAAAAACAACCCTACAATAACTATCAAGTGATGTCTGGGAACGCTTTCCTGAACAGTATAGTCTAACTCAACATTAAAGCTGGGTTATTAATTAACATTAAAGAAGTGATAAACCATGTTCAGGAGGGAAGGAGGTTCCAGGAGTGAGGAGCAGCCAGTGAAAAGGGGTGGATACGGGCTGGAGATGAAAAATCCTTGGCTGGGACAACAGTCCCTGGTTCCTAGAACAGAGGATGCAAATGGGAATGTAAGGGAAAAGAAGCTCTGATAAATAAGGAGGGGCCAGCCTATGCAGAGCTTTAAAAGTCATCAACAGTAGTTTGTAACGAATACAGAAAGGGAGGGGGATCATGGAAGGATGACAATAAAGGAGAAATATGGTCAAAGCGATGAACAGAACTGATGATGTGTGCAGCTGAATGCTGGACAGAAAGGATGGAGATGAGAAAGAGAAAGCCCCACCAGAAGGAGGTTACAAAAATTCAGGTGTGAGACTACTAAGACATGTGTCAAGATTTTGGCAGTGGATAACAAAAGAAACAATCAGATTTTAGCAATATTATAAAGAAAGAATCTACTTGCCTTGGCTGTAGCCTAAATCTGGGGGATACATGACAGGGAGGAATCAAAAATGAAACCAAGACTGCAGGCTTCCTGCACAGGTCAAATAGAGATATTGTCAACAAGAACAGAAATAGATCTGTAAGAAGGAGAACTATCCATGTGGATGATGGAAACTGAAGTCCAACCCATCTGCAGGGCACCCTGTTTGAGAATACTGCAGTAGAAGAATCAATTTGTGCTTCTTCAGCATCAAAATGAAAGACCTGTATAACAAGGAAACACATGTTATCTGTTTGCATATTGAGAGCTTACATTTGATTGCCAAAGCTAACATGGCAATTTGGGGGGAAATACTTCTCCATTCTTTCTGTCTCACCCTTCTTCCATTTTCACTTCCTGATCAAAAGACAGACTCAGGCAGTTTTTAGATTTCACTTGATCCTATCCATTCTGCACAGTATCTTTAGGGAGTTCAAGCAACTATAAATAAGATAAATGTGTGATGTCTGTTCTCCTAGAAGTTCTGTTTTCATTGCCTGAGCACATAGCGGTCTGTTCTCCCACCCCGCCCCCAGTTTCTAACAATACTCCTATTAATCAAAGAGAATCAAGCAAACTGCATAATGAAGAAGTTAATGTGATATTAGCATAACATTCCACTTGTTCTTGGAGAAGATTTTGCAGACTCAGGGGATAAACAGGGAGGATTGATGATTGCACAGCATTGCTTCACATGCCCCCCCCCCCCCCACAAAACCTTGATGAAGTCTTCTGAGGAAAAAAGGATTTGCATTAAATGCAAGTGGAGAAATGGGATTTTTGGCTTCCAGGAGTCTGACCAAATTTAAAGGACAACAGCAGTGAGAATGTAGCAGAAACCTAATAAAGTAATAGCAATGTTTGAGGAGATAAAGGGTTCTCCCCCCCTTCAATAAAGAACCTGTGTACAAATGCATAAAATTCTATCCTAGTTTAGTCATCTGTGGATGGTGACTCCCATGTTGGTAGAATGGTGATTCTACTCTGGGTTTTAGTTTGAATTTTAGAGACACTATTAAAATGGCAAATTAAAGTTTGGACTAAAACCCAGAACAAATTCATGACTGACTTGGGGGCCACCTGGTGTCCATCTGCATTGGCAATAAAATGCTGGATGAATGAGACCTTGGTCTCATTATGTTATGTCAAACTGAAGATTTTTGCCCCAGTTTTATACTAAATATGAGACATTGCCAAATAATGATCTTCTTGGTGTTGTAGAAATAGTGTCAACAGAAAAGCTGTTTTTAGTTGCCTAGCAGAATTTATTCATCCATTTGCTGTCTGTACATATAGCCTGCACTTTTCAACACTGCATTGCTCCTAGGACAGCTTATAGTTAAAAGGAAATCTACATAATAGAATGAAATATAATGCATATATGCGGGTAAAAAAAAGCCCTCAAAAGGGCACCAGAAGTTGATAGCACTCATGCCAATGGCTTCAAAATTCAAAATAATAATGTAAAAGTTCTGGAGAAATAGAAAGGTTGCTGTCCGGTGCTGAAATGGCAACAGTGGTGTGTGTGGTCACTCTGCAGGGGACAAAGGAGAGCATTTTTTACTCCTGCAGCCCTGTTCCCCAGGGCTGCAACAATATTTTATGTATCTTTAAATGCTGGAAATGATGTTACATCATTTCTGGAAGCCATTTGGGACTGATTTTGGGACCCAAACCAGTAGTTTTTTTGGGGGGGGGGGGTTAAGGGCTTCTGGAGAGGGTAGTAAAGGTAAACGGCCACATCTGTGGTTGATTTTCTTCACTTTTAGACCATTTGGGGCTGAAAGCCGGGTTGGGAGGGGAATTGGTAAAAAGCTTTAAGGGCTACAAATATGGGGCCTGGGGCCTGTAATTGGCCTAACTCTGGTGAAGAGAACAGGTAAGCCTATCTTATGCTAGCATTTTAATGATTGGGCCACTACTAAAAAGATTTCCTTCTCAGTCCAAAAGATAATGAATCCCAAGCTTCAAATCTGAAAACCTGACTGAAGAAATGTAAGAACCAGAAATTGTCATTGGAGAGAAAATTATTTCTTTTTCAAAAAAATTATTTAAAAAATATCCAACACTACCAAAATACAATAGGTCCATCTAATAA
>NC_056523.1:121917765-121923064 GCF_019175285.1 Sceloporus undulatus | reverse complement strand
TAATAATAATAATAATAATAATAATAATAATAATAATAATAATAATAATAATATCCTGGCCTTCCTCACAGCATATGAACTCAAGGCAACTCCATCCATTCAGAATGCATAGAGAGAAAATTATTTCTGTGATATCTCAGCCACAAAACTTTGTTGGAAAGGATGCCTGGACCCCCCAACTTTCAGCTACTTCATTGTTGTTATGTGCCTTCAAGTCATTTCCAGTTTATGGTGATTCTAAGGTGAACCCATCATGGGGCTTTTTGAGGCTGAGAGAATGTAACTTGTCTAAGGTCACCCAGTGGGTTTCCATGGTCAAGACAGGAATCGAACCTTGATCTCCAGAGTTATAGCCAATGCTCAAACAACTACACCACACTGGTTTTCTTATCACTTCCATAATCTGCTTTATGTATAGCAGCTGAAAAATGGAATGTTATGTCTCTATGAGGATTCATGACCTCAGATTTTTGTCTCAGTTTGATTTGCAAGGCAATTCACGCTTGATTTGCTTTAAGCCTTATAGAACACAATAGCATTTGCTTCCAAGTGAAAATACAGAAAGTTGTATGGCTGGGCAATAATTCCCAAACTGTGACTCATAAAGAATGAATCTCCTGGGAACACAAAGAAGCTACAAGCAGGAAAAAAACTTATGAAGGGATTCTCGTTCATCCATTGCTCTGCTCTGGCTTTGCTTGCTGGTGATGAACACTCCTGCTCAACTCTGCAACTCTCCACTGAAGTCTTTGATGCATTCTCCCAGGTAGAGAAGAAGCAAAAGCTATTGCATTTTCTGGCGTATAAGACTACTTTTTAACCCAGGAAAGTCTTCTCAAAAGTCGGGTGTCGTCTTATAGGGCGGGTGCTGAAACTTCCGAGCTGGACTGGAGAATCTGCAGTCGCCACAAATGGTGGGGAGCTCAAAATAGCCGCGGCCGCATCCCCTCCGTATGTGGCGACCATATGAAAGCAGGAAGGGAGGCACTGCACAAGTACAGTAGAACAAAATCTTGGCGACAGGGAGGGCTGGGCAGGCAGGGAGAGCTGTCCAATCCAAGCAGGCTTTGCATACAACAAGTATTCCTGCTAAGTACCTGCATGTCATAAGCATTTTAATTAAAATTACCATATTGAAATCAAATCTGATTTTTAAATTTTTTATTTGGTGTGTGTTGGAAGAGGGGTAGTCTTATATGGTGAGTATATCCCAAACTCTATATTTTAACTGGAAAAGTTGGGGGTCGTCTTATACGCCCAGTCGTCTTATACGCCGGAAAATATGGTACTTGCTCTGAGAGATAGTATGCTTAAAGTTGTAATGCAAAGAAATAAGAGGAGGGGGAACTCCTCTGTGCACAAGGAATTTGTAATCTTGCATAGTCTAAGTAGTGTGCTCCCATATTGGGGCATTTTCTTTCGTTTTAGAAAGCATGTGTAAAAATAATGTTCTTCTTTGTAGTGAGTTATATACAGTGGCATCATTCTATTAATACAGTAATAGACAACATTTGGCCCTCCAGATTTGCTGCCTACAACTCCCATCAGCCCCACCCAGTAGAGCCAATGATAAGGAATGATGGAGGATGTAATCCAAAACACTTGGAAGGCTAACACAATGGTTCTATCACTCAGAGAACCCTGCGTACATCCTTGCTCAGGATTCAGATCCAGTATTTTATTTCTGCTTGCACATGTATTTTCATAAACTCACCCGCAAGGCACTGTAAGAAGTGTTATGCATACAGTTCATTTACAGATTTAGATAGGTGTCATTTGTACTGCTTGTGCTCTTTGTTCTGCAGAGACTCTTGCAACTACTAGTCAAAAATCCCATATTTCTCTTTTCCACCTGCCAAATGTTGTATACAAACCAATACATTTCCAGTGCCAAAATTGCCTATCTTAAAGTGAGAAACGTCAGATTTGCATCTTGACTATGATCTCAAAAACAATATGATGCTTTGGATTCATTCCTATTCTCAAGTTTTTGGATTTCTGCAGGCATCTAATATAAAATCTCAAAAGTCATTAACAATCAAATATTAATAACCATTGTACAGTACATTATTAACTGAATGCTGTTAATAAATGCTACTGCACATCTCCTATCAAATTTCACTAAATACTGACTGACAGATATTGGACATAAATATCAAACACTATTTGCTGTTTAATACAGTGAGCCAATCATATTGGCCATCTGTGTTCTGGAATTCTGATGGATTGCCCTGCTCCAGATTAGCCAATGCAGGTGTGTGCCCATAGGCATGCTGACATGGGCACATACATATCATCACCCACTGACTAATATGGGCTTGAGCATTTTCCCCATCCATTGGGCAGGAGAAGGGAGGAGGGGATGGAACCAAACCCCGGCTATCAAATATTTGGAAATTATGTGAACATCTGAGAATGTACGGAAAACACTTGGCAGTGAAATTTACAAAAGACAGTTTTGGGAGAACAAGTTTATTTCAGCTCTTGTGTCATCTAAATATTGATCTAATGGCTGATTGCAAAGGTGAACCATCCAGATAGAACTCACCAAGCACTCCATACACATGGTAAAGGCTGCAGGAAGTGGATGTCTCATTTATAAGTTGCCAAGGCAGTGCATTGATCCATACAAACTGGTAGCAGTTACATTGCAGCATTGCTGCCAATCCCAATGATAAACAAGCCTTGTGTATCTATATGTTGGCATACAGATTTTGTTCCTCTTAAATGTGACTCCTGGTATATGGAGGTTGACATCGAAAGTCATTCATGTTTGTCTCCATTGTTTGTGCTTATTTTGTCAGCAAAACTGTAACAGATTCCTTGGGCATCTTCTCTTAGAAATAACAGTACTCTAGATCAGCTGAGGAACAGAGTTTTAAGAAAAAAAGAGCAGTTTGTTAAACTGAGAAAACAAAAACCAGCAAGCCTACTTGCTGTATTGTAAATGGGTTGAAGGCTGCCTATCAGTAGTTAGAATAATTGGCCTGTAGGTCTCCTAGTTAAGATTACTATTTTGTTTAGAAACCTTCATTAGTATAAATAAGATTCCTAATTTAAAATGTGAGTCTATAGCTCACATTTTAAACTGAAATAGTCTAAGCAAGACAATTAATAGTTAATTCCTTCACAATAGTACTTTACCCTGATGAAAAATTAATCTGTATTCAACCCTTCTTTATTAGTTTTGCTTGGATTGCTAGCACTGAACATTTCTGTTCAGCACACATACTGGGTTTTACTAAATGCAATAAATTCTATGCATGCCAGTAGGAAAATCTTAAACTTTTTCCTTAATTAATCCCAAAATGGAAGCTATTATTATTAGTCCTCCTGCTGGGATGGAGATTAGAAGTACAAAACAATCCTGAAAAATCTATTTTTTACAGCAATTTAGCATTTGCATATCTGTGTCAGGACAGTTTGTGTGTTTAATAAAGTGACAAAAATATGGTGGCAGATAAATTCAGTCTTCTTAACTAGTTTTCTGTGCACAGTACAAACAGCTACAAAGACAAAGAACAAAATGATTTTAGAGGGAAATGTTGCAGCTATGGCATATTCTACCTTATTTAGTAAAATCTGGTTACAGTAGGTATATGTGTGTATGTATGACCACAAATCAAATTTTTTTTGCCATCTCCTCCATGAATACTGCTTTTAACACTATCATCTAAAATGGGAATTGTCAGAACTGGGTCAGGGCTGTGGAGAGCTATATTCAAATTCAGTATATTTCAGCTCAGACACCCTGAAGTCAGTAGCTCATCATGTTATCAGTCTGGAAGTATCTTAAGCCATATCAGGTGTTATAAAACTAGTCAATGTAAATTCATGATGGAATCAGGGATCATGTTTTACCCTTGTTGTATATTTATTTCCACTACCCTGACCCCTCCTGTGTGACCCATGAGGAGCAACTTTCTGAAGAGGAGCATGTTCTCCATCTGTGGAGATTCATAGAATATTGTGCAGAGCCTCTCTAGAAAGCTATTCTTCACATGAGGGGTGCAATAGAAATGAGAAAGAAGTGTAGCAGAGCTAGCTCATTCCCCCTCCTCATGTGTTTATTCTGTAACACTTGCATAGGGGTGAAATGAACAGCATCTCAGACATCTTGAGTTTTTGTCCACGGGTGGGGAGACTCCAGTGTCAGTTTCCTCCTGCCTCTTTGTGACTCTCTCACAAAGCTGTACTATCAACTACTTCACCAGAAGAAAACGTCTTGGGAGAATACATATACCACAATCTGCAGTGATTTCTCTTTCCATTACCAGGCAAGCCAAAGCATATTGACTGCTCTTTATACTAATATCATTTGCGGTCTCTCTTTACACACAACTTCTTACCATGCTGTATTTGGCCTTCTGATCAGCCTTTAAAAAAAAAAAAATCATAATTCCCCCAATGACTGTTCCAGAAGGAAGCATTCTGAAACCCAACTATACAAAATTAAAGGGAGGCAATTCAGTCCTCCACATGGAAATAGGTAGGAGGCATGCCTAGAATTATCCTTTTACTGCAAGTGACCACTGGTTCAGGCAACAACACACACAAAAAAGGCAGGGAACCCCCTAACCTCTCTGTCACCATGCAAAACACTTGACATTTTTATTACATCATAGACACTGAAATTCTGCCTATGTCAGTCCTGTCTCAGCCCTGAGCCGGGAGCCAGTGTGGAGTAGTGGTTTGAGTGCTGGACCAGGACACTGGAAGGCCAGGGTTTGATTCCCTGTTTGGCCATGGAAATCCAGTTGGTGGCCTTGCACAGGTCACACTCTTTCAGCCTCACAGGAAGGAGATTACTGCATATCGTTCTCAGAACGTTCTGCACGTAATGTGATGAGAACATTCCTGGAACGGATATTACTGCATTGAGTAAACTGGAACGTGATCAGAACGTGATTGGAACGCTTTTTACCGCACAGCGCTTCCTTTTTCTTGAAACCGTTCTCAGAACGGTTTGCTGTATTACGTTTTTGTGGGCTGTGTACTGATGACGTCGCCACTCAGTGGTTGGACAGCTCGGGAGAGGCGCTGCTACCAGGAAAGAGGAAAAAGGGAGGCTTGGGGCATGGAGCTCGCCTCTCCTGAGTCCCTCGGCTTACTGAAATCCCTCACCTCCCTTCCCCATAGGAATCAATCCAAAAACGGAGTTTAAAAGGAGCAGAGAGCCCTATGGGTCTTCATCTGGGGAGGCAGAGGTTGCTTGGCTATGGGGATGCCCTGCCAACTCTCTCTCTTCCCTCTTTCCCCATAGGAAAGAATCCAAAAACGGAGTTTAAAAGGAGCAGAA
>NC_056523.1:121887388-121917755 GCF_019175285.1 Sceloporus undulatus | reverse complement strand
AGCCCTATGGGTCTTCATCTGGGGAGGCAGAGGTTGCTTGGCTATGGGGATGTCCTGCCATCTCTCTCTCTCCCCTCTTTCCCCATAGGAATCAATCCAAAAACGGAGTTTAAAAGGAGCAGAGAGCCCTATGGGTCTTCATCTGGGGAGGCAGAGGTTGCTTGGCTATGGGGATGTCCTGCCATCTCTCTCTCTCCCCTCTTTCCCCATAGGAATCAATCCAAAAACGGAGTTTAAAATCTCTCCCAGATGCAGATCCAAAGGGCTCGCCTCTGCTCCTTTTAAACTCAGTTTTTGGATTGATTTCTATGGGGAAGGGAGGTGGGGGATTTCAGTAAGCCTAGGGACTCTGGCCGGGAGAGTGCTTCTCAGCCTCACTGAGAAGTCTTCCCTCCGAAGATTCCCTTGGGAGGGAAGGAAGGCAAGCGCCCCCCACCCCCCAGCTTGTCTTCCCTCCGAAGGGAGTCTGAGGTTTCTCTTGGGAGGGAAGGAAGGCAAGCCCCTATAAAACGTTGGGGCTTCATATGCTGGCATATGTTTGAAGAAAATAGGATAAAACCTATGTAACTTGATGGGCCAAGGGCAGAGTCCCCTCCTTGGCAGCCTGGGCTTTAAGGGAACTCCACGGAGGTCCCTTCAAGCGGAGGGAAAGGGAGGGGACTGGACCAAGGGCAGAGCCCCGGCAGCCATTGCAGCTCTTTAAACCGGTTAGAAAAGAAGAGTCCTCTGCTGTCAGCTTTTTGGCAGCTTGACACCCTTTTGCTCCTGTGTGTGTGCATGTAATGTGTGCCTTCAGGTTGTGAGCTTCCCTCCCCGCTTTAACTCTTGTCTGGCTCTTTGCTATGGAATTCTGGGAGTTGTTTGCTTGCTTTTGTGTGGTGCTCCAAACAGAGGAGCTTTTGTGGGTTCCCTCCTGGAGGGAAGGAGGAGAAGGTCCTGGGCATCCCTGCCTCCTGCATTGTGACAGCACAGGAGCCCCACTGGACATGACACTAGAGGCCCCCGCAGAAGCAGCCAGACCCTCTCCCTCTTGCTCTCTGCTCTGGTCTTCCCTTTTCCTCTCTCTTTCTCTCTCTTTCCCTGCTTTCCTCTTCTCTTCCTTGTCCCACCTTTCCTCCCTTTTTCCTTTCCTCCCTCCCTCCCTCCTTCCCCCCCCCCCTCTCTCTCTCTCACACACACACCCTCCCTCACTGCAGTCGCTGGCCTGCCTGCCTCCCTGCCTGTCATTCTTTCAGCCAATCAGGAGATGGAGGAATGAGAGAATGGATTTGAGAATGGATAAGAATACCGCACAGACTTCTGTTGGAACGTTCTCATCACGTTACAGCTCTCTGGGAACACATTCAATCTGTACCCTCCTGGAACACATGTAGAACACATTTAGAACGTTCTCAGAACCCGATTGGAACACATACGTGCGGTATTCTTAAATGTGTTCCGTTCTCATCACGTTCTGAGAACGTTCTCAGAACGCAGTGCGGTAATCTCCGAAGTCATGAATAAATTCTGCCAAAAAAACTCCATGGTAAGTTTGTGATAGGGTCACCATAACTTAGAAATGACTTGAACGCACACACAACAATAACCAACTCTGAACAAGCCTGGATTTTCATTCATGAAATTTTAACTCTATGAGAATTAAAAATGAAGGTGTTTCAGGGTAAGGTTACCAGTCTGTGGCTAGAACAAAGACACAAGGCCTATTCCTTGGATTTGATTCCAGGTTTAAGAAAGCCACCAGCTTCATCATGCTGCATCCCAGTGACAGATATTAATTTTGCAAACTCCTATTACCTTTTGCTCCTGGAGAAGGTTCTGCTGCTTACAAATATTCCACAGATGTTTGCTAGCTAGACCCAGTTTGAGTTACTTGGTTCAGTCCCTAAAGCCCCTAAAAGCAGCCTGCTATACTCTTACACCATTACATAAGAAACAGTAACGAAGGCCCAGAACAGATGGGCCTTTGAGGCGCCCTCGTCACGTGCGAGGGTTGCCTGGTGGGTGGAGCGCCCACACGCCCAGCAACCCTCGCATGCGATAAGGGTGTCACAGCTGTGGCGTGTGTCCACCATACAGGGCGCGTAAAGGTGTTGTTGCAGCTGTGCCACTTCCAGATGGGGTGGTGCAGCTGTGATATCATCGCGCTGGCTCTGGTGCTTTGTGGCAGTGCAGCAGTACCGCAAAAAGGAGCCGCTTTGGTTGCTGTGTCACTCCTGCAGAGCAAAGAGAGGTGCCAGTGAGGTGCCTCTTTCTGGCAGTCTGTACCCTGCCTAAGATTCTTACAAAACTTTCCTCTGATCTTCTCAGAGTCATATATCCCCTATTCATAGGTTAAATTTACTCAAGGTGGCATATTGGTTACAGGAACATTAGCTGTCATCCCCATTACTTTTGTCTTCATCATTTTAAAGAAATGTCTGCAGTAAGAAGCCTTTTCTACCCATGATTTAGAAACCCACATGATTTAGAATCCTGGTATTCCCTAGTTCTCCAGGGGGAGGGAACCTCTAAAAAAATAGAACTTCGCCTGCAACAGGATTGGCAATGAAGTTTGAGAGAAACCTAGACTGCATTCCCACTATGATATAAAGCGAATAGCTGATCGGGTTATATGACTGTTGTTCCCATTTGAAACCAGTTCTGATCCTGCTGTAATCAGTTTGAGTTGTGATGAAGTGAGGCAAGCACAAAAAGTCCACTCTTTCCTGAGGCTAGTTTTTTGGCAGTTCTTTTGAAAAAAATCAATTCCAAAGCATGTTCAACAAGTAGGAATGATGGATCTGAATTACATCATTCTGGGCTAATGGCAGAGGGGTGTTTACCATCCTTCCTTGGTTTTTGGTAGATCCACCCCCCCAGTGTTGCCTTTGTGCTTCTGGTGTGACCTATAGGTGCATGATTTTTTTAAAAAATTGACAGAAGATTTGATTCATTGATTTTGCAACTACTTACAATTACTCAGGCAGCAAGCCGGGTGATCAGGCCAATGGCAGCTCAGTGAGGCAAGTAGTTGCAAAACCAATAAACTGAATCTCCTATCATTTATTTTTTTTTAAAATATAGATCCCAAGCTGGGCTGCCTCTTACATCACCGATGACACGCAGATTATTGACATACATTTTGAAGTGGTGAAAAATAGTGGGGATGATAATCGTTTCAAAAAAGAAGCAATTACAAGGAGTTAATGAATGATCCGCTTTCATAGTGGGAATGATGGACCTTTTGGAATTGATTCACTAACATGGAAAAAAGGCGAATCGCAAACCAGTTTAAATGTAAATGGGAATGGGACCTTTGTATGCTCATCTCCTTCCTTCAGCCTCTGTACATGTTATGAAGTTTGACTTTCATACTCAGTGAAAAAATGTTTCCATAGGCCACAGGAGGCTATTCTTTCTAAATTTTGTTGATCTGACAGGATACATAGAAGATTTATATTAAGGCCAAATGAATATTATAAGATTGTATATACAGTGCTGTGTAAATTTACAGTGCTATATAAATAAAACTTAATAATAATATTTTTTTTGTTCATATAATTTGCAGACACAGGAATTGCAAGTCTTCATTTAAGCATCTCTCAGCTTATGGGAGAGATGCAATCCCCCCCCCCCACACACACACACAATGCCAGGGATCAGTGCTATATTTGTCCTCAACACCACTCCCCAATTTCTTTCCTTGAAATTTGCCAGAGAGTTCCAGCCAATGGTTCAGGCTCTAGCACCAGCCACTTTAAGTAGCACTGTTTAATTTCATTTCATTTCTACACCACCTTTCTCTGGAATGAACCAAAGGCAACTAAAAAGAATAACCTAAAAAGCAATACATTAAAAAACAATTAAAATCACCACATTAAAACAATATAGTAAAACAGTCTAAAATCATTAAAAACATAAAAGGTTAAAGCACTCTCCTGCCACTGGGGAGGGCATTCAGGCAGTACAGACCACGCCGTATGACACCCAGAACAGGGGTCACATCCGGTTTGGTCCTCCTCCCCCTTTGATGCAGGAGGGGTGCAGGCATACCCTTGCTAGCTCCTCCAGCTCTCGGCTTCCTCTCCAGTGAGAGAGCATGGGGACAGGGTAGCAAGAGGGGCATGCACACACCCTTGCCAGCAGCTCCAGTTGTGGGCTTCCTCTCTTGGGAGAAAACCCAGGGCCAGAGGAGCAGGAGGGGCACACATATGCCCTTGCCAGTTGCTCTGTCCCTGTGCTTCCTCTCCAGGGAGAAAACCTGGGGACAGGGGAGCAGGAGGGGTGCATGCACACCCTTTTCACATTGGGCATTACCATAGTTGAAGATGCCACTGCTTCTCCCCCATAAGAAGCCTTGTGGGAGTAATTACACATTAAATGTCACCTTGAACAAAAGGGTCTTTGGTTGTTGGTGAAAGGAGAGCAGGGAGGGGGCTAGCCTAGCTTCCTGTTGAAGGGAGTTCCAGAAGGTGGAAGCAGCCACTGAGGCGGCTTTCTCTCATGTCCTTGCCTGCAATGGTGGTGGGACTGAGAGAAATCCACCTCCTGTGTATCTTAAGATTCTGGAGGTTTCTATAGGGAGATTTAGCCCATGATATCATAAAAAGAAGCATGAACTATATGAATTTCATACCTTTTGGTATGTATTTAAATAGTATATCCCCACTTACCTATAATGATCATAAACAATGGTTTGATCAAGAGTTAATGTGCACCCATTCAAATCAAATTAGGTTCAGTGGGTTGGCTAAAAATATGACTAATTCTGGATCATCTCAAAGTTTCTGTATTTTAGTGGGTGGCTATAGGCAAGCATGGCTCACATCTGTATGGGGTTGCAACCAGCCCCATCTCATGAAGACTCTCAGTATGACTGAGATTAACATAGTAATTTGATTAAAAATACATGAGCTTCAGCAATCATTTGGAACATTTCCCATTGGTCCTTCATACTAGAGGAATCAGACCTATAGACAGTGGGTTTTTAGTATCCACTGGGATTTGGTTGCAGAACCACCATGAATATCAACATCTGTGGATGCCTGAGTCCCATTATATACAGTAGCAAGGTTTGCTTTTTGAATTTTTTTTAAAAAATATATATTGTCAAGCTGTGGATAGTTGAAAGCTGTGGATGCAGAATCTATGGATATGGAGGGCTGACTGTACAGTGATTCATCTCATGTCTTTCAAATATGCTCCAGAGGGCTGAGGACATTGCAGGACAGATTTTGGTATGTATAGCAGGGTGGTGAGGAAGAAGATGGCCCAAGGCATGAGCTGGGATCTATTTGTGTGACATTGGACATGCCTTCAATCTTCAAAGTGTCTAGATTCCAAATTCCAAATAACACTTGCATTCCCAGTATGCTGTATGCCATATAATGAGAGTAGCTTACAAACAACATTGCTACAGGTTTAATGACACTGTATTTCATATCATTGATTCTGTTCCAAAACATCGTCTTAGTTTGGCAAGTTTTTCCGCGTTGACAGTGATGTACACAGCTATGAGTTAGATTGAAACTTAATCACGCTTATAACAGGCCGACTAAAATCAATGTGACCTCAATTAGTTTCATTGATTTAACTGGGCCCCTGCAAGCATGAGTAAGTCTGGATCCAACCCTGCATATGTGGTAATCTGGCTTCTACACCCAATTAATTAAATGCAAGCTTTCCTGAAATGAACAGGGCTCACTTCCATATCAATATGTTTTGGACTAAGGTGTTTCTAGAAGAAAAAGATGATAAGCTGGCAGCACTACAGTGGATATGTTTACATCAGAGTGTACCATCTGGCCTGCGTTTAGGGCATTTCAGCCCTGTGGAGTATGCACATGGACAGTTTTTGTTTAGCTGCAAGCTTGGAATCCACCCCATTCCACTGAGAAATTCAGTAGGACATTTGTTTCCGAAGGACACAGGCACAAATCATTAGCCAAGTAATCCTCCCTTACCTAATTTTCCATATTCTCCTGAGATTTGAGTTTAAAAGTAGCCATTTTCATACATGTCTTCTGCAGATTAACTTTGTGATTGTTTTTACCTCTACCTTCCATCTGTTTAATTCAAGAAAAGTTTGTGGCATTCTGTTCACTGCCCAGCTAAGACTTTGAAAACCTGTTTCACTCATTTTGTGGTTTGGTTGGCAATTGTCCTTTTGATGGCCACAGTACTTTTCTTTTTGTTTGAAGAATACTACCAATATTTCAGTGTACCTGAATTACTCCTACTTTGTGCAAACTCTAAAATACCATCAATTTCCAGGCATGAAATTTTTGTGTTTATGGCAGACCAGGTTTTATCTTTTATCATCACCAAAGTTGCCTCTTATACCATTTTAAAAGATTTTGAATTGTTCATTGTCCTACTGATTTGCCACTTTTCATTTTCTGTTCCCAGCTGCTGTTAAAAAATATGTATGTGGTCAATCTGGAACTTTCCAGTACAATACAGCCAAAGTTGCATCAATATGAAAGCGCTCCAAGGCACAAGCATTTTGGTTGTGTTGTGCTTCCTGGGAGGAATCAAAAGCCATCTGAGAGCAGCTTTGACTAGAAGAGAGAAAGGTCACAGACTGGTAACATTTTTACCCCCCGAAGAGACCTGAAAGTCAGTTATGAAAGCACTGAGTCTGTCTGACACTGTAATCTAGTCACCCCCAATGTGGGGTGACTAGATCTTTTGTAGCATTACTGTACATGCATAATCTAATCTGAGTATGACCAATGGCCAGGGTTAATTATTTCAATATTTTATTTTATTTTAATCCTGGATTTGTCTCAGCACAGAACATAAGGGAGCTTGCAACAAATTAAAATGAAGTGTTGTACAGCCAAACAAACAAACAAACAAAAAAAAACCCTAAAATAAAAAATCCTGATCAGCACAAAAGTTAAAATACCATTAAACAATTATATTAAAATCACAAACAGTTTAACATGTATTTAAATTACAATTTAAAAATATATCAGAAGAGCACATAGCACATTAAAAGCTCCTTCTGCTAATATATGTTAAGAGCCAAAGGCCTGCCTAAATAAAAGGGTCTTTGCCTGCCAATAAATAAACCTTCTGTGGGAGAGACTTCCACAATCTGGGAGCAACCATCACGAAGGAAATGGGAATGCAGTTCAAAACATGTGGAGGTTATCAATTTGAGGAAGACTTAAATTTTCCAGTTGTATACTGGGCATAGATTTTTACATCACACTATACTGTTTTAGTGCTATTATCCCACTTTAACAGCTATGGCTGCCTCCTATGGAATCCTGGGATCTGTAGTTTAGGGAAGAGCATTTAGAATTCTCAGCCAGAGAGCTCTGAGGTGTTAATGAACCACAAACCCCAGAATCCCAAAGGAGAAAGCCATAGCAGTTAACGTTGAATAATAGTGCTATAACAGTGTACTGTGATATTGACCTTGGGCACAAAATAATAGCTGGCATCCTGTATGTAACATATGCAGGTGTAAATCCAACTATAGGGGGAGATATTCATTATTTTCTTCGTGCAATAATCCTATGGACACTGAACTGACCTGTCCCCGCAGCTCCCCAAAACAGGGGTCCTTTGGAAGTCGTGGAGGATGACTGTCATCATGTCTCCAGCTCTAGGAAGATAGTCAGATGCTGCATGGCTATCTCATGTCCTCCCCCAGTCACTAAATGACCACATAGAGAAGGGGGAGACTTCTCTGTGTGGGGAGAGGTAGATAGTGCATAGTTCTGTCTGGTGGAAACTTACATTCTATCAAATGATGCATTTCAGTATTTGTATCTTGGCCAATATTGCCACTCTATTTATATGCATGAAGAACAACCTCCAATATTATTTGCATTAATAATTTCCATTTTCTACCATACTAAAGTATAAATCCAATATAAACTTTGACAGATATCTTTTTGAATGCTCTACCAGTATAGTTACACAAGAGAGCCAGAAGAAAGAGATGGAGGGAAACAGTGGCCAATGAGTGTGTTTTGGGTCAGAGGGCATGTATGTATGTCATTGCATGGCCTGAAGGAAACTGTTACTCAAAGAGCTGCGGAATATCTTCTTTTGCAATACTCCCCAAAGTACCTAAGCTGGCATAAACAGTCACCGGAGATTATTGCATGGAGAAATACTCTTGATATAGATGCAGGATTGAAAACTCAAAACCAGGTGTTATTGCATGTGCCAGCAGCTGGGTGAGTGCAAGCCAGATGCAGCCTGGATCCAGCTGTGCTTATCCCATGGCTTTTCAAAAACTGGAGCTTGCCATTTTTGAAATTCTGCCAGATAGGTATGGCTGGGATTTGGGCTGTATCTGGGTTGCATTCACCTGGCTGCTGGCATATGTGATACCACCCTGCTTTAAGTTTTCAATCCCACATCTATATCAGGAGTATTTCTCCATGTGATAATCTCCAATATCAACATAAATCCAGTAATTTTGTCAGGTCAGCAACAGTGGTCTGTGAATAATGTGGTCCTCCCTTGAGGAACAAACTGGAGCTGTTATGGAAGGCTGATACTGTTGGTGTTTAGGAAAAGCAACAAACAGTCCCTCCAGTGAGTACAAGCGTCTATCTTTGGAAACTATACCTTTAGAAACAGTTTGGAAACTTCAGAGGGTCCAGAATGCTGTGGCCAGAATGCCAACCAGAGCCAATTATAGGAAACATATTACTCACAACAGCTTCACTGGCTACCAATTCATTTTCAGCCACAATTCGAAGTGCTGGTCATGACCTATAAAGCCCTAGATGGTTTAGGTCCAGATTATTTAAAGAACAGTATCTCCCCATGTGAACCTGCCAGAACACTAAGATCATTAGGGAAGGCTTAGTCTTGATCCCACCAACATCCCAGGCTTGCTTGGGGAGGACACGAGAGAAAGCTTTCTCGGTGGCTGCTCCCACCCTCTGGAACTCCCTTCCATGGGAGGCTAGGCTGTCCCCCTCCCTGCTTGCTTTTCTACGGCAGGTCAAGATGCATTTAAGTAAGCATTTAAAATATAAGTACACCACAGTGGTTTTTATATTGAGCATGTGTATTGCCTTTTAACTTCCTTTATATTTTTAATGTAATTTTATATTGTTTTTAAGTGATTTTAACTGTTTTAAATTTTATTGTAATACTTTTTTAAATCTGTGAGCTGCCTTTGGGGGGAAAGGTGGCATATAAATGAAATGAAATGGATGGATGGATGGATGGATGGATGGATGAATGAATCTGTCTGCCAAAGGAGCTGGCAAATGGGCTAATGCTTGTGGGCCAGAAGAAAGGGGAAGATTGCCTCCCTGTTTGTTTCACACACTGTACTTCTGATAAGTACTTCTGATAAGTGATGATAATCATAATGGAATAACACCCATTCCAATTTAATTATTTTAGATATTTTTATTGGATTTGTATCCTGCCTTTGTCCTATAACTGGGAGAGTGTTTCACAGCAATATTGAATTACAAAATGCAATTAAAATGCAAGACAAGATCAAATATTAAGGAAAACTCAATCAAGGGCACAAATTTAATATTGCCAACATAGTGTAGATAAAAACAGGGAAAGGTATGTCCAAAAAGCATCTGAGTGTGGTCAGTATGGAAAAAGTTACTAATGCGGAGGAACACAAAAGCTAGAAAGGCTGGAGCTATTTCCTTTTGTTTTCGCTTACAAGAAAGGGCAATACCACACCCTTTCCTCTTCTATCCCTGCTGTTGAATTGAGGAGACATTTTTGTCATTTTTTTGAGGCACTGTTACCCAAAACTGGTGTGGCATAAAGCATTAGGCCATTTGCATCACACACTGAAGCCAAAGGCAAAGTGCCTTTAGGTTTCTATAAATGCCTCCCACAAGTTCATCAGTGGACAGTCCTTGTGATAAGTAATTCCAGTTGCTGCACTAAGGAGGTACATCATTCATGGTAAAAGAGGCAGAGCTATGATTTTTTTTTTTTGTATATGAGCTATGATTTTTTTCTTTGTATATGATAAATGAAATAATTTTAAAATGATGACAGACAGATTAACACCCCTAAATACAGCACTGCTATTACCATCTCACTGAGATGAATGAGCTTGTCAGAGCTATAGCTATGGAGCCTTTCCCAGACAGCTCTACCCGATTTCCACATGGCTCACATTCCACATGGATTTGATTGCAAGCTTGGTTTAAGGTTATTAAAGTTAAGCATATATCTTAAAACAAGCTAATTAACTACCAAACATTGCTCTGGGGTGTTTGCTTGTTCCTCTGTCATGGTATATTACTGCAATTTGTTCTGCACAGGGCATTACAGTATCTGAAAATTACAGCTGGTACAAAAGGCATCATAACTAGGGTTATTGCATGGCCAAAAGAAAAAAAAAGCAACTTGCCCCTTCCGGGATACAGTTGCTTATGGAATGCAGTCAGGAATTATCACATGAAAAATGCCACCGATGCCACCAGGTGACTGCATCCCAGCTCCCAGCTGTGCTCAGCCACCTGATTTGCAAACACAAGAGCTTCCTGAGTTTGTAAATCAGCTGTCTGAGTGCGACTAGGAGCTGGGATGCTGCTGGGATACAGCCGCCTGGCGGTATCAGTGGTATTTTTCATGTGATAATTCCTGACTGCATCCTGTCAGTGACTGTATCCCGGAAGGGGTAAGTCGCTTTGTTTTGGCTATGCAATAAGTTCCTATGACTCTGGGAGACCAGGGTTCAAATCCCTGCTCAGCCATGTTAACCCTTACTTTGGGCAAGTCACACATGCTAGCCTCCTAAGAGGAAGGCAATGACAAGCTTCCTTTTAATAAATCTTGCAAAGAAAACTCTTTGATAGGATTAGTATGTAGACAGATCTCGTAGCACCTTTGAGACTAACTGAAATAAAGAAATTGGCAGCATGAGTTTTCATAGACTTCAGTCTGTTTCCTCAGATGCATATAGACTAAAGTCTGTGAGGGCTCATGCTGCCAACTTCTTTATTTCAGTTAGTCTCAAAGCTGCTACAAGACCTCTCTACATACAGATTCTACATACTAATATGGATATATCTTTCATTTCTACCACTATGACAGGATTAGTTGGAATTGACTTCACATGACAATAGCAATGGAAGTTTTTAGACCATGTTACACAAGTCTTATATGGATTGTTTTTGCTTTTAATTTGTTTGGGGGTTGAGTTCAAGTATTATGAAATCCTAAATAGCTTATGAACAAGATGTTTTAAAGACCACCTCTCCTCATACATATGTGCTGTATGAGGATTACAACAATCTTCTGAGGCTCTGTTGTACATCCAACTGCCAAAAGAGATTCCATACGTGGAAACAAAGGGCAGATCCTTTTCTGTGGAGACACCACCATTATGGAATTCTCTCCTGAGGGAGGTTGCACTAGTTCCCGAGGGAGGTTGGAGGTTTTTTGGATAGGCAGCCACACATTTTTATTCTGCCTTGTTTTTCGTGATTTTTGAATGACATGGAAGGTTTTCACTGTTCTTCGTTTAACATTATGTTTTAATTCTGGTATATTTAAAAATAATTTTGTATTGTAAATTGCTTTGGGGCTCTTGTTCAAGCCAAAATTCACTACAGAAATGTTTTTGTGTATATAAATAAACATAGTTTTACTCAGAATACATACATTTTGGCAAGAGTCCTGCATCCAGTTACGTGAGGATAAACGAAACTCCGTGGGCTTATTTACAGACTTGCAAAAGATGGCTTTCTTTGCATTTTGTAAGACAGCCTTTCTTTCCTTTCTTCTTTCACTGTATATAAGAAGCAGAACATTTTGCATACAAATGTCTAACCTTAAACCCTGAGTCTTGTGGAAGCAAATAACTTCAGTAGCCTTTAGTTGAGATGATATTGTCACTGAAGACACAGAGAAGTGGAAGGCAGCATTGCCTTGTAATGTCCTTTATTCCACAGCACAGAATCAATGGCACCAACAAAAGCCAACAATTATTTTGTTCACGATATATGTAGCAGAGCTCATTCTTCAAGTATATCCAATGTATTCTATGCTCCATAAGTATGAAAATTAATTTTAAAAAATCATTCTGATTTCGACTGACCCTGTTAACAAAACAAAACAAAACAAGCAGAGAGAGAAACAAAAGAAAAAACTGAGAAGGATTATTTTCTCAGGAAGACCACAAAAAGCCAATGCCTTGGCTACTCTCAAAAGGCTTAGTCGGTCAATAAGCACCCCTTCTTGTTTCAAGCAAAGTTTTTTCTTGGACCAAAATCAATATAGCCCTTCCATTTTCTAACCTGAGGAATATCCTCAGTCAGCTCTTTAGGTGAACCAGCCCTTTGAGAGCACCTGCAATTTTGTTCTTTTGTGACACACCAACTGAATCCTGGGAGATAGGCTTTGAACAAGGGAAGTCTGGGGAGGGAGGGGAGCACATCAGTCATTAAGAGAGAAAGGGGGGCACTTCCAGCTAAATGCAATGTGGAAAGCTGGGCTCACCTGCTGTTCACTGTTAGGATTAAAGAGGCAGCACTGGAAATGGTGAAACTGAGAGCCATTATGCTTTCCTTGACTCACTGATACAGCAATTAGAAGCAAGACAGTGAAAAAGAAATAGCTGTGGCAGAGAAAGAAGGCTATCCACTACCCCCCACGTATCCATTTAGAAGGGCAATGACTTTATTCTATCTTTGCCTTTCCAAATGAGACTTTTGCCTCCCCAAATGAAATTTTCCATCAGTCTCCAAGCTTCTAGCATTTCAGAGTGAGAGGCAAAATTGTTCTCACCTAGAACTGATCCTGTTAATTCATGCTACACAAAACAGAGAAATGAAAGAAAGATTTGGATACCTATACTGTATTTCTAAAAGCTCAGAGGGCATTATAGGTTAGTCCAATGCTAGGAATTTGGGCACTGAAAGAAATTTTTATTTGGGGGAAATACGTTTGGGAGAGGGCAATATCTTCATTTTGCTCCACCCATTACTACATTCATGCCCCCACTTCACATTGTTTTGCTGTTGTTGTTTGTTGTCCTAGAATCAACTTCACCTCATGGCAACCCTGTGTATGAGATGTCTGTTAAGGAAAAAGCAACATGGGATATACAGTAAATGAAATAAAACATGTATGTGAGAGTCAGGGTGACTCAGCAGAAGCCAATTGGGAACCACACAGGTATAAATGGTAATACAATTGACAAGTCCTGAATGCCAAGGACAAGAAATGTAAAGTGGATAATTGGACACACCTGACAATTGTTAAGTGGTCAAGGCTGAGATGATGAAATCATTAATTGTAGGATGAACCAAGAGAACCAATGAGAATGATGTACACGCCTACTGGGTGGAAACAGACAACAGTGGGTGGTATCATGCATTAACTATAATAATGACTATGGATCCCAATGTATTTTGTGGGTTGTAGAGTGGGTTGTAGTAGTAGAGTGAGGAGTAGAGTATTGTTGTGTTGGATAGTTTTGGAGCTGTATATAGTAGAATAAAGTAGATCTTTTATTTAAGACTACTGAGTTGTCTGGTGTCTTGGGTAAAGCTACAAGAGCCAGCTGGATCCTGAAGAAAGGTGAAGACTTCTGTGGAAGCAAGAGTGAGAAGGCTTGGAGAGTTTGTCGGGGTCTTCAGCTTATTCTCTGTAACTCTGCTAAGCTATAACCACTGGCCAAAACTGGTCAGCGCGGTGCACAACCAGGTGGTGAGTTCAAGCCAGAGGTGAAGAGCTACAACTCCCATCATCCCTGACAATGTTTCCAACTCCTCCTATCTTCCATTGCTCTGCTTAGGTCTTGTAGATTCAGTCCCATGACCTCCCTAATTGAGGACCCCATTGCATGATTTTAAAAGAGCAGCTTACCTTTTTTGAATTCAGGAGGCAGTTGCTTCCTATCACACGTAAATCATCACCGAATTGCTGCCCGGGTCAATCTTGGATGCAGTCCAGTTCATCTAAGCTGCCTTGGCAGCCAATTTTAATAGTCGGAAGCTTCCGTTTTTGAAAAGGGGTTAAGGACGACCTGGGCTGCATCTGAGATGGACCCAGGCAGCAATTGGCGGTGATTTATGTGTGATAAGAACCAGCTGCCTCTCAAATTAGCACTGAATTTCGGAAAGGTAAGCTGCTCTTTTAACCCCATGCAATAGGATCCTTAGTCTATCCATCTGGTGTGTGGTCTTCCTCTCTTTTTGCTGCCTTCTACCTTTCCTCACATTATTGTCTTTTCTAATGATTCATGCCTTCTCATGATATGGCCATTTAATCATCTTGGCTTCCAAGAAGGGTTCAGGCTTGTTCTGTTCAAGGACCTGTTTGTTTATTATTATTATTTTGGCTCTCCACAGTATTCTCAGCACTCTTCTCCAGTACCACATTTCACATGAGTTGATTTTCTTTTTATTTGCTTCTTTTACTGTCTAGCTGTCACATTCATACATGTTGATGGGAAATGCAATGGATTGGATAATTCTAACTTTTGTGCTGTATATCTTTACTCTTTAGGATCTTGTCTACGTGTATAAATAATAGAATCTTCTGCATGCTCTATGGTGTAAAAACATAAAGCTGGTTCAGGTTTGAATTCACCTCAGAGATCAAAGCACAGCTAAATATGTTTTTCCTCAAGGGATATTAGTGGTGTTTAAAGGCCCAGATGAGAACAATTAAATCTGCTAGTTTCACACTACTCCAGGGAATTGCCAGTGTTGGAAAAGAATGGTAGTTGTGTGTGTGTGTGTGAAGAAAAGAGATTTGATACAGTGAGGTAATGCATCTGAAATCAATATGCACATTCCCCATGTATTGTTGAGTCAGAAACATCAAGGAATCCCTCCTCCATACCACCAAGTAGATCCCTGAAGGAAAGTTCTCATTTATAAGAAAAAGGGGTTATGAGTGAGAATGCTAATTTGACAGCCCCTGTTAACAGTCTAGGTGAATAACCTCAGGTAGAGAAAACAAATACATTTATTCTACAAGGGTTTCTCAACTCACTGGTTTATGCAACTTCATGCAATCTCCAGGAAGGAAGGATAAAACCCTCTGGGAACAGGAAACTGATGGCTCCATTAGTCAAAGTGGTTGCTTTTTCATTTCTGTATGTTTATTACTTTCATACCTGGTCAAAATGATTTATTACCAATGTCCATATTTTATTATTTTGTCTTACACATCTTTCACTAAAGTGACTGACCATAATTCCCAGTCTGTTAATATGATTTCCTCCATAGACCATTTAATATTCATTATATCTGGCTAACATAAATGATTTATGCAGTGGAAGTGGAAGAAAAGGGACCTACGGCTCTCCACAAAGCTGAAATCTTCAGGTATGGGTAATAGAACCTTATTATATCTCAATCATACCAACTGACCCATTGTGACTGCAAGTCTTAAACTTAAAAATGTGCTTTGAGTACATCTCAGACATGTATTTCGCATGGCTGGACAGAAAGCCATATCTCCTATTGTCATTAGCCAATCAGAAATCCATTTTAATGATGTGAAATATGATAAATTAATAATGCTAGAAGCAGAACAAAGCATGGCAATAATGGAAAGAAATGACTGGGTGGGAAGCTCTTAAGTAGTCCTACCAACAAAGAGTCTTGAATACCTTAAAGACTAACAAATTTATTACAGCATGAATGCAGTTCACCTCATCAGATGTATGATATTTTATCCCTAGCTGCATGCACATAACACACACTCTCACACATATCTCTATAGACATGGATGGATGGGAGAAGGAAACAGTTGAGTAAGAAGAACATGAAAGGACATGAAGAGAGAAAGTACAGACAGCGAGAATTATTCATGTAACAGTTGTTGGTGATGACATGGACATCTCCTGGTGCTGTTAAGGTAGCCCTGGTACAAACGGGCAGGAAAGTGCCATCCTGGCACCAGTTCTAGGGTTCAGAAGCACACAGTCTCTCCTCCATACAGGGGCCGCTATGATGATGCAAGCACAGTGTAGTGTCTGCATGTCATGGCGCTGTGCTTGCGTCATCGAGGTGCCACAGTGGTGCACCTCGATGTGCCACAATGGCGCACTCATGGCGGCAGCCATGCACCGAAAAAGAACCCACTTTTAGTGGGTTCTTTTTGCTGTGGAGGGAGGCTGTGCGGTTTGGCTGCTGTGGTCTCCCTTGGGAGCAAAAATGGGTGGCTCCAGCCTGCCTTTTTGCAGCTGTCTGTCAAGCCCCGTAGTTAATACATAGAATCTTAGAGTTGCAAGAGACAAAATAGCCATCTAGTCAAAACCTCTATTGTGCAGGAATATGCAACTATAGCACTTCTAAAAGATGTCCAATCTCTGTTTAAAAACCTCCAAATATGGAGAGTCCACTACCTGCCAAGGCAATCTGTTCCAATGTCAAAACAGCTCTTACACTGAAATAATTCTTCCTAATATTCAGGTGGAATCTCTTTCTTGTAATCTGAGCCCTTTGTTCATGTTCTAATCTCTGCAGCAGCAGAAAACAAGCTGCTCCATCTTCTAGACTTAGGCTGACATCCTGTTGGTTAGTTCCAACTAGATTAGGCCTATTCAGTCAATTGCTGAATGGCGAATCAATATGTAGGTAAATGTCATTGATTGAATGGGTCTACTCTTGTCAGAACCCACAATAGGAATTAGACCATAGTATAAGAAGATGCTGCTATTGCTAAATTACACTACAGGTGATAGAATTCATTGTTTTCATTAATCCAATGCAAAGGTTTCAAATTATAGTCTCTCTCCAAAGTCCCGTTGCCTAATAATGGCCACATTAAGGCCAGTTACTGAATCTCATGGGAAGCTAAAAATATTCATTTTTTAAAAAAAATCTTGGCATTTTTAACATTCTACTTGAGTCTATTTTTAATCTCTTCTTTGCACAACTACTAGCATAACTACATTGCTTCCCTGCTCTGGAGCATGCCTACCTCAATTGGAATAATTTTCCTGCTGTATAAAATATCTTTTATTCACACTGTAGGGGATGGGGAAGGTGGGGGGGGGGAATCACCCTTCTCCTTAGGCTGGGAATTAGATTTTTTTTTAATTTTATTGCTGCAATGGACTAAAATGGCTGCTCTTCTAAAAGTTAAAGGAACTATTGTAGCTCCATTTGTGGAGCTAAGCATGGGTGGATGGTCCTAATTTTGACTTGAATGGCAATTGCCTGGAAACACATGTGCTGTTTAGACCTGCTTATCTCAGACAGGTGTAGACATTTTGTTTATGGTAACTTTGTGTGGCTTTGTGTGTACCTTTTGAATGGCTTTTAAGTAATCCAATGTCACTCATTACCAAAGTAGGAAAAAGTTGATTCAAAATTATCTTCCACTATTTCTGACCATTCTTGTGGGTTTTCATAATCTGTGTTTATTGCTGGAACCAGGTGGTAGTAACTGTAGCAGATTAGTTAATATGCGTAGGTCCCAGGGCTAGCTCTACCATTAGGCAGTGTGAGGCAGTCACTGCAAACATCAGCTAGTAGAGATGGTCAGGAAAATGTTGGAGGAGAGAGCTATGTTCTCTGTGGCTCTGCCCTAGGTCTCCTTAGCTAGCCTGCTGTCTTCAGGTGTTGTAGATCAGACTAATATTCAGCATTTTTTTTCACACAGTCACCTATGGGAAGTCCACCACCAGGACATGAATGTGCTAACTCCTCCCCAGTCATGGTTTCCTACAAATGACATACAAAGGCTTAATGTCTATGGTACTGGAGAAGATAGTCTGGATCCTATTGGTTAGGCCCAACGAGGGTAGACTCAATACATCAATTGTTGCAATTGTCAGCATGTAGGTAAACCCCATTGACTGATCTAGTTGGAACTAACTAATAGGATTCAGGCTTGGGGTATAATGAGATAATTTTTACTGGTGAGAGCCAGAGGGAAAAAGAAGTCACTGTGGGGAAAAAAATCATAGGTAATGTCAAAAGTAACCCCCATTTCATGCATTTTAATTGGAAAGTATATTGTGAATCTTAAAAAAGGCAAATCAATTAAAACTACTATATTTTCTCCTTGCAAAACAGTTGTGTAAATAACAGTGACCATCAAGTAAACATGTATTTTGCTAGTCATCCTACTATAATTAGCTGAAGTATTAAATCAAATGGATTGTGATTTTCTAGCAAACCTGCAGAGAAGCTGGCCACTTGAAATGCCTTCAAATATGTTCCTTAACTTTCAAAACCCAAGATTCCTAAATTTGTTTTTCTTGGGTGAAGCACATACTGCCTTTATGGTGTCAGCACATGTGTTAAAGTTAAGAATAGTTTTCTCCCCACACAGCTGCATCTGCATCAAAAATGAGTCCTGCAGCATAGAAAGTGAACATCCATGGAAAGGCTTCCTTTTACATATACAACTTTTTACTTTGTTCACGAAGTGTTATCAATGAGATTTTGCAGGATGCAGGATTCTATCACAGCCTTTCTTTTGGATGCCTAACCTGTATATGTAAATGCTCAACTACAATATTACAAATTTGGAAACTAAAGGCAAATTTGATGGGGTGGGGAAATAACCCTATCTCCTCTTCCCACCACTATATCCCTGATTCAGGCTAATATTAGGAGCCATTGGCTCCTCCATGAATTTTGTCCAATCCCCTTTTTAAAGCCATCCAAATAACATTGGTTCTAAATAACATTTCTTGTAACAGTGAATTTCACAGTTTAAAGGTGTAATGTGTCATCTTGTTCTTCTCTTCAGGTAGCCACACATCTTGGACTGGTGTTGGTATGATATGACAATGTAATCCTCCACATGTAAACCTATTATGCTTTGTATTGTTGCAATTATTCTATGGGGTTCTCCATAGGCGGGGTTTCCCTCCACCCTCCATTAGCAATAAGTTTTGTCAGTGAGTGGTCTTCATTTATGGAAGAGTCTGCACAAACTGGAATATTACATTTGTCATATCAAGCCTCTCCTGCTTGGTTCTAAATATATACATTTTTGTTTGTATTAAATGTTGTAGCAGCATCAGATGAACTGTGCTAACATCACAAACCAATTGCATTTATCAGCAGTGTACCAAAACCCATAAACCAAATTGTAAGCAACTCTTCCCTTTTTGTCTTTCTTGGAAGATGACATGATACTACTGCCAAACAAGCCTCACAAGCTGCCACACCAGCTGGAAATACTTCTGTTTAGTAGAATGTAAGTGTGATTCTCAACAGCCTTGAAAGTTATGACTAATTCTATTTAGTTTCATTGTAAAGCAATGCCATTGGCCAGCCAATTGCCTAGCTATTAAATGAGTTGAATGGATCCAAAATAGTCAAGAAGTCTCTCCTACCATGCTTTTAATGAGGCTATTTCAGCTGGATGGGTCTCCTGCCAGAAGTAAAGGCAGGAATATAATAACTTCCATGCACCCTTTCTAGTTTCCTATGGAAAAATCTGAGCAGAACCCAATTATAGAATTTCTGAATGATAGAGTAATAGCACATGTAGTTTGTGAACCTCTAGGATATACAAATCATATTTTTATGCATGCAATAAATTGTATTATAATTATCATTCCTTCCAGAACAGATGATTCTCTCCCTCCCAACCTTCACAATGGTTATGCATCACACTGAGGCTAGTCAGAACAATTGCTATTGGTGGATAAGGCTTGTGTCGTACAATCATACTGTCATTCACAAACTTTTTTTTAAGAGGGAAAGGAGAATTCAATGAGGGTCAGTTTAGACCAGTGGTTCTTAACCTTGTCTTTACCAGGGATCCCATTTAAATATATTTTGTTGCTGTGGACCCCATGACGTAACTCAGTATTTAAAAGTTAAACAATACTAAAACATGAATACTGAACCATTAACAAGAATTCCATTACACCATTTATTAAAGAAAATGGCCAAAGGCACTGAAGGGGGAGGGAAGTTATTCCCACCAGTTTGCAGCAGGAGCAGATTAAATGGCAATGTGCAGAGCCAGCCAGCTAGTCAGTCTTTGCTTTGGCTCCTGTGAGAGAAAGGTGGTGTGATGATATTAATATTATTTTTATTATTAGGAAAGGGTGGGCTGAACAGCCAGCCAGCCTTTGCCCTTTAATCTTTGTCCCTCCCCACGTTTCCAGGGGAAAGACGGGACATCTCAAACAAGGACCTGAGGTGATATCAGGCAGCGGGTGTGTGTGTGTCAATTTTTCTAATAAATTCTCTTCAAGAAGTGACCCAATCACCAAAAACCCTTTATAGCTCAAGTCTTATATTGAGGTAACTACAGTTTCCTCACAACTCCTCATCCACCACCACCACCACCACAAGTGTCCCTACACCCAAACTCAAGTTGCTAAACTTTGTCACTTCCTCCTCCACATGGAAAGAGGGAGAGAAGATACAGACAGATCTTCACCAACTTGCTGCCCTTGTGTGTAGTGTCAGACATGTCCCTCCCTTTTGTGGTGGGCACATCTCCTGAAGTGATGTGCTGCTGTTTGCAATCATTCACATGGCCATTTCTGCACTGAAGGACTATAATGGGGGAGAGATTGGAAAGAGGGAAAGAACAAGAGAGAAAAATGGGGAAGGAGAAAAAGTATGCCAGCAAGACACCAGCCCTTGAGAAAGTGTCACAGTCCTAGAAGCTTGCCTTTATGGTCCTTGTAGACAAAATGCTCCGCCCTTCCCCCCTTCTTCATCAGGATGGGAGGAGACAAAGACAGGAGAAGGAAGGAGGCCACGAAAGTGTGGATCCATGAGCAGACAGGCAAGGAAGCAAAGGGTCTGGCAGCCCTCCTCAACACTGATATTTGTAGTTGAGAGTTTATAAGAAAAGGTTGGGGACCCGCACTGTATTCAGGTCCATGTTTTAGTTGTCCCATCTTTCTCCTGGAAAGGAGGGGAGAAAGAGAGAAAGAAAATGGCCAAAACTGTCTGGCTGTCAGCTCCCCTGTCACTAGGCTGCTCAATCCACTCCCTCCCCACAGTGGAGTGGCCACATGGCAGGCAATGTTCAGACCCAGCCACCCAGCTAGTCAGCCTGTCTTTGCCTTCACTCTTGTCCCATAGCTGCTCCATTATGAGGAAGAGGTAGTCTAAACAACCTTCAAGCCTTTGCAGCCTGCCTGTGAGGACATCACGGCCCTCTGGGGGGTCAGTGGACCACAGACTAAGAACTACTGGTCTAGAAACACCCTAAACATTGATTATTTTTATCTCCTCATCAATTTGGGTGTCTAGGAACAAGACTATTACAGAGGTTTCCTGGCCTGGTCTTATCGATTAGATACTTTATTTATACTCCATCTTCCCACATAGCTGCTACTCAAAGCCGTATACAAGAGAAAAAGATGCTGATCTCTCTTCCTGCACCATTTAGTCTGAGTTTTCTAGTTCTCTCTCTTGATGGGTCTACACTGGCCAGAATACTCCAGACTGCTCTTGGAGTAGTCTGGTCCCAAAACTGTTCCAATTCCTCAAATTACCTGAACATTCTGGAACAATGATGGGTAGTTGTCTACACACGCATCCCACTGTGTTGCCCAGTACTGCCACCACCAGTATAATTTGCCCCCTCTGTGGTTGAAAATAAGGCACCCAGCATGAACCACATGGGTGGGCACCCTGTTGCTGGGTGATCGGGAGCAAGTTTTTAAAAGAATTATTTAAGGGAAGCATGGCCCAGATTTGCCACAGAACTGCCTTTCCCATGACAAGTCACAGTCAAATTGGGCCTTTGGCCCTGCAACATGTGGACAGGGTCATGTGGAAAATTGATGCAAATGGCCTATGTAGACATGCCCTCTGTTTTTCATGTTTGAAGAGTGTATGCTACAGAACCTCTTATCATGAGATGTTGTGAAGCTTTTAATATTTGTAAGCAAATCTACTCCATATGTTTTTACCTGGTCTGTAGATGACTGCATCCACACATATCTGCAGCCTGTGTCATGAGGATGTTGCTCCGCCCAGCTGCATCCCACCTAAAACCTGGCTAGAAGCCGCGCTCAGCTGGCCAATTTGCAAAGCCGGGAGCTTCCTGTTTTTGAAAAGCGGCTGGCTGAGTGTTGCTTGTAGCTGGGTTTTAGGTGGGATGCAACCAGGCGGCAATGGCAATGGTGACATTTTGCACGTGATAATACCCAGAAGCATCCCAAATTATGATTGAAAGTGGCAGCAGTAAATTGGATTATTCTTCAGTGTGATAAAGTCCTTAGTGTCCCAAGCAGATGTGACATAGAAAATCTGTGTTTGGGTCTACAGAGATTGATTTGATATTAAAACAATAAGTTATTGGGACTTTGCATTTTGTTTGGACCAAGAGTGCTGCTGGGAAGGCTGACACATTTCAATTTTACTCTCTCTATACATGTGTTTTTCTTATCTAAATCACACCCTGCACCCATATGGCATTTACAGGGGGTGGGGTGAAAACTTCAGTCTAGGTAAATCTGTTTCCAAAGAGGAAGCCATGTGAGTCTGTTCCAGCACAACTCACCCTCCCAGAAGTCTTTCAGTATCTTTAATATTATAAGGTTTGAATATTTTACTCCATTCATCTGACAAAGGGGGCTGAAATCCACAACAGCTAATGCTATAAAAATATGCCTTAAAGGTCCACAAGATTTTTTTAGGTTTGATTATGGTACTTGCATATTTTCTTCTTCTTCACTGGGGCTAATACAGCCTCAGGGGGTGCATGATGAAATTCGGAGAACAAAGTACATGGAAAAGATCAAACTCTCTTTTCCCCAATGCTGTATTTCCAATCAAAACTAGCATTAAAGTTGCTAGCTTTTTTTAAAGTCCATATATCTGGTGATGGAGCTCAAAAGACAAATCTTTTTTGACCCTTTAATCATTGTTATAAAGGGCCAACAGGATGACAGCCTGATGGATTTCTATAAAGAAATGAAATTTTTGAAAAGGAAGGTTACACCAGTAAGCAACAAGCTTATATATTACTTTGCTGTCATGGAATCCATTGGCACAGGCTTCCCATTTGGAAAGTAAGCCTGGGTATCCAGAGACAATTTAATTAAAGCAAATGGAAACACCCTGTGAAAAACTGGGAGGGGAGAGTGTATTAAGAACTTCAAAGTGGTGTTGCTGTTCTAGTCTGATATGCAAAACAAAACAACTCAATCTGTATGTGTTTGGAGATTGGCAGCATTCAGAGACACTTTCATCCTAAACCTCCTAATACATAGCTAAGTGCCAGCAAGTTCTCAACATGTGCTGAGGAACCTATCTGCACAGCATTCTTTTTCCAGAGTGCAAAAGAAAAAAGCTGGACACACATATCAGGCACAAAACTACCTTCTAGTAAGCCAAGCTTACTTCTTTAAGTACCCTTCCAACCTCCTTTTTTTGTCCCATGAGCACCAGATTTCTAGAACCCTCTCATGCATGTAAAATAAAATTTGTGTTGTTTCTAACTTCTTATAAAATAAGGTTTCTTGTTTATTAATTGCAGTCAAGTCTTTCGACTTATGGCAGCCCTATGAACATGGGGCTTCCAAGACACCTGTTATTAACAGCCCTACTCTGATTTTGAAAACTCAGGCTACCTTGTTGAAAGAATCCATCTGTACTGTGGTCTCCCTCTTTTTCTACTGACTTCCACTTTGACAAGCATTATTGTCTCTTGGCATGTCCAAAGTATAAAGCCTTATTGAATCATAGAATCTTTGAGTTGGTCCACAAAGACCATCTAGTACAAATTCCTTCCATGCAGAATTACATAATTACAGCATTCCTAAATGAATCTATCCAACTCCACTTAAAGACCTCCAAAGATGGAGAGACCACCACCTTCTGAGGTAGTCTATTCCACGGTTGAACAGCTCTTACAGCAAAACAAATAGACAGACAACCCCCATAAATAAAAACAAAACAAAGCAAAAACGTTCCTCCTAATGAGATTATATCAAATTCTTCAGTACTCTTGGATTCAGCTCTTCAGTCCATGAAGACTAGAATGCATTTAGAGTAGCTAGGTATTCCTTTTCTACCCATTTAGGTAGTATCAATTCTGTGCTGTAGTCCCATTATTACATGATTTATTCCGTTTCCAACAATTAGAGCACTATTTTCCTTTAAGGAGAAGACTGAGGCAGGGAAGATATTGAATAGTTTGACCTTCTTCCTGTCCCCTGTTAGCACTTCATCATCTTGTCTACACAGCAGCCCTATCATTTCCTTGTTTTTCCTCATGCTCAGAACATAGCCCCCCCTCCAAGCTACTTTTATTATTTGTAACCCCACTAGTGAGCCTGAATTGATTCTGAGCTTTAACTTTTCTAACTTGGTGTAGAAACATCAAAGACCACTGGTTGTTTTTTCTAGCTAGTTTCTTGCCCAGTCTTGGATTCTTATACTACTGGCCCAATTTCTCCTGTATCATTAAAGCCATTCCTCCCTGCACTTGGTGTGCTTCTGCTCTCTGGAATACCATCACACTCCCTCATTAGGTTTGCCATTTGTCCCCCAAACCCTGGAAAATCCTGGATTAAAATGAATATAAAAAATGTGCTGCCTGGGCCAGTTGAAGCAGTAAATTTCAGATTTCTCCTTCATCACAGGCCTATGGGTATGTTAAAATGTGACAGTGGCAATGAAGTAGAAAACTACAAGAGGTCTGGCACCTCAAACTGTCCTGCAGACTCCGGTTGCTACTACACTGGCATAGCATTGCCATCTTATTCGTCTTATTCTTCCATTCCTTCCCTACTTCCTCCAACAGGCCCAGAAGATAGGAAAGGAAAGGAGGCAAGCAGAGGTGCCCTTGTGTTGTGTGGTGATTGTACTGGAGGGTTGAATTTAGGGCTAGGCAGCATGGTGGCAATTTGATTCCAAACAGCCTTAAGAGAGTAAAGGGATCCTCTTTACTCTGTGTAGCTGCTTGGAAGCCTTCCACTCTTCTGCTAAGGGCAGGCGGGGGGGGGGGGGGGGGGGAGAAAAAAAGGAATTCTTAGCTTGGTAATGGCACTGAAGTTGAAACATAATGGTTGAAAAAATGTGATGATTAATGTATTGAATTTGCACAATCGGAATAAAATTCATAATTATAATAATTTGCATAATATGCAAAATAGATACCTTGATATGAAGGAGTGGAATATATCAACCCTATCCCCCCATGTAATTCAGTATAAAGCCCTCCTAATCAGATTTATGAAACTCTTAACAAATACATTTGCTGTGAGGTGCAACTTGTCTCTTGCCAGAAGTCTTTCGTCATGACAGGGCAGACTGTGGTCAAAGAAACCAAATACACCTGATGGCACTATCTATGGCATTTGTTGTTTACTTCTTGTATTTTTGTCCTTCTTCCTGGGCATCCATCAACAGGAAGCAACCACAGTTGAGCCATTTTGGCTTTGAGGGATAGTTCAGGCTTTATTAGCTCTAGGACTGATTTACTTGCCATTTTGGTGGTCCACTGTACCTGTAGAGTTCTCCTCCATTTTAAATAAGCTGTTTCCCTTCCTGTCAGCTTTCTTCACTGTCCTGCTTTCATAACGTAACATACAAATTAGCAGTTAGTGAGTATAGGCATGCAAAGCCTGCTAACATTAAGGAAGGCATCCTAAATCAACCAGCCCACTAGCAGCCTTAGCTACAACAACACTGTCATTTGCTCCCTTCGGACTGAAGTTCATTATCCTACTTCAGAGCTGAGATGCCATCTAAGAAAATGCAGGAAAAAGATACTCACCTCCTTGTGTTTTAGACCATGCATCAGTATTCCTCAAGAATACTTGTTCTTTGGGATATTATCGCACACCTTTTTCTCCTGAGCTGGGCATGGGCTGAAACCATTTAAAAACAGATGTTACTACATGCCTCTGTGCTCAGTTTGGAGGCATTGCATACCTGATCCGGACTTCTCTAGGACTTCACAAAGTATGCAAAAGTTCCATTCTTTGTGAAGTCTGGGAGAAGTCCAGATCAGGTACATGATACCTCCGGGTTGGGTACAGAGGCATGTGATAACCATCCATTTTTAAATGGTTTAAGCCTGTGCCCAGCCTGTGCCCAACTCAGGAGAAAAAGGCTTGTGATAATCTCATTGGTTCTTTTGATGCATACAAACAGATTCCCAACAAATGTTCTTTCAAAGTTGAAACTTCTTTGGAATTATATGCATAGGCAATCCTATTCAGAAAAAAGTACCAATGTGTTCAGTGGGGTTTCCTCTTTAGGACTTGTGTTTAGCATTGCTACCAGAGTAAGCCAATAAATCAGCTACCTATGGACCAGAAAATGTGTGGCCTTCTAGATGTCTGCACTTTAGTCATCCTAGTCAATAGGTAAGATAGATTATTCCAACAACATTTGTAGGGTCAGGTGTTCCACATCTCTGCATTCCCCCAGCTTACTAACATCGGTGTAACCTACACAAAGCTGTATTGCCATATTATCTGAAGTCTGGGGGCTGCACACATCTCCCCCCCCCGCCCAGTGTACCCTCATTCCCTGAAAATTTATGATTTTTAAACTTGAAATTAAAAATGCCTCCTGTGCCCTCTATCAGATGCAGATATATTTCCCGCTGTCTGTCCTTAAAATGAAAATGAACTTTGTGAATTAAATGTATATAATTTCTCTACTGTGGGGAAATATTTTGTTACCTCAGTGCCAGTGAGATACAGATTTAAAAAACACTAGTGTAGTGCAATGGCTATGGCATCAAGACATTCACGTTGTTATTATTTGTCATCAGGTCAGCTTTGACTTATTATGGCCCTATGAATGAGAGACCACCAAGAGACTTGGTCACCATCTGCCCTGCTCAGGTTTTGTAAACTTAGGATTCTGGCTTCCTTGACTGAATAAATCCACTTGTATAGTCTTCTTCTTTTTCTACTGCCATCCACTTGGTCAAGCATTATAGTCTTTTCCAATGAGTCATGTCATTTTATGATGTTTCTATGCACTCCTGACAGCACAGATGTAAACAAAACAACAGTCCTGCAAACAAGCAAGAATGTAACAACGCTAACTTATATGGCAAAACCGCTGATGCGATTTGAGGAATCTTGGAAGTTTGGCTTCAAAAAGTACCCTTTTAAACCTCTGGCTTCATTCCTCTTCATCTAATGTTTGAAATAGGGGGCCACCAGGGCAGGATTCTAAGGCAGAGGTCCAGGGACCCACTTGGATGATGAGCATGAGAGGCTAACCATAGTTTGAAACAAAGTAATGCACAGTAGAGAAGCTGAGAGGTAGAGGGCAGTAATTTCACTACTGATTTGACATTGCCTCCCAGTGGTCTTAACAAAAAAGCATTATCCCCTCCGCCCCCCAATTTGGCAGTGACAGGCCAAATTGATCCTCTGCTGTCCCTCTTTTTCAATTGCTTTTAAAATGTCCCAGTTTCTCTCTTTCTCCCCTACATTCCCTCTTTGTCCTTAGTATACTTCCAGTGCTGCAAACAGAGTTTAAAATGCAAAAGTAGTTTGCTCTCAATTAATTCCTCAGAGGGGAGGAAAACTGGACAGAAGTAGGTGGAATCTTACCCTTCCCAGATGGCTCAGTCAAAAGCAAACTGCTGCAGCCCCTCTTAGTTTGTGTCTTCTTCTTCATTAATAACTTCTGCCATCTTGACAGCACTTGGCAATATGTGACCTTGATTTTCATTTGTGAAATGTTGGAGGGTATGAAAAAAGGAATATCAAAGCTGGCTTCATCCTGGCATAATCAAATGCTTGTATACACTTAGCAGTATGTCTATATGCAGTTCCTGCTGCTGGCATGCCTTCAAGCATCATCAATGCAGAGGGTTAGAATTATGAGATCTTCTAGTATCCTGTGTTTCCAATCCTGAAGTGCCCCATCTGAAGCCATTTTGTGACTTCTGACCCTTTCCACCGCTCTCAATATCTCACTCTGATCTGTGATGGACCTACATTGATCTGACCTGGTTTGATGCACCTATATTGGCTTGATTCTCACAGTCTGGTGTTTTCTGCACATTGGGCTGATTGCCTTTCTCTCCCCCTCCCGCCCCTGACCACCCTGGCCTCTTCCTTCTTAGTACTATTTCAGAATTATTAGACAATTACAATGAATCAGTGGAATGGAATCAAGTTCTCTGTGTCAGTTCATAGCAGTGGTTTCCAGACATCAACAATTCACTTGAAATGCCATTACACACTCTCTGTTGACCTGAACTAGGGAGTCTATTTCATTCTCTGGTGGAAGAGTGGTTTTCTTGAAATGGGCCACGTGACAATTTCATATCAAAGCAGCTGCTGGAACCCTCACTCACTGTTTTGCTCATTCATTTGTTCTCATCATACACTCTCTCCCCCTTGTTCTGCCTCTCCCTTTCCCCAAGAGCTCTCTCTTAGACCCTGAAATCTCTGCATAACAGCATCTTCCCTGGCAACAGTACTTCACTCTAGTGTCTTTAGCTTCATTAGTAGGCAAGGCAGATGCCCAGCTCCTGCAGCACATACATTTTTATATAAGGCACCATTATTTATATATTTCAAAAGCCCTTACCTAGAAAGAGCAAGCATTCATTACTGGCCAAACATGAGTAAGTGAAATTCACTTGGACATACAAGTACTGTATTTATTTTAGCTTGTTGCATGGCTTGGCTTGTTTTATTTTAATCTCATCATGAATTATGCTTACAGAGGGGAAAAGAAAGAAAAAGAAAATCCCCCTTGGGACCTTTCCCCCTTGAATATATTCCAGATGCTAAAATGTCAACAGCAGAGCTGCTTACAGGGTAGCACTTGACAGTTTGCATACTTTAAAAATGCTCCAAAGTTTTAATTACATTGCCAATGGCACATCTTATTACCATTTATTTTATAGTTGAAGGTCTCTCTATGGGCAGGTATAGAAGTAAGAATCAGAGAAGCATGTGAAAATATACGATACAGCTCTTCCAGTTGCATCTAAACAGGACTAGGTGGATATACTTTGTGGATGGGAACAGCCTGAGAACATGTAGAATTCCCTCTGAGGTCCCTGGAAGAAACAAATGGGATATTAGATTTAATATATTAGTAATTTCCCCTATGAATATATTATCAGTTCCCCAATAAAGAAACAAGTGGGCATATCTGGCACCTGAAGCTGACTCTGAAAACATCTTACATATCAGAGGAAGGCAACAAACAGCTTACAGCCTAATGCTATTTGGCATTCTAGCTTATTTCAAAAATCCTCTGCAATCTCTGGTCTCTGGCAAGAGTAAGAGTGTAAGCCTTACTAGCCAAGCTAGCAAAGGGTTAACTGAGCTGATGCTACACCAGCTGAAGCTGTGCTGAATCCAAAACCATCCCAGCCTAGAGAGGCTGGAAGTTATTTGGGACTAACCCTTATCCAGGGTGAGACAGCAAGATACGGTGATTTGAATGTTCAGCTAGGACTCCAGGGAACTAGGGTTCAAAATTCCCACTCAACCAAGGAAAACCACTGGATGACCTTGAGTAAGTCACACTCTTTCAGCCTCAGAAAAAGGCAATGACAAACTTGCTATTAATAAATCTGTTCAAAAACCCACATGATGGACAGGCTTTAGGGTTGTCCTAAGTTTGAAATTACTTGAAGGAATACAACAATCACAGTAACTCTCACCCTAGCCTAACTTTATGCTAACACCCTGATTATGTCTCTGGCCTAGGGGAGGTTTGAATGTGGCATAAATCTGTTACATTACAATATGTCTGCCCCTTTATGGGTTCTCCTGTCAGCTGACTTTGCCTAAACATCTTGAAGGCACCAGATCCTTGCTCATCTTGAAAGCTAAGCAGGTTAGGCCTAGTTAGTATTTGGCAGAAAAACTGCCAGGAAATACCAGGTGCTGTGGGCTATATTCAAAGGAAGGTGTTGGCAAACCTCCTCTGAATAAAGTTTGCCAAGAAAACCCTAGGACAGGGTCACTGTAAACTGAAGTCATCTTGAAGGCACACAAGAAGAAGCCAGCCAATCTTACTTAGCCAACAGAGCAATTCCACCAACAAATTGCTCTGTTGACAGATTTCTGAGATCAGCCAAAAGAAGAGGCTTGTGCTTAACCCTAACTCACTACTGGGGGGCGGGGGTGCAAATATTTGAGTTAGGATTACACAGTAATTTGGCTTCCCTCTGGCAGGGAGGGAAACGGAGAGAGAAATGCAGTTGTCTGCCAGAGAGAGGGGGGGAAAAGCAGAAAAGACACTGAGAGCAAAAGAAATGTCCTTAAAAAAAGACAAAGAAGGAGATGGCAAAGAGATAAAAGGGGGTGACTTTATCAATTTTTGTCTCTAGCCCTATCCACTCTCCACCACTGATATGAGCTTCCCCACCATTAGGATACTCTTGAAATAAAGCAACACTTGACAAGTTCCCCATTCCCATGCCCAATTCAGCTCTGTCCAGACTTTACAGCCAGTGAGTAGGCATGTGCATGGGGAGCTGGTCTGGATATCCTCATGGGTGGCTTTACAGCTGG
>NC_056523.1:121865936-121887378 GCF_019175285.1 Sceloporus undulatus | reverse complement strand
CTCAAACATTTCTGTAAGTGGCTTTCAATTAGTGTAGTTCATCATAGGAATGTCTGGTCAGAAACTTGTACACTGCAATCATGTTGGCAAAGTGCCAAGGACTTTTTTTTTTTGTAAAGGGGATTTAAGGAAGGCTAATGAAATGGCCCAAGATTCCGTCCAGAAGTCTATTCCTTTTTGCAATCTCTCCCTGTTATACAGTCTACGTCACTCCAGTCTGCTTCTAACTGGCATCTGTGCTTTGAGGACCACATTTAAATGCATTAACATTTCATCAGGGCAGGCAATGAACATGGAGCTGAATGTTGTGGGATCCACCTTTTGCTGTATTTTTTTTTTTAAAAAATGTAATTTGAACTCATTAGTTCTTGTTCTAGCTTCCGGAGGAGCATAAAAGAAGCTGGCTCCATTTGTTATATTGCTACATTTCTACATGACACCCCTTCAGATCTTTATCCATTTTTGTCTCTAGCCCTATCCACTCTTCACCACTGATATGAGCCTCCCCACCATTAGGATACTCTTGAAATAAAGCAACACTTGACACTCATTAAAGATAGTTATCATGTTATTTCTAAGTCTTCTCTTCCTCAAGCTAAACATACCCATGTCACTGAGTTATTCCTATAAGACTTGATTTTCAAACATTTTATCATCTTGGTTGACCTGATCTGGACATGTTCCAGTTTATCCTTCTTAAACTGTGGTGATCAGAATTGGGCATAGTATTCCATTCCAGATGAGGTCTGACCAAAGCAGAATAAAGTGATGCTATTACTTCCCTCGATCTGGACAGTTTACAAATAAGGTTATCACAACATGTGATATTTTATTTTGCTTATTTTATTGTAGTTCTCTTATGGAAACCAGCAGGGGGATTTTGGATCTTTTCACTTTCTTTTGGTCTGAACCAAGACATCTGCCAATGGTGAAGATCTATCTTTGGGTTATGATTTGGTCACAGCTTTATTTACTGGTTTAGATTTACTGAACATGTGAATGTGTGAAAGAAGAAGGGATCAAAGCCATTCAGCCTACTATCAGAGGCTGGAAAAGAGCTTGGGAGAATGTCAGTTACACATTTGGCTACTTTGCTGCTTTGAGGATTGTAGCCCAAAGTGTTAAGATTTTGTCAGGCATTGAACATTGAACTGAACATTTTAAAATACAATTTGCTTTGCTTATCAGCTAGTCTACTTACTGCAAAGCTTGGTGTTACTTTGCAGACAGGGGCATCACGTTGTCCCAGTTTCCAACAACTACCCAAAACTGCTGGATGATCTCCACATATGCCATTGCCCTAATGGCTACATTTATTTGTTGAGAGCCCCAGTTTCTTTTTTTTTCTACCTGCTCAGCTCAGCCATTATGATTATTTTTCATATGGCTTTCTATATATATTCCTATATATTTTTAAAAAATCTTACCAGACCAAAACCTAACTCCAATAGGACAATGATGAGATTGAAGGGGATATGCCCAATGTGTTGTGTTACTTGCATATTCAAACTGAAAACAGTTGTAGAAGCCTTCCCTGAATCCCATCATATAGGAAAATTATTGACCAAGCTTGATGGAAGATCATGGCCCTTGTTGGTTGTATAGAAATTACAAGAGCCAAGATTTTAATGACATCCAAACAGCATCCAAATGCTACCCCAGGGGAAGCTTGAAATGGGACCACATTTTTAATATAATACATTTATTTATAGAAATGTCATTTCATGGGATCTGACTATTTATGCACATAGTCTGCACAAGTATACAAGACTGTTACATTCAAATGAAAATACATGCCCAGGTGTTACATTCAAATGTAAATATAAAGGCAGATAACACTTGGTGGTGAACTGGTTGAAGTTCAAAAAACAATGCTTCTGCAAATCATTAATGAAAATAAACATTGATATTTCACATCTCTATACATATACAGTGGTCAATTGTTACAGATTTATTGTCTAACTAAACTTGCTGTTGCCTGGACTTGGAAAATTCAAAAGTATAATGTGAGAGTGGACAGCTAAAAGACAAACAAATGGGTACAAGAGCAAATCGGAACTTTCCCAAAAAGCCAAAACCAAATTGAGATTGTTATACTTAGGCCACATCGTGAGAAGACATGTTTCACTAGAAAAGACAATAATGCTCGGAAAGATAGAGTTTAGCAGAAAGAAAGGAAGAACACATGCCAGATTGATAATCAAAGAACTGCAGGAACTGAGGAGGTCCATTGAGCACAGACTGCCTTGGCAGTGCCTCATTCACAGCCTCGCCATAGACTGAAGTAGACTTGGGGGCAGTTAATAAGAAAAATGGAAGAAAACTGAAGGCACAGTATATGGTGGGGATTTTTATGTCCACAAATTCAAGTGAAATTAATAAAATAAGGCATCATTACAAAATTAAGCATATGCTAAAACTGAATCATCAGGAAGACAGCATGTTTATTGAAGTGTACTAATGAAAACATTTGTCAATTCAATACATAAAATATTTTTTGCATTACAACTTCAAAAGAATAAAGGGGAACTTCATTAATGAACTATATTTTCTCAGCACTATAAATCAACAGGTGACAAATGATGTGGCTGCATTTATTTCTTGTAATTAAAAAAAAACATTTATTTACATTTTACCCATTGCATATATTTCTTAACTTATAGCTATTATTCAATTCCCTCTTCCCCCTTGTCTTACTCTTCAATATTAGTGAAAAAGTCAAATATATGTCATTGTTTATCACTGTATATCTACAGTGATAATCTTCTTCAGAATATTGCCAAATGGGTTGTATATTTTTCTTAACATTCAAAATATGCTTTTTCAAAAGAAAGTTTTATCAGATGATGGGTTAAATCCTAAGTTCACAAAAAATAACATAAGCAGAAAAGGACTTCAAATTTCTTCAAAACTATCCTAATTGATTTGTCCTCTTGCTGATCTCATTTAATATTTCTTGTATTTAAGGTGACTATAGGCCTCCTGTGTGCCTTGTGATCACATCTCTGGTAGTGTACCACATAAGCACCCAAGGCATTCATGTGGGCAATTCCTCCCTCCTCCAAGGACGCTACCTCTAAAAATAGTACTTCTCATCAAGGTTTACTTGGGCTGGTATCTTCTCAATTTGCACAACACACTGAAGCAGACTCTTGCCATTTAATCATGCAACTCTACAGCTTTGTCATTAGGAAACCTTGTCTTTCCGTCTTCATTAAACTCCTCTCTTTCACCTCTGTCGTGTGGTGCATCATCCACTGGGGTTGTCTTATGCACATCCTTGGATGTATACAGTGCTTGAGTTTGGACTTTCTGGAACAATGTTGGTTTGTTGTTCCTGGTGTGTGCTTTAAACTTGTTTCAGATTTATGGTGATCCATCATGGGGTTTTCTTGGAAAGATTTGTTCAGAGGAGATTTGCCATTGCCTTCCTCTGTGGCTGAGAGTGTGTGACTTGCCCAAAATCATTTAGTATGTTTCATGGCTGAGTGGAAATCAAACCCTGGTCTCCAGTGTCATAGTCTAACGCTCAAACCACTGTGCCATGCTGGCTCTCACCCTTAGCTCATTTTCATTTACTGGTTAGTGTTTCCTGATCTAAGACTTGGTATATACTCTGCATTCCTTACCTGGACTTTACTTTTGTATTTACCATCCTCTTGGTCATTGTCCTGGATTACATGGGACTCTGAAGGATTCCTTTCATTCAGCTTCCTTGTTGGGGGCAGTAGCACATGGAGCAGTCACATTTTCATGAACTCTTTCTTTATTAGTATCACTTTCATCAGTCACAGACCTAGCTGGATGTATGCTGGCATGAATTTCATGGTGTTTAAAAAGAAAGTTACCCAGAAGCAAGGACAGGATTGTATATTTGAACACTGTGCTATTGAGATGCTTCAAAGATGCCTAACCGGGAGTAGATCTAGCTGTATTGGCACCATACTTGTAGAACAGTGTCAACACTTCTGTTCACTGCAAAATCAAATTTGAGTTTTAACAATGTAAAAATACAAGACTTGGGAACATTTGCTGTTTAATTCTGGTTCCATTAAATCATTTCATGGTAGTGATCTGTCTTATTTCCTCTTCTATGCATGTGAAAGCATTGCCATGGCACCTTACCAGGAGATCAGCAGGAGGAGTTTCTTTGCAGGTCCCCAAGGCAGAATCCCTTTGACTCTTCACAGAAGTGCAGTTTTACTTAAACTGCAATATGTTGGCAGGTCTGTGAACTTGTCTACTACCTCTCACAGCCAAGAGTGAGTAGATTTTTGTAGTATCAGGATTTTTAAATTATTGCATTATACAGAAATATGTGTACTGTTTTCTCACCTTTTCCACTCCATTAACATTTCCAACAAATCCTCCTGTTTGTCTCTTCTGTTTCCTACTTTTGCATTTCAGTCACCTATGATTGCCAATATGCTATTACAGTGTATAGTCAATTTTTTCCTGGACACCCATATAGATTCTTTCAATTTATTCCTCCTCTGCCACTGTGATGAGAGCATAAATTTGAATCAGGTTTTACTGATGTTTATTGATATTATTCAGCCAGACTTTGCATTGTATCCCCTGACTGCTTTTGTTACATCTCGACCCACTATTATTGCCACCCTATTTCTTTTTCTCATTTCCAGACTAAGCCACTGTGTACATATCTGAATGAAAATGTTCCATTCTTCATCAGTTTAATTTGCTCCCACCAAATATGACTATCTTGTTTTACAATTTCTAGCTTTCCCTGATTCGTGTTCCTTACTTTCCCTGTTCCTACTACATACACTGTGCTTCACACTTCCTCGCATCATCTGAACATGTCAGCAGCTGAATATCCTTTTGCCTTGAGCCCAGTTGCATCATTAGACACAGTGCTGTTCATAATAGTCTTCTGCTCTTCCTAATTAGCTGATTGAGAGCTTTCCAACCTGGAAGTCTGTTCCTTGGCTATCTCTTCTTTTGGGTTGTCTCATAGAGTTTTCAAGATAAAAGGCTACAGGAGTGATTTACTATTGACTTTTTCTGTGTGGTAGTCTTTCAGCATTAGCTCAAGTGCTGCTGCCATGGTCTCTGAGAAATCCTCTACCAGTGACACCCTCCACTACTACTGCTGCCCAGTAGCTATTTGGAACATTTAGTTGGGCTCTTTACCATAGCAGTACCCCTTACCTCCCTGGAACACACAATCTGTTGAGTTTATCAGTGTCCTGAAAGGCTTTGGGCTTGCTCTGAAGTTTTTTTCTGTTTTACTGCCCCTTAAATGTTCTTGAGAGATTAGGATAACCTTGAACTAAAACAAAAGAAAAGGGGGAACAGAAGTAATTTATTGCAAACTGTAGAGTCATGGAGAGGATTATATTGATAAGAGAATAGCTCTTCTGGAACATGGTAAATTCAAAAATAAGCCTTATGCTAACATACTGCATCTTTGGGAAAAAAAGTCCTTATATAACATCTGAACACAAGGGAAATGATTCTTTTTTGTCTGCTGAGCAGTTTGTACATTTCATAATCTGCCCAAAGAAATCTTTTTCTGTCAAGGAAACACTGTTGCTTGTTGACTTACCTGTTTCTGAAACCAATAAAAAAAAAAGAAAAAAAGGGGGGCGATAAATTCTAATTAAATATTCTTCATATAAAACGAATTTATTTTGGAAATATGTTTCAAACAAATAAAAAGAAAATAAAAATATAAGTAATCACAAGAAAGTCAAGTCATTATTGTTATTTTGTTCCTGTCAGTGGGAATGTTATGGAAACAACAAGAAAGAAACCTGGAGGCAACATCTTGGGAGGGGGATCTAGGAAATAAGAGTAACTATATCTATGCCAGGGAAAAACACAGAGAGAATTTAATTTAAATTGCATCCTTTGAGCCTAAGGTGGCACCTAAGGGCCTCAGTCGAGTGGCCACCTGCCCTTTTTTAGACAGGACAGTCCTCTGTTTGTAGGGCTGCCAGAGAACAGTCCTCTTTTTGCAGATGTTCTTTACTCATAGGGTTATCTGGTTCCAATATAATTGATAAAAGAATCACAAGGTGGGAGGGAATGTGAAGTTGCATATCCACATTTAGCAGCTGGAGAGCAGACTTGGGTCACCTGCTCCCAAGCAGCCCTGAATGATGGACTTTGACCTCAGCATCTGCTGATGGGAAAACTGCAGGACCAGCTCCTTGTTGTCTCTGTATGGGAAATGAAAATGTTGTTACTTCCCATCAGGAAGGAATTTGGTGAATTTGGATTTCTGATTCAGAAATGTGTGTGTGAACTGTAAGTGATGGTGGGGGAGGGAAATATCCATATATTTCTGAGCCAATGAAGAGTCTTGCTGTGTCCATGCCCCTGCCACATGCTAGTATCTTTTGTTATTTAGAAAAGAGCTAATTGAGAGTTAGGGCCTATATATCATGTAATTAAGGCAAGCTTTCAACCTTAAATTATGGCTAATGTTGCTATAACTCTTGTGGTTGTAGCTTGAAAAATCAGGTGATGATAGTTGTAACTCTTGGAAAAAAATCTAAGGCTTGACATTGTGGGTTCAAAGACTGTAGTATTGAGGCACGGATTCCTATCAATTATGGCTAATTTATAGATAATATGAATCTCTCTCTCTCTTTCTCTCTCTCTGATTAAATCAGACAAATTTGTTCATGACTCAGTCAAATATATTACAGTTTCTGGAAAGCAACAGGCAGCCCATAGTAGAAGGACAACCAAAGGGACAGACTCCTTTGGGGCTCTATGTGAATAAGTTCCCTTAAAACAAATAAATTTCACTGCTCTTTTCAGCCACATTGTAATTGCTTTCAGCATCTAATTATGCTGACATCAGACCATTTATGATGCTTTAAACTAAGCAAAGCTCAAAGGGGAGGGGGACACATTCATATAGATTTATGACAGTCAATGACAACTTAGGTTTTGTACAAACATCTCCAAGTACCACAGAATGGCCTATGATTAGTCACAGTTCTGAGAAACGTTATATACAGAGCTATGCTGGGAATGTCCTGCATGACTTTTACTAGTGGGCTCTGAAAATGTTATGCAATATTTATTTACAATTATTTTCAGTAAGTATTCATTTCAAGTCAACACATTTTATTTCTCCAGGCATCAAGAACTCTAGAGGGGCAATGTGTATCGAAGCTTAGTTTTCCTTACCATTGGAAAACACTGGAGGTTAGAGTTTTCAGATCTCAGGGCTTGTACCTTTTTTTTTCCAACTCTCAGAGTGTGGGGGAGGACTTCCAGGATGAGAGCAGAGCTTTGAAATGTGTGCTTGTGTGCATTTTTCTTTTTTTTACTTAGACTTGATGTTTGCTTGTTTTTTAAAATTTGAATAGAATCCTCTGGGTAATTATGGTTAATATCTGAAGTCTCATGCATAATGACATCACCAAGGACTACCCCTTGTAACATTATCTTTATAAGATCACCAAGGCTGTCCGCTAGAGCTTATCCCATGGGCAAATAAAATAAATAATAATAATAATAATAATAATAATAATAATAATAATAATAATAAATTTATATTTCCCGCCTCTCCCTGTGGAGCTATCTTCCAGCTAACCTGGAAGAAGAGACTCCTCCCTCCATAACTGTCATCTTCCTGCCTATGAGAAAGTTGACCAGGCAGGCCCAGCTCCATCAGGGCTAGCCTGGAAGAAGAGACTCCTCTCTCCATAACTGTCATCCTCTGGCCTATGAGGGAGTTGACCAGGCAGGCCCAGCTCCATCAGGGCTAGCCTGGAAGAAGAGACTCCTCCCTCCATAACTGCCATCCTCCGGCCTGCGAGGGAGTTGACCAGGCATGCCCAGCTTCATTAGAGCTAGCCTGGAAGAAGAGACTCCTCCTTCCATAACTGTTATCTTCTGTCCCGTGAGGGAGTTGACCAGGCAGGCCCAGCTTCATCAGGGCTAGCCTGGAAGAAGAGACTCTTCCCTCCATAACTGTCATCTTCCGGCCTGCAGGAGTTGACTAGGCAGGCCCAGCTCCATCAGGGTTAGCCTGGAAGAAGAGACTCTTCCCTCCATAACTGTATCCTCCGGCCTGCGAGGGAGTTGACCAGGCAGGCCCTGCTCCATCAGGGCTAGCCTGGAAGAAGAGACTTCTCTCTCAATAACTGTCATCTTCCAGCCTATGAGGGAGTTGACCAGGCAGGCCCAGCTCCATCAGGGCTAGCCTGAAGAAGAAGAGCCCTCCCTTCAGTCCATCTGCCTTGGTCCAGGCCTCAGAGGGAGAGAAGAATGCTGGACCTGATCCCCTCTCCCCTCACCATTCCTTTCTCCTTTTGTATTGTGTCTTTTTAGATTGTAAGCCTGAGGGCAGGGAAGCATCTATTATCTCCTCTGTTGTAAGCTGCCCACATTCCCAGTGACTGGGCGGCATATAAATAAATCCTATTATTATTATTATTATTATTATTATTATTATTATTATTATTATTATTATTATTATTATTATTATCTTACCTTTTCCGGCTTCAATTCTGGATCCGGGATGCCCCTGGATGTTATCATATGTGAATCACCACTGATCTAGCTGGGATGCCCCACCCAGATGCATCCTGGGTTGAAGCCTTGCTCAGTCTGCCATTTTTTTGAAGTCAGAAGCTTCCCGACTTTGAAAAAAATGCTGGCTGAGCAAGGCTTTAACCTGAGATACATGTGAGTAGTGGCATCCCGGCTAGATCGGTGGTGATTTAGGTATGATAACATCTGGGTGCTTCCCGGATCCAGAATTGAAGCCGGAAGAGGTAATTTGGTTTATTGCCTATGGGATAAGCTCCATCCTTAAGACTCAGGTTTGGGTGCAGAAATCTCAGGGCTGGGGATAGTTGAGAGTTGGCAATTCTACTAGAGATTCACTGGGATTTTATAATATTTGTGTTTCCTTTCAAATAAGGTTCACCTTAGGGTCGCCATAAGTCAAAATGATTTGGAATCACACAACATCTGAACATTAGGAGGAACTTCCTGACAGTAAGGGCTGTTCGACAGTGGAATGCACTTCCTCGGAAGGTGATAGAGTCTCCTTCCTTGGAGGTCTTTAAACAGAGGCTGGATGGCCATCTGTCAGGGATGCTTTGATTTGGATTTCCTGCATGGCAGGGGGTTGGACTGGATGGCCCTAGTGGTCTCTTCCAACTCTACGATTCTATGATTCTATGATTCTAAAAACAAATAAGAAAATATACAGCTCAGATCAGTGTGGACAACTTTACGCCAAGAGATAGCACTGCACTTCATTTATTTTTTATTCCTGCTCCTCCCTTCTTCCTTCCTGTTCATTGTTGCCACTTTCAGCACCCACCAAAAATAAAAACCTCAGTCAAGTAGCTTAGGAGTAGAGGTGTGAGTGGGCACAGTGTAGCCAATGAAATGCCGTCCCATATGGTCCCCCTGAAAATGCTTTCAGAATTATACTATACTTCCTTTAGATTAAAGGTATTTTATGTTCTGGGGGTGTTTTGCTCCCAAAATTTCATTTAACAACATGCTTGATAATGCATGGTTCCAATTTCTGGTTATTTTGAATCTGTCCTGGTAAAAAGAATAGCTGGTGTTAGCAGCTCCACTGCCATGTCATTTGTAATTATTTTGGTACAATGTTCATCTTGTAAAATTGCTTGTTTCATTTAAAAATCCCCACTGATTTCAAATCATTGCTAATGTATTAGGTATGAAGCCAAGTAAAAAGGCCATTCAGAGCCTAGTAAGTGATCCATAGGGGTGAGGCTAGGAAATAAATAAATAAGGGATTGATCTGCAGTCTGCACCCAATGTAGGAAAGCCATGCCAAGTACAGGTCAACTCTATTAAGGAGGAAATGAAGCCAGCACAGGGAAAGTTTGAACAGTTTAATTGAGGAACTTGTAAAACAAAGAGAAACAAAACAAAAAATAAACAACATTTGCAGAAGCCTGTCATTCTTGGAGCAGTGAGGCATTTTCAGATTCCTGTCACTTCACCCCCAAGGTGACATATTTGAAGCTGTATCTATATTTATGGTAATCAGATTTGCCCCAAGCCTTGTTTTCTGACATACCAAAATACCAGAACCTTTCAGCTTAACTGTCAAAGAGGTGGTGGTCTATAGGCCATCTGGGGCTGGGGCAAGACAGGATTTAAGCTGCACCTTCTTTCTTTAGGTCAAATCAATGATTTCTTGTCTTAGAGGAAAATACTCTAGATGTTGTATTCTGCTCACAGAACACCTTTGAACAATGCAGATGACTCCATTAATGAAAGTAGTGGAGATCCCCCCCCTTCTATTTGTATCCCCCCTCATTTTTGGTTAGGTGCCCTTCCAGATCACCATGGAAACTGTCAGAAGGGCTGCTGTAGGGGAAGGGAGAAATCAAGTAAAAACCACTGCCTCCATATTAACCCTATCAATTAAATATATGAGTGTCAAACAAAAATAATTCAAGGCCAACATGATCTAATACCATGCCAATATACTTATCTTAAGAGTACGAGAGATGATTTTCATCTGAAGTTCAGCTCCAGGATAGCATACCCACCAGTGTTTCACAGATAAAAACTGGGGCATGTGTGGTCAAACAATATCAGAATGTGGTCAAGATGGCAAAAGTTATTAATGAGGTTGATCAAACAAGCTAGGGAAGATTGCAGCCATTTGTTTTTGCCTCCTTCTCTTAGAAGAAAACATTTTCTCATTGCCTAGAGGAAAGGGTGAGATTCCATTTCCTTTATTCCTGCCTTCTGAGTTAATTGAGCGAAACTACTTTTGCATTTTGGACTCAGGTTACAGCAACTGAAGTAGGCCATAGATAAAGAGGGAAAGTGGAAGAAGAAGAGAAAAAACTGGGACATTTTTAAAGCTGATATAAAAAAACAGTTGACAGAGGATCATTTGGGACTATCCTTGCTAAATTGGAGAGTATGGGATAGCCATCACCTGGACTCCATCAGAAATTAATTCTTGAGCTGTTGTGCCATGACTGGGAATATGCCCCACTGCTCAGGCCTGATATTTTCTCACCTCATAAAAAGCAGGGATTCACAAGTCCCCAATAAATAAGGAGGGTTGCATTGCAGATGGTAAAATAGAATATAAGAGAAAGAAAATGACTGCTATTGTCACAGTGGAAGGAGAAGAGAGAATCTGAGACATTGCAAAAGCATCTGAAAAAGTGGGATGACAGAGGATCAATTGGAACAGTCCCTACCAAATTGGGACAACTGGAGACTACGTGTTACAGGAAATGTATGAAGATGAAAAGTGAGGGGCCCCTGCCCCTCGTGGCTGTAAGCTGCGCAGGAATAAAGGGAATAAAACAGGCAATAAATGTTTACTTTGTCCCCTAAAATTGTATTTGCATCTATCCAGTGTGAAGCCACAAGTCCCTATGACAGAAGAATGCATTTGATCTTTCAGGAAGGTATCTGTATTCTCAGGTATGGAGATAACATGTCTGCAGTGCAGACAATGCAAAGTAACTTTCATGCATTCCAGTACATTCCCACAGCAGTCTGCATTAGCTGTGAAGCCAGGGAAACAACTTCTTGTGGTCCTCTAGAAGTTGTTGGGCCATATTCTCCTCAACCCTGACCACAGGCTATGCTGGCTAAGGTTAAATGAAATCCAGTAACATGGGGAGGGGATACAGATTTCTCAGCTTTGTCCTAGGCTTTCTTCAATGGCAGCCCCACATTACGCCCAATCTTCTTTTCAGTTATTATCTGCAGCAGAGCTTCTTGCAGTATCAAGGTGGCAAGTGTCTCATACGATTAGCCAAAGAAAATCATATTGCAGAGGTGGCAGCTCCTTCCCTGACCTTTCAATATTATCGCATTAAGTTTAAAATGGAGATTGTTGCCTGCAGCATAAGCCCTGTTCTGCAGCTCTTCACTGTCACAGTACTGACCGGCATGCTGATTTGAATTTTGTTTTGTTTCAAGTGGAGCTTGAATGAGATGAGAAAGGAGGAGGGACTCAGCAAAGGTTGACCCTTGCATCTAAAACAATGCTGCCACCATTCTCCTCGCAATAAGAAAGATCAAAAGACATGCACAGAATGCAAATTTCAAAATATTAGGAGGAGAGACATTTGGTGAAATGTTACTGCAGTAATGGTTGCTTAGGCAACCACTTTCTTGGTAACTACAATGCATTGCCTGTGTGTCTATATATTCATTAATCTAACTAACATTGGCCATTGTAAACCATTCCTCTACAGCTTTATTTTTTCTTGTTGTATGCCATCAAGTCTTTTCCAAATTATGGCAACCCTAATATGGACATATCATAGGGTTTTCTTGGCAAGATTTGGTCAGAAGAGATTTGCTATTGCTTTCCTCTAGGAATGAGAGAGTGTGACTTGCCTAGGGTTCCCCAGTGGGTTTTCCATGACTGAGAGGGGATTTGAACCCTGGCACCCCCATCATACTCTCAAACCACACTACTCCAGTTTAATACATTTTAATTCCTTGTTTACTGGGTCATCTTAGGTCTTTGGGGTATTATATTTTTAGCAGGATAATCTAAATCAATATAAAAACTGACATACTTAAATCCCATTGGTTTTCAGTGGTAAGGGTCTTTTACTGCCTCTGCTATGTAGCTTAGTATATGTAATGTTACGTAAAGTAGACATGGCAGAGAATTCCAGGTGATGTTTCCCTCAAAAAACCTATGTGAATATGATGACATCACTGTTTTAGGAACTAAAAAACAAAGACCAAGGTATTTTGAGGTGAATGTCTGTGGATTAATATCACAAAATAACATTACAGTAATAAAATCCACCTATTGGTTCCATCCAGGCACATCCTGCAAATTCGTTTTCAGCCTTGCCTCTGGTAATATTGCTTCTTGCTTGCCAATAACACAATAAACACAAACTGAAATTTTACTTGCCAAAAATTATAAGGAAAAGGAGCATAAAGTAATCCCCCCCCATAAGAAATATCATAGCTTACAGAAGTGTTTGCTTCCAACCTTTTTGTGTGGGAAGGGAGACACTCAGTGTGGTTGTAACTGATTTGACCAAAAGCCAGAGATGAGCAGTTAAAAGGAGCCCTTCAAGGCCTTATTTAATATATAACAAAAAAAAAAATAAAGTTTTCAGATCTGGACTCCTCCACACTCCAAATGTCCCCCATCCAAAGTAATCCAAACAGCCATGGCAGCAATCACCCTAGGTTGAAAATGCTGTACTTAATACTAGGTGAGATAAGCTACCATTCAGGACTTGATCCTGTATGAACAAGCTGACCTGGCCTGTATTACAGAGACCTGGTTGGATGAGGATGGGGTGAGGGTGCTAATCTCTGTCAGCTTTGCCCTCTAGGATTCTCTGTGGAGCAGCAGGGAGGCAAGGAGGTGGAGTTGCAGTGGTCTTTCAGGATTATATCCCTGACCAGGTGCCCTATCCTTAAGTGTGCTGGGTTTGAATACAGGGTTTATTTAAAGGTGGGTTGCCAGGACACAGATTTTGTTGGTTTACCACCCACTCTCCCTTCCTGAGCTAGCTGAGGTGGTCTCAAGTGTGGTTGTAGAGTCTCTGCAGCTTGTGCTGCTGGAGGACTTCAACATCCAGCTGAGGCTATCCTGCTGGAAGTGGCTCAAGACTTCATGACTGCCATGACAACCATGGGTCTGTCCCAATTGATATCTGTCCCCACTCATACTATTGGACACACTCTAGACCTTGTTTTTTGTACAGGAGAGGATGGTGTTGAATAGGAATGGAGGAGCTTTCTACTGTTCCATTGTCATGGGCAGATAGCTTGTTGATGAGGTTTAGACTTGCTGGGACTCAGAATCATAATGGGTGGGTGACCTGTTAAAATGGTCTGCCCCAGGAGCCTTATGGATCCATATGGATTCCTGATGGCTCTTGAGGAGTTTCTTGCTGACTTGGCAGGGAACCCGGTCAAAGCCCTGGCTGATCTCTGGAATGGGGAAAGACCAAGGTTGCTAGACACAATTGCTCCCAAGCATCCCATCTCATGGAGTAGACCTAAACCAGCCCTCTGGTTTTACAAGGAGCTGGCAGCAATGAAACAAACAAGATAGAGACTAGAGCAACAGTCGCATAAAAATCAGAATGAGGAGATTAGTGCACAGCTAAAAAAACAATTTACCGCTACTGAATTCAATTCTAATTCGTGATGTATCCTGATATCATTGTATGCATTTTGCCGCCAACACTGGGCAGGTGCAGCCCGGGTAATTTTTAGGCTAGAATCCAAGCTCAGCTTCAAAACCAGGAAGCTAGCTGGAAGTTACTGGGCTGCACCCGGCTGGTGGTGTAAGTTGCAAAATGCATACAATGATATTAGGATACACCCTGAATTAGAATTGAATTCGGCAGTGATAAGTCAATTTTTTTAGCTGTGTGTTAATCACTGAGTCTGACCAAAAACAGGCTAAAATCTATCTGAAGGCCTATGGTGGGGCAATAAAAGTAGCAAAAAACAAAAAAGAAAGAAAAAAGAAACAAAGAAAAGAAAAGAAAGCTTTTCTGGTTAATACCACAAAAGATCAGGGTCCCAATGTGCCTGAGCTGTGGTAAGACCTCTTCTGAAAAAACCTGGTCTGCATGGGTACTACTTTTCTAGATAAATATCAACAAGTCACCAACCTTTCATTTTTTGGCGAGGTACTAGAGCGTGCCATGGCTTCTCAACTCCAGGGATTCCTGAATGAGATGGATCATTTAAATCCATTTCAGAATTGTTTCAGACCTGGCTATGTTACAGAGACAGCTTTGGTCATCTCGCTGGATGACCAATGCAAGAACTGGACATGGGGAGCATGTCCCTGTTCCTTCTGCTGGACCACTCAGCAGCTTTCAGTACCATCAACTATGTTGGTATCCTTCTGAGTCATCTTTCTGGGATGGAGCTTGGACTAACTGTTCTACAGTGGCTCCATTCTTTCTTGCAGAAGAGCTCTCAGGGGATGGTGCTGGGGTAATACTGCTTGACTCCTTGGCCATTGGCCTGTGGGGTTCCTCAGGTTTCAGTTTTGTCTCCTAAACTATTTAACATGAAACTGCAGGGACAGGTTACAGGTGTCAGGAGTCAGGTGATACCCAGCTCTATGACTCCTTTCCATCTAATTCCAAGGAAGCTATTCCTGCTCTAAATGGGTGCCTGGCAGCTGTACTGGACTGGGTGAGGGCAAACAAATTGAAGCTTAAACCAGGACAAAGCAGAGGTTTTCCTTGTCAATAGAAAGACAGATCTGGGAATAGGGATTCAGCCTGTGTTAAATGGGGTTACACTCCCCCTGAAAACATAAGCTCACACTTTGAGGGTACTCCTGGATTCAGCTCTGAGCCTGGAGGCCCAGGTTTCAGAAATGACCAGGAGTGCTTTTGCACAGTTAAAGCTGGTGTGCCAACTGAGCCCATTCCTGGAGAAGTCGGATCTGACCTGGGTGGTACATGCCTGAGTTATGCCCTATTCAGATTGCAGTAATGTGCCCTATGTGGGGCTGTCTTTACAATGTGCTCAGAAACTTCAGTTGGCCCAAAGAGATGCAGCCAGGTTGTTAACCGAAACTGGCTCCAGAGAGCACATGAGGTCCTTGTTGCAACAGCTTCATTGGCTGCTGGTCTTTTTCTGAGTTCTTCTTTTGACCCAAGTTATTTGAATAACTGTATCTCTTCTTTTCAAGAGAAGTATAGTATCTAGATCAAGGGAAGTAATAGTGCCACTCTATTCTGCCTTGGCCAGGCCTCATCTGGAATACTGTGTCACGTTCTGGGCACCACAAGTCAAAAAGGATGTTGAGAAGCTGAAGTGTATCCAAAGGAGGGTGACTAAAATGGTTAAGGGTCTGTAAAAAGGTATGTCTGACTGTACGGGGCAGTGCTCATCTCCGTTACTAAGTCAAAGAGCCAGCGTTGTCATAGACTACTCTGCAATCATATGGCCAGCATGATTGCTCAGAACGCTGTTTACCTTCCCACCGAAGTGGTACTTATTTATCTACTTGCATTTGCATGCTTTCGAACTGATAGGTTGGCAGAAGCTGGGACTAGTAATGGGAACTCATCCCATCACGTGGCACCCGGGCTTCAAACTACCAACCTTCCAATCTTGCAATCGATATAGTCAGCATCTTAACCACTTGAGCCACCGCATTGCTTATAAGGCACCTTATCTGGTGCCGCATCTGTTATAAGGATGCAAACTATGCCTTTTAAAGAAAGACTTAAGAAGCTGGCTATGTTTATTCTGGAGAAGAGAAAGTTAAGATGCGATATGATAGCCTTGTTTAAATATTTGTAGAGATGTCATATTGAGGATGGAGCAACCTTGTTTTCTGCTGCTCCAGAGAACAGCACCTGGAACAATGAATGCAAGCTACAGGAACAGAGATTCCACCTCAACATCAGAAGGAACTTTCTGACAGTGAGAGCTGTTCAGCAGCGGAACACACTCCCTCAGAGTATGATGGAGTCTCCTTTTTTGGAGGTCTTTAAACAGAGGCTGGATGGCCATCTGTCTGAGGTGCTTTGATTGTGAGTTCCTGCATGGCAGGGGGTTGGACTGGATAGCCCTTGTGTTCTCTTCCAACTTCCAAGCTGATTAGAGTGTTTGGATCATCTGCAGAGGCCCTTCTCTCTGTCCCACCACCCTCTCAGGGTTGTTTGATGGGAACAAGAGAGAGGGCCTTCTCAGTAGCTGCTTACAGGCTCTGCAAATCCCTCCCTAGAGAGGTTCCATCCCTGGTCTCTTTTCAGCAGCAGGCAAAAATATTTTTGTGCCTTCAGGCTTTTTCAAACTTTTAAATGTTGCTGATTCATATTTTAAATTTTATATATAGTTTTAAATAATACATTTTACTATTTTAATGTTTAATGTTTTAACTTTACAAATTGTTTGTTTTTTAAACATTATATTTATACTTTTAAAATGTTTGTGTCTTATTTTAAATTTGTAGTGTTTTAAATTTGTTGTTAGTTGCCTTAAGTCTCTATACTGGGAGAAATATGGGATATAAATAAGTAAAACAAAACAAAACAAATACGTTAACTGTCTATGATCCAAAAAACACTGCAGAAATAATCAAGTCTGAGACCACTTTAACTGTCATGGCTCATTGCTAGGGAATTCTGGGAACTGTACTTTTGTGAGACATTTAGCATTCTATTAGAGAGCTCTCGTGCCACAATAAACTACAATTCCCAGGATCCCCTAGCACTGAGCCAGGACAGTTAAAGTGGTCTCAAACAGGATTATGTCTGCAGTGTGTTTTGGACCGAAGTTGCCATATTTTTGTGTGTTTGTGTGTATGGCCCACTATAAAATTATTCAGGGACACAATTGGTTCCATATGTACTGAGTGTGATGGGAAAGTTTTGACTGCATTGAGAAGTTTTTGCATCACAGCAGAAGTTGTGGACAAGAATTGGAGAAAATATATTACAACAATTTCCTCCTCCTCATGTTATGTCAGAATCAAGAAAGATAGAACTTAGAACAATTTGCAGCAGTTCTGCTACATTTTAAAACTCCAAATTGTTTTACACCAGCTCATGCCTAAATTGTGTTATTAAAGCAGAGAATACAGTACTATCTAGAACAGGGGTAGGCAATCTTTTTGAGCCGGGGGGCCGGGTTGCTGTCCCTCAGACAACTGGGGGCCCGAAGCCAATAAATAAATAATTAAATATTTTTTTAAAAAAATAAATATATAAATAAACCAGGACAAATGTAGGACAAAATTTTCAAATGGAAGACACTTTTTTTTAAAAAATGGAGGACACGTGAAAAAAATTGCTGATTTTTTAAAAAAATGTTAATATAAATGCATGTTTCTGAGGCTTCTACAGACAACTGCCCCCCAAAGGCCCCGGCGGCAATCAGCGGCAGGACCGGGCTGGGGCCGGTCCCAAGGCCTTGCCGGGCCGCATCCGGCCCACGGGCCGCAGGTTGCCTACCCCTGATCTAGAAGTAGATTCTTATATAACAAAATTCTGTGCCAGTTTAGTTTTGGTATTAAAATGAAATCTCTACAAATGAGTTCATGGTATCTGAATCTTACATTCCAGTGACAGACTTCTGCATCTTCTTTGGGTTGGTAGAACTGATATCTTGGAAGGAAGGAAGGAAGGAAGGAATCGGATAAGCTTAACTTCTGCCTACCCATACATAATTTGTACGCCCATTTCAGTTCATTTGGAACATATCCTTTTTAGTTGAATTCATATCCAAATTTTCTATAAAATAAAACAACCTTGGTGTGGGCAGGGTTGGGGGTCCGGCCTTGGGGAGACCTCCCTGGGGATCCATGATCAGACGCCATCGCAATAAACTCTAATGGAAATCGAGCTGATGCTTGCAAACAATGAAACTTCTTTATTAGTTTAAATGCCTGACACCTCTTCCCAGGACTTTGAGGCCTCCAGTTCCAAAGACGCAACCTTGGCGAGTGCCTTGTTACAGTGCAGGGGCTCACTCGCTCCCAGTGTCCTCCTTTAGCGAAAACAACCCGGAGAATGGGGAAAGAAAGGGTCAGTTTCCGCACTGCCCTCCTCCCACAGTTCGCTTGACCTCCTAAAGTCCGGAGTTCAGTTCCCTCACTGACTCCTCGGCCTTGGGGTTGCATCCGTGCCTCCTCGACTTGACTCAGTGCAGGTAGTCTTCTTTATAGAGCACGAAGGGCGGTTTCCTTAGCTGCCCGCCCTGGTGGGGGCCTGTCCACGTTGTCCAGTCCTCCTTGACACCGGCGTCCCTCTTTATATTCCCAACACGTTTCCTCCCTATCTGGCGGGTGCAAGCCTGCTTGGCCTAACCGGGGGTTGTAGGGTTCACCTGGTGACACCCCTTCCCAACGGGGGCTGGCTGGGTGAGCCATGTGAGGAGGTCCAACTCTGCAGTGGGAACCTAGAACTCTTGGGGTCCAAGAGGTTGAGGCTGGTCCAGGAACGGGGAAACTCTCACCTCTCCCTATCCCACCGTCCTCTCTGCGAATCCCTCTTCCGCGTCTCCTTCTCCACCCCCTTGGCGCCTCTCCCTCAGCCCTTAAATAGTCTTCTGGTCCGTCCCCAACTCCTGGGGCGGGATTACTTCCCCCGCCCTCTGCACCTGTGCTTCTCTTTTGCTCGTCCCCTCCCGGCCCTCTTCGGGGTCCTGCAGCCCCTCTCTCTTTCCTCCCGACCGCTCAACCCTCCTTACTTCCTTACACTTGGTTATGTACATCCATAAAGAAATAAACCTTACTGTAGCCAATGATGCCAATTCCCAACAAAGGACAGGACTAGAGCCTTAACAACAAGCCCTGAAGGCTAGAATTCTTGCAGTCATCTTCTTACCCGTCTCTGCTATGAGTCCACTAATTGTTCTAAATGCTCTAATTAACCAAGGAGCGAGCATATCACTTGGCATTTTAAATGAACTCCAGCCTCTCAGGCTGCAGCTGGAATGTGAGAAGGAGATGGGGATTATTGCATGCTAAATCGCCATGGAATCACCGGCTGCCATCAGCCTGGGTCCCAGCAGGGTCCAAGCCACGCTCTGTCAGCACTTTTTAGATTGGATCAGTTGCTACATGAGCAACAAGGGAATGGACTCCATCACTTGCAATGGTTGCTCCCTGGTAAGTGAGATTTTGGGGACTTGCATGGTCCCTATGTGCCCCCTAAACTAGAGGTTATACAGGAATCATGAATATCACATAGTTACATACAATATATGCAACTCCGGGTTATGCATTGGTAATTCCACCAAAAGATTCTGGCCGTGATTTTTGTTCAATGACAGCAACTGAAACCACGAAATCACTAGAATTAAGCTCCCAGAAAAAAAATTTAGGGGAAAAAATTGCACCTAATTTTGGAAAAGAAAAAAAAGAGCCAAAACTAAGCATTAAGCATTAAACTCAACAGCTTCTATAACTTTTCCTCAGATGTCTGCAGGTTAGATTTAGACCAGTAAAACTGAAATATACTTTCAGCACCTTTGGATTCAATATACAGTCGGCCCTTCTTATACACACATTTTTTACACACGGATTCAAGCATCCAGGGTTTGAAAATGTTCCAAAAAAGTATAAATTTCAAATATCAAACCTTGATTTTCCAATTTTTATAAGGGACACCATTTTGTTATGTCATTATATTTAATGGGACTTGAACATCCACGAATTTTGTTATACATGGAGGATCTTCGAACCAAACCCCAGTGTATAACAAGAGTCATTTTCCCCCTATGGCTAAAATAATTCCAATTGTCAAGTCATTTGATATGTTTTCCATAATAAAATTCGAGACGATCAGTCTTAATTTCTCCCCAACACCAAGTGGAGAAACACCCTACCACCATTAATCTGTTTCCCAACCTTCATAGAAATACTGACCATGAGAAGTCTTTCAACGTACAAACTAGGAGTTAAATAATATGTCTCAATTGTAAGACCCAATGGACACTGCATACTTCAATGTTTTATAGCACTGAAGTCCTCTTCATAGTCTTTGCTGCATTTCGTCCTCAAAGGAGAATGCAAGCAGCATCTAAATTTGCATTTTGTTTATCCCCAGTGTCAAAAACTCCTCACTCCATAACTGTCATCTTCCGGCCTGCGAGGGAGTGACCAGGCAGGCCCAGCTCCATCAGGGCTGGCCTGAAGGAAGAGACTCCTCCCTCCATAACTGTCATCCTTTGGCCTGTGAGGGAGTGAACAGGCAGGCCCAGCTCCACCAGGGCTTGCCTGAAGAAAGAGAGCCCTCCCTCCATGTTAACTGTCATCCTTTGGCCTGTGAGGGAGTGAACAGGCAGGCCCAGCTCCATCAGGGCTAGCATAAAGAAGAAGAGCCCTCCCTCTAGTCCATCTGCCTTGGTCCAGGCATCAGAGGGAGAGAAGAACTGCTGGACCTGATCCCCTTTCCCACCACCATTCCCTTCTCCTTTTGTGTCGTGTCTTTTAGATTGTAAGCCCGAGGGCAGGGAACTGTCTAATTAAAAATAATAATTGTAAGCTGCTCTGATAGCCTTTAGGGCTGAAGGGTGGGGTATAAATACCATAAATAAATAAATAAATAAATAAATAAATAAATAAATAAATAAAACAAAACAAAACAAAACAAAACGAGACCAAGGAGAATGAAAAGGCATGTCAAGGAATGATGTTTAGTTGACCAATGGGAGGTTCAGTGGTAGGGAAGTTACCTTGGACTTTGTACTTAAAAATAAATAAATCCCTGAGCTGCCTCAGTCCTTTTTGCTAGGAAAGAGACATGGGCAGGGTAAATCAGTTGATTTTGATACACCTCCTAACATCTTTTGATATGATTCTGGTTATGATGATTACACTAGTGGTATAATCAGTGCTTGTACAAACTTTAAACAGGCAGGCCTGCCAAAAGTGCACAATTTAATGTTTTAAAGGAAAAGAAATCTCTCTCTCTCTCTCTCTCTCTCTCTCTCTCTCTGTGTGTGTGTGTGTGTGTGT
>NC_056523.1:121817624-121850936 GCF_019175285.1 Sceloporus undulatus | reverse complement strand
CCCCTCAACCTGAACTAATCCAATAATGACCTTTCCCCTTAGTCTCCTGCTAGTGTTTGTGATGCAAAAGTGTTATTCAGAATCGTCACTTCTTTGGGGTGATCATGTGGTGTGTTGTGGGCATAATTTGGGTGTCCCTGGCTTGGATTCCTTTTTCAGTCTATGTCCAGTGACAGCGTGAGGAGGAGATCAGCTTGAGTCATGGCTGAGGATGGCTCTGAGGAGCACCACTGCAACAGTTGCTTTCCTCCCCCTCTTCTCTTTCCAGCCATGATGTATGCTCCATGTCTCAGTTACTTTATTATTCAGCTTATAGTTCCGCTGTTTTTTTTAGAGGTGTAGCAAACATTCCTGCCCCAATGGTTGAACACCTTGGATTATTTTTCTCCTGGATAGATGGGATGAAAAGGAAATGTTGCATTGCATATGAAAATCATATCCTGCTTTAGCATTTAAAGACAGCAAAGGAGAAGCAGGATACAAGAAATTGTGGGGGAAAGTATTTTGAGAAGGACTTTAGAAACCCAGCAATGGAGAAGTGGGAGAACAGGGAATGAGTGGGGCAATGCAAGTGGAGTCTGTTGGTTGATTGCATTTTTTTTATTAGTATGTCTGTGCAGAAAACTCATTGGTTTGGATGAGGGCTAACACAAATCTGCAGTTATGGCTTTGGAGTGGCTTATACAATTGTGACCTTACGACTGCTTTTTCTTTTCTTTTTTAAAAAAGAAATCCAACAGCGCTGCGCCCATGCGATAAACGTTACCTGAAAGCTATCAATCATAAGAGGGAAGATGTGGTCAAGAATCAGTAGTGTGGGAATGCAAAAACACAAACCAACACCATTAAGCCATCATTACATTGAAAGTTTGAAAAGTATTGTTGTCCTTGCGCTGCCTTTCCAAGTAGGAAAAAAAAAATCTCCTTAAGTGAGAGAACAGGCTGGTGTGATAAGCTCCTAAGATCCATCCATCCATCCACCCATCCATCATTTTATTTATATCCTGCCTTACTCCCAGGCTGGGACTCAAGGTGGCTTACAAAAAGGCAGAGAATACAGTAAAACACAGACAAAAATTAAGATTGAATTACTACTAAATAACGGAATATCTAAAATAGATGTTTGTGCTACTTAAATCCCCAAGGTTTTCTGTTGTGTCTAAAGTTGTAATTCTTCAGAATGTCCATTTTGAATTGTCTCAGAGTAGGATCAAGACTCTTATTCTAAACCCTTCTCCTTTTTCTTGTTCAGCAGGAGGCTGGCTTAATTACAAAATGTGATGGTGGCTGGTTTTACAGCCAGCCAGACGGTTATGTCAGTTGTTAATCATGAAAGGTTTGCACCCATGGATTTGAATGATCTCATGTGTAACCAAGAAGGCCAGATTATTTGGTCAGATAACAGATTGAATCAGGCTGATGGGAGAATGTGGGGGAACATGGATAGATCCAGCAAATACCAAAGAAGATGAAAGGTCTGACTTGGCATGCTCCTTACAGGATCATCACTGTAAGATTAAAATTCCCAGGGTTATAATTGGGGTGAGATAGAGATGTGGCTGAAACCGAAAGCAAATTGGATTGATTTCGAAAGATCAGGACATGTCTGAATCAAGGATGAATTCCTCTAAAGTGGGCTACAGTCTATTGAAATCTGATCTGTTTTGAAGAGTTCTTAGTTGTTTGGGTCAGAAAAAATGCAGATAAAGACTGATATACAAGGTGTCCAAATTAATCTTTACAGTTTCAATGCTATATACAATTTTCAGATACCCTGTATTTCTTCCCAAGCTCTTCTATGTAAGGACAACACCAGAGTAAAGAGTGAAGGGAAGTATCGTTTTGTGACCGACAGGTCTAGCTTCTAACCACAGTAGATGGTTGTATCAGGACTTTCCATGTAAAGTACCTTGGGTCAATGATGTTGAAGCAACATACTGGACAATTATTTTAATGTTCCCTTCATTTTGATAATTCTTTTTTTGCAGAACAAGATGGTTAAGTGGAAAAATAATGCAGTCTATGGAAACCAGGAAGATGTATCACTGGGTACTTGCACAATGATGGTTGATCCAGATCTTCAGCCTCTGTCACCATACGCTTCACATTTATAATACACTTATGTTATATTTCACCATATGTGACTTTGGTACCTACTAAGCAGAAAGCTTTTTAAAATCCTAAACTTTTCTTCTGTAGTTTTTTTTGGGGGGGTTTCACACTATGTGGCCATGTTCTGGAAGAGTTTATTCCTGATGTTTTACCAGAATCTGTGGTTGGCATCTTCAGAGAATGCTGTCATGGAAGAGTGTTGGGCAAATACACTGCGTGACCCTGGGTAGGGAGGAGTGATTTCCATGTTAATCTGTGTATTGTTCTGTTGTTGATGGCAAGGCCTCAGGGTGGGAGGATATGCAAAGACGATTCGTGTCTCTTTAATTAGTGGTCAGTGTCTAATGGAAAACCCCTGACCCTGAGTGGTTTTTCATTTGTGTTTGTTGAGTCCTGATTTTGCTGTTTTTCAAGACTGGTAGCCAAATTTTGTTAACTTTTTTCTTTCCTATAGAAGTTGCTCAGATGTTTGTGGATTTCAATGGCTTCCCTTTGCATTCTGACCTGACAGTTGTTGGCATGGTCCAGAATTTCAGTGTTTTCAAATAGCATTTTATGCCCAGGACGGTTTATATATACACAGTGTGTGTGTGTGTGTGTGTGTGTGTGTGTGTGTGTGTGTGTACATACACACACACATACACAACTGTCTTCCATGCCAGCATTCTCTGAAGATGCCAGCCATAGATGCTGGTGAAATGTCAGGAATAACTCTTCAAGAACATGGTCACATAGCCCAAAAACCCCCACAAAAACCTATGGATGCCAGCCATGCAAGCCTCCACTTTCTTCTGTACTTTGTTGTTGATATTGTGCCTCTTTAAGTCAAATCTAACGTAGGGCAACTCTCTCTCTCTTAGGGTTTTCCTGACAAGACTTATTCAGAGGGGGGTTTATTCAGAGCCTTCTTCTCAGGCTGAGAGAATGTAACTTTCCCAAGGTCACCCCATGGTTTTCTACAACAGTGCAAGGATTTGAATCCTGGTCTCTTGGAGTTCTAGTCCAGTGCTCAAACCACTACACCATTCTGGTCAACTTTTAAAAGTTCTAAACTTTTTTTTGCATTCATCCAAAGTGTCAATAATAATAATAATAATAATAATAATAATAATAATAATAATAATAATAATTTATTTGTATCCCACCTCTCCCTGTATTGGCTCGAGGCGGGTATCTCCTGAATGTATCCTTCTGAAGCTTCACAGGTTTCTTTCCTACAGACACTGTATAGCACATTGCATTTTAATACAAATTGCTCTCCTGGGACATGGAGGGATCTGAGAAATCCCCTTTCTTCCATACCAAGATAAAAATAAAATTGGCTAGAATCCCATTGGGGAGTTACGTCATCTTAAGTGGATTGACATCTGTGGGATCTGGAATTGGACAGTTCCATAATGTATCCAGTAAAGAGCTGTTGTTGTTGACTAGGTAGGGGAAAGTGACTGATGTGCATTGGGAAAGATGCACAATGGGACTGATGAGCATTACTAACAATGTGCTTTGGTCTCATTGTGCATGGGGACACTGGCTAGGAAATGCTGCGGCACATTGTGACCTTCTTGCCGGTCTCCCATTAGGCATCTTCACAGTTCACTAACAGAGTCTCTTAGTCGCTGTCCTACAAATCTAAATATGTCACATAACATACTAGTGATAGAGGATTACAGTCAGTAAAAATAATGATTGGCATCTTGCTCAATAGTTACAAAATCATAAGCTGCACTTTTGATCTTGTAACTTTTGGGATTCACATTTATGGTTGTTAACAACTGAATGTGACTGCCCCAAACCTACCTTTTCATCCAGGCAGTATTGCAGCCAAAGGATTTCTATGGCACTGCACAATAGGGTGCTGGGAAATGACATCTGCCATGTTCTCCTGATTGTGGGATGTGTTGAAAATAGGGAGCTGGAGGGACTTCTTGGGGTCTTGCTGCATCTTTTATCAATGTGCCTCATGACTGAGAGAGCACATCACTTCCCAACAGCCTGATCTGCAGTGACTGTGAAATCCTTTGGTTGGGGGAACTACTTGGCTGAAAAAGTGAGAGTTGGGGTTGGGTGGCATTGTCAGATGTAACTATGATGATGGAGCTCCATTTTCAGAATCCCATCTGATGATGCAGGATCTAGGCCAAGAAAAGTAATTAATGCTGCCCCCATCCTTCTGAATGTCTGTTATTATTTACATAACAATTACCCACCAAAACAAAAAAAGGTGGGGTAAGCACATCCCTTTCTGGAGCAGCCTCCCAAACTGAAAAAAATTGGTCTTCTCCTACCCCTGTTCCTATTCAGCTGAATCTTAGCAGGCTTGATCCAGGAAGTTCTTCCTAATGTCTTTTTCTGTAGTTTGAGTCCATTGCTCTGTGTCCTAATCTTTGGAGCAGCAGAAAAAAAGCTTGCTCCTTCTTCTGCTTTCAAATGTTTAATATTTTGTACATATAGTAAATAAGAAACAAACACAAACACACAACTCCACCTGCAGGTATTTGCATTTAAAAGGGCTGGCATAATCTTGTCATAAGGGATAGGTGTCTGCAACAATTCCCTAGCTGCAAAGCAATTCATTGGTTTCCACTAATGGTCACCAGGAGGCATGGAAGATTCAGACTTCAGTTCAATCAGATGGGCTCTTGAATGGTCCAAGGTGAAGAAAGCTCTTTTCTAAACTGCTGAATATGATCTGAACTAAGGCTTGTGGTCAAGGCATTTCCCAAATTATTAACCAGTATGGTTTGCAGCAGATAGGATTCTCATAGCTGAATAGCTTGCTTTTTTATAGTTTGCACTATTGCACTGAAGAAATTCCTTGCCCAGAATTTGTACAACCTCTTGCACAAGTGAAAGCACGAAAACATTTATTATTGTACTGCATGCATTTCTTGAAAAAAAATCACACTAGACCAAAATCTGACTACTGTTCTTTCCACATTTATTTTCCTGCTCCTGCTCCTTCTGCATTTTCCTTTTCTGCTTTCTGGATGATACCGCTGGATGTATTATAATTTAATAGGGTGCTCAACCTTTCTAATGTGATTATGCCTTTTTTTCATTTTCTCACTCAGTTATTTCATAGTTTTGTTACTGTACTCAGCAAATACGTTTGTTCAGAATTTTCATGTGGAGATAATAGAAATAAATCTGTCTATGAAGAGCTATCAGCCATTTCTTCCTCTATACTCACAAGACCGTGTGTTAGGATTCTTCACTGGGCAAGGCTGACCCAAGACAGTCTCACGGAAGATGGTACTCCCCTAGTTTTATGAAGAGAAGCTAACTGGACTAGTATTTGATGGATTGCCCTCCTATAGCTCATAGGTGGATGCATGGACTATATGTGGTCCATGCAGTTTGGCATCCCACCCTGGAATCCGCCACCTGAGGCAACTATGTAGCTTCTGTCTCCTCCCAACTCACTTCCTTGTTTCCACACTATCATCCTTTCAGATAGTAAGCTCTTCTGTGCAATTTTTACTTCTGTTACCTTGATTCTGTTTACGTAAATGTATAATGAACAAAATTTCTAGTAATGGTGAAAAAGAACCAGTTCCAAATATCTAGTCATTTATAATAAAATTATTTACTGTTTACACTTGTATTAGAATGAAACCTTAACAAGGAATAACATTGTAGCAGTAACTGTCAAAGTAACTTTGACAGTTACAGTGATGGAAGATAAGTAACATATGGTTCAAGAGCTGCTTTCTTCTGGATGTTAAGATGACAAGGCAAATGGGAAGAGAATATGTTTTGTATTGCAAACTAGTGGCTTGTAGCAAGCAGATGTGTTTTTAAAAGTAACTGAAGTTAACTACTTTAGTTAAAAGGGAAATTATAGAATTGTCCTTTAAAAAACAGCTAAAATGGCAACTAACTAGTTGTGGGGAGATTTTTGTATCAGTAACAGCAACTAATTATTTTTGAAAGGTAACTGCAAAGTCTGAACTTTCTGATGTTTACACAGTAGCATGACTAACAGAGCAACCCTAATTAGTGCTTATTATCAAGTATGTATCTAAAGATGTAAGACAGTGAAAACAGAACAAGACCCTGTACATGGAAAGGGGCTCGTGTCTCAGAGACACCCATTGAATTCTATAGGATAAAATAAATAGGTGGTAAGGGGCTACTTTGAGAAGCAGAACGGTGTAGTGGTTTGAAGATCAGGGTTCAAATTCTTGCAGAGCCATAGAAACCCACTGGATAACCTTGGGTAAATCATACCCTCTGTCACTTCAAGAAAGTCAATGCAAATCCCCTCTAAATAAATCTTGCTGAAAAATTAAAGGAAAACTAACACCTTGTGATAGCGTTGTCATAGACTTGAAGGCCCAGAACAGCAAAGTGGCTACCTTGGGAGAACTGACAAAATATACAAATCAAAAATTGGACATTAAACAAGGATGTTTTTACTTTTGGTAACTATTAATTGCTGCATTAACATGTTGGCAAAAGGTGAAGAAGATTACAAAACATAGGCAATATTTCTGACTGATAGGAAATAATAGGCAATAAGCAATAATAATGATGTGGCCAATTCTAGGATTCCTCATACTCAAAAACTTCCCTGCCTTGTAGCTGCCACCATTATTTCCATGTCATTCCTGTATTAAATTTTTTTATACATATGTGTACAGTATACAGAAAATGGGCATGTTGCAGAAACAGTGGCAGCAGTCCTGACATATACTTTAAAATCCATGGTGTTTCCTACTGAGAAGCTGTATACTAAAAGCTAGTATTTTGACACCATTTTTTGTGCCAGTCTGAACAAATATCTTACTGTTTAAACTCTTTATAGCCATGTTTTGGGCATCTTCATGAACAGCACTGCTGTCTTCTGGCCCTGGCCTGTACCTATTTTGTCTTGAGAGAGATGTTCCAGGGGCCAAAGAGGAGTGCTGACAAATACTTTTCTGCAGGAGGATGGAAAAGTGAACCTGCACACAAAATACAGTCCCTTCCCTTCCACCAAGTCATAATGTCAAAGAAGAGTGAGTTAGATTTTTCACTTTTGGTGAAATCACTTTTATGTAAATTTACAAAACAAAAGTTGATCTCAAGTCTATACTCTTTCTCACAAAATCTCTATGAAGGCAGCACTGAATTATTATCATCAGTGAATTCAGAGGAAATTTGCTAAGGAAGCTGTATGCAATTTGGCCTTTATCAACACTGCAGGGACATAATTTCACTCCAGCAGTTCTGAAAGAGTAAGACCAATCCATTGTAAACAACTTGGGGGGGGGGGTGTTAACATGAGCACCAAGATATAAATGAAAAAATATATAGATTATTTTATATTTTCTTTATTTATATTCTTTTAGTTTTAAGAATTACACACTAGCCAACATTATATATTTACATGCTGAAACTGGCTGTAATAACTTTAGATTCAAGAAAATATCTCTTATGTGCTACTCAATTTACAATCATCATTTTACGACCTCCACTATCCCAGAGGTTAGCAGTCCTTTTGAGAAAAACATGAAAATCTGATGCAATGAGATCCACTAATATTTTGCATTTTCTAGCCATTGGAAAATGTGCATTATGTGCATATTAGAAAGGCTACAAGGTCATTAGTAAGGCCGATGATTACTACATTATGAAGTAAATAGTACTAAGTTAAAAAAAATATAAAGAGATAAAGAAGACCGGTGCAAAGACAGTACTAACAGAACCATTTAAACACCCATGCAAATAAAAAGAATTGTGAAAACTCAAAATGTGGTCAAATTGAGAGCATTCTTTAAATTTTATGTTAACTAACTTAAACTATGCAATGGTTCTTAAATATAATTCCTGTTAAAGTTTTCTTAAATGTCATTACTAATGCAAACATATAAAATGATCAGTTTGAATTAGATCACCTTAATGATGATGAAAACATTAAAAAAAATAAAACTTCCCAAACTATCAAACTGTAGGTAAGAGTTTTCAGCATTTCAAAATGAAGAATAGTGTATTCATTATCAAAGCACTTAAACAAATAATTTGACACATAAGAAATGTGTTGCATATGACCTGCAAAGATAATCTATTCCAATTTATCGTTAATTAACTAAAATGGAGATACAATTTATATAAGATAGAATATGGTAGTGATTCATTAACATTCCATTTATTCCTCAAAAATTCTCACAAATGTTTCCTAGTGCATTTTTACCTTTGGTGTTAAGCAGTGTCTTGGTAGTGTTCCCTTTTAGTACATCTCTAAAGTAAAGTTTCTTTGGCATTGGGGTAGGGTTGGGGAGGAAGAGACAGATTTACATTGAAGGCATTTCTTTCTGAATTCTTGCTATTTACCTTCAGGTTTTAGGTGTGTGCACATGGGCCCCCTAAATGTGCATGACTCTGTTTTGGAGTGTGCTAAAGAGGTACAAGGCCCATGACAAACTCATTATAATGAGCCAGTCACATGGATACTGTTCACCTGTCACATCTAAGCTCATATTGTGTCATGCACTCTCATTCTACTTTCCACACTGTTCAGATTCCTCACCTTTAATTTGCTTGTAATGAGGAACATGAACATGTTCTGTGTCATGATGAACAGGCACTATGTCCCAAACTAGGGATAGGAAGCATGTTGGCCTTTAGATGTTGTGCTGTGGCTCCCATTAGACCTAGCCGGCACCGTCAATACTGAGGGATGATGGCAGGTTTAGTCCAACAATATCTGGAGGCCTACACATTTTCCATCCCTGTTCTAAACAATAGATGATTTTAAAGGTAGAAAGGCCAAGTACACTCTTTGTCCAGATGGGTCCTCAGCTTGGGGCCAGAAATATTACTGCCCCAAGTTGCCCAGGGTTCTACTTTAGATTATGCTAATTAACATGTTTAATTGATCTTGTTTTACTAAAATGGAATTATACCAGCTCAGTGCTTTGAGGGCCATAGTCTTAGTGCAAATTAACATCAAAATGTTATATGTTTCTCATGCTGTGTCTACAGAATCCTAGATTAGACTAGATTCTGAGGCTTCAGTTCTGACAAGAAAGTGCTCTGAATGGGTGAATGTGAATCTTTCTCCATGGATAGATTTCAGAGCTGCTAATGTAAGAAGGGCAAGGGGCACATTCCTGGTCTGAAATGCATGCGTGTCTCTGAGTCCCCACATGCACCAGAGCCACTGGGTTGGAGTGCTAGTTGACAATCTTTAGTAACTTGTCCTCCCTCCCTTCTCACTGACATACTGTGCAAATGAACTGGTTAAACTGATAACTGTTGCATACTGAGTGTTACAATGCTGCATTTTCCATGGTCTGGTACAGTAAATTTCTTCTCTGGAATCCAAGTCTTATGCAAAAGGGTGTTTAAATTATTCTGCTAGAGAACTGCAATTATTGTTTTTTTTAAAAAATCACTGAACAATTACTGTTTCTATTGACTGCTCATTTACAGCTTATTTAAATATTTACATTATTTTAGGACACTAACCTAAACCATAAATAGAATCAGCTTTTGCCTTACATTAAAGTACAAATTAGAAGTTAAAAATGTTAAGAAATCTGATAATATTTACACATGTTCGGTTTAAATTATGATTGCTCACATTATATGTTCTATGTACAGATAGCAAAATGTTATGATCACTATATTTTAAAGTATTGTACCCTGGCCTTCCTGTCCTTTCCCCCCCGTAGAAATAGTCCTATGTTTTGCTTCCCCACCCCTGGTATTAGGACCTTTTAAAAAGTTACTAGTGGACAATGTCTTTATTTTAAAAAAAGAGAAGAAATAGGCAAGCAATGTGAGGGCTAGTCTACTTTGAGATGCGAGGAAATACAGTACTATCGTAAATGTCAACTGTGAAATGCTCCATAAGAATTATATGTATTGATCTGCTGATATAGAAATGCCCAGTTACCCTGTATAGTAAGATTTTAAATACATTAATAATTTTGCGTTCTCAAAAAATATTCACATATTGATTGATTATAGAAACAATATTGTTATTAGCTTATTCCTTTTAAAACACCATTTTAAGATTCTAGCCCATATCCAGATAACCGCAAGTACCACAGAAAGCCCCATACTTGCAGTACCAAGGTGAAAAGCAGGCCTGATGAACATAGCAGCAGTTGCTCAGTCTCAGCCATGATGATTTCTCAGGAGGCCAGGACTAGAGATTGCATGCTTAAACTCAGACTATATTGCCTTCTTTTCCCTTCCTGTATTAGATTGCCCCATGAAGAACCTCGCCCCCTTCAGTACCTCTAATCCTTTTAGATGTGTGTTGAAACATGTTGATGGAGTCCCTAAAACTGACCACTACCTCTTCTACATCCAGAAGCTCACTCATTCTTAAATTGGTACCTCTCACAGCACCGAGATAAGGACAGATGCAGACTATGGCCCAACAACTCTATGGGGGAGGGGTTGGAAAGAATGCTGGGTATTTGGATATCCTCCCCATCCTTCAAACATTTCTCAGCAACCTGCCTGCACCCTAGTATAGCACATCTATGGGAAGAAATCCATTTCCACCTGTGGGTTCCTGTCACTGGATCAGGATGTCTTTCTCTGTGTGTACATGTATCTGTACATATATGTATGTATGTGTGCATATTTATATGTGTCTACATGCGTATACACACATACACACACATACCTATCAACAGAGGAATATATATACACATATTAAAATATATGTCTATATACTCGCCATAGACATTGATAATGTTTAGTGTTTTGTCTTCACTTACATTAACTGCTAACTATGCAACTGGAACACAGATTTAGTTTTTTAAAAAAGAATTATTTCAGTTGCACGTCTAGTGTGCATTTTACCTAAACTTAAATGGGATTCCCCCCTCCCCAGATATATCTATCTATGTATCTATCTATATGCACTTGCTCTCTTGTTTTCTATGCATTGTGCTTTTGTCTGGCAGAGTCTAAAGTTTCTTTTTTCTTTTTTAATATATTAGAGTACAAAAAGTATCAGGTGTCCCCCTTCAGTGCTATTGTTCAAGACTTTGCTTCCCACTGGGGATGATAACAGAAAATATTCAGCATGAAATTGCTTGGTTCTTTCTTCCCCGTCATTAAAACCGCAGTAGTATAGAAACATAACATTCCTTAGGCAAACACAAATATGCTGCATGAATTTTCAGTTTGGAAAATGCATATTAGACTTACTAGCAATCATATACAGAATGTATTTACAGAGCATTGATCGCAAAGATATTGTTAAAACTGTGCCGTATTATATACTTGTAATTTTGCCATGAATTTCACAAAGATGAAGAGAAAACACCTTAATTGCTGGCAAGTATGCATCCTGAAACCAAAATAAATAAATAAATAAATAAATTAAAAAAAATAGTAATGTGAAATGTGGTTATAACTAATAAGAACAAGAGCACATTTCTGTTCAATTCAAAGGTAACCGCTTATTTAAATTTCCTTTATGAATTAAATCATGTAATACTTTTGTCTGTTTCTACCACATGCTGGCACTACAGAGGAGAAAAACAAAATCTTTTTTGTTTTGTTTTGTATCATGGTCCTTCAATTCTCATTTAAATCTTATTCTAGTACATACACCTCATTGTATTTTAAATTCCTTAGCTCAGAAACATGATATGACATCTATTTCTGTAAGCAGTTCCTCCTTAACAATGAAAAGGACCTCATGGAGGTGATTGTGCACTTTCTTTGTGACACCCCCCCCCCCTCGGTAAAATTCATCCTCCCATTGGCAAGGTCAGAAAATGTTATGGCTTATACCGTAAACTTCCAGATATTTTAAAGTGCAGTATGAGGAGCTGATTTTATAGTTTTCATTATAGCTGACCTATTGAACCAATATGAGAAGAGAAAAGTTATAAAATACTTTCTTTTGAGGTCTGCAAATCCCAGGGATTAACTGTAATGTTGATATTTTCCACATTTTAAAGCTTTGTTTGTATCAAATTAATGGGCAGCTTCTTTATGGAAATGAATAAATGAAATGAACCATGAATACAGTGCAACTAATCTCATTTGTCAGAAAAGATGCTCTAAGCAAAGGGTCTAAGAATTCTCTTATTCTGGTTGGGGATAATATTACAAGAGGAATGAATGATTCTCTGATCTATGAAATGGACCAGGCCCAACAGCATATGGGAAACCATGAGACCAGTCTTTTCACATGGTGAAAATACATGGTGGTGTCCAAAATCAGATATGAATAATCTGTGCAAACTTTTAAAATACTTTACTAAGGAGTAATCACACACTGATTTGGGCTTTTGAAAAAAAGACACAAATCAAAAGGGAAATGTTTATCTAAGAGAGAGTACAGTCTTCTCTAATCCTTTGTAACCCATTGTAACACATCTTTTGTTTTAAAATAGCTCTTCTATATTAGAAGCAAGAACTATTCTGAATCCTGCACAAACTTCATTGAGCTGATTGGAAGATGCTATGATAATATTTAATGGACTGAAAATTTTCAGTTCAACCTATCCCAGTGATTCAGGAATGGGGACTGTAGAAAAATTGAGTTGCATGGGGAAACAAACAAAAGGAAGGGCAGTTCTAAGATTCAGAATATAGGGAAAATTATTCATCCCCTTTCATCTGAGGATATTAGAGTTTCTCTTCCTCTTTTATGTATTCCTCCCCCCTCCCCCAAAGAATACTTTCCAAATAAAAATTAGACACTTAAAATTAAATGTAATGGAAGAAAGCAACCAAACTCTGTACTAAAAGGTAAGTGCTTTCTATGAAATACAAAAATATATATGTTGTTGAAACAGCAGAAACTTGCTTCTATCCAATGTCTTTCATGTGGGAATGAAATAATATCAAGCCTGTAATTAAGAACCCTTACTGCATAAACTAACAGGCAAACTGATACCAATTATTTGTACAGTATTTGTAGCTTCTCCCTGACTCTTAGTTCTGAAAACATTTGCCACTGTTTTTCTCCCACAAGGAAGAACAGAGCACCAAGAGAAAGCCACCTTTGAAGTCACTACTGGCCCCTTGACATTTGGCACTTTACACACAGACATTAAGTGAGGCACACTGCAGCACATACTTGGGCATCTCCTCAACAATTCTGTGGATCAGTGTTATACAGCATGGTAACTATTGTGCTCTACTAACTAAATGACAATTTCTCTTTCACATAATGCTACCAATTTTTGTGTGAATTTCGCACGACTCACTACTTCCATTCTTTCCATAAGCAACATGATATACTCTGGAAAACTCATCCTCATGGTATGATGATAGGCACTACTTATTTTCAAGTTAATGTCCTGAAAAGGTAATGTTGGAATAATGGTTTGAGTTATAAGCATTATAACATTAGTGTTCTATCTCTCGCCATTCCATAATGCTTTATATGTTCAGATGTGAAGAGAGGTGTTACTATCAGAGCTCAAACCCTTTTTCTAGCTTCCTTCTTTTGTGTCTAAACATATTAGTGCTAAAATTAAAAAAACACCTGCAAAAAATGACCAAGTTTCAAAATCTATCTCCAAGCATTAAACACAATGATATCTTTAAAGGTTGTGTTGCATCCTTTGTACTAAAACGTGTATGTTTATCTCTTTTGCAAGAAAACCCAAACATTACAAAATAGATTATATAGTGGGCCAGCAACTAAGGTGTTTTAAAGCAACTTTTGTCCTGAATAGGTTTTTTTTCCTCCCTATGTCCCACATTTGGCTGTACAACTGATTTTGAAGAGAAATCCAGTCCTTGATATCTGTGTGGCTTTGTTTTGTTTTTAGTTCACATAATAAAGCCAATAGACAATATTGAAGAAGGAAAAAACAACAGGGAAGAATATGCGGGACCATCGATCTATGGCATTTACATCAGTCAAGTCAGGGATGGTAATTTTCAACTGAGAGGCACGTCTCCGTAGCCGGCTTTTCTTTTGTGCCACATGCCGCTCCAGGGCGTTACGGCCAAAGCTGTGTCTTGGTAAGCCAGCCTTCCGGTACTGGATACTTGAGGTATCATAGGCCAGCATAGTGCTTCTAGGGTCCCCAAGGCCTATGACAGCTTCAGAAGCAGCCATCTCATTTTTAATTTCAAGTGTGCTCAACAGAATATTTTCATGTGGATCCATCTGGAAAACACAAGAGATTGTTTTAGTGTGTGCAATAAAATATCAAACCCAGCCAGTTATTTAGAGAGGCCAGACCTAAGACACTATATTCAATGCAGGCCAACAGAGAAGTAACATACATATATTTACTTGCGGATCCTGTATTTTGAAAGCACAGGCAAATACATAATATGGCACCATTAGTGGCCACATGTTTGTCTGGCAGATGTCTTGGAAATTTGTCACTACGTTCTTGCATGAAGTGCTGCTCTTTGCGGGCCTAATTTTCTGTTCTGACAAAATTTATCAGCAATTAAAATCACAGTGAGCTCAAAAATGCTGCAGAATCAGATAGACCAGGCATGGCATCTTTTGTTAGAATGCTGCTTTCCTCAAAAATGTCTGCATTTTATCATAGGGCTGTTATTTTGGGCTTGGCAGTCACATTTTGGTATGATATGATGCCTTCTATTGGAAGAGTGAAAGCTGATAAAATTGTTTACACTGCAGCCTCTTTCAACTTATAATGCTGAGGTGAACAGTACTCACTTCAGGGAAAAAAATATCGATTTGGAACATCAAATCAGAACAGAAGACTGGCCATGGCATTAGGCAGTACTTTAGAGGCAAGACTCACCAGGCATTCATGTCAGAGGATAATCCCAGCATGAGGTTGGAGTGTTACCAGTAATTGGAGAGAAAATTAAACAATTGTTTTAAATGCCATATTAAATTTCTACCACTAAAGGTTCAAAGGGCAAATGACTGGAGTTACAATGAGCTCTCTATTATATGGAGTTACAAGATACCCTGTTGCTATATGTCTCTCCTCATAAAAAGGCTATTGCTTATTTCGGGTAGCCATTTTGCTACCTGGAAATAAGTACTGTAACATTTTTTTGGCATTCTAAGGAAATCCTTATTTTCTTAATATGTTATATTTCTTGCTTCTAATTATCTCATCCGAAAAAAAAAATATTTGAACTAAATATTAAATTGATACATTGTCTATCAACTGAGTGTCTGCTTTATATTTTATTTGAAAATAATTTGAACTCTGGCAAAGTTATATATAATCTTTGCATTTTTTAAAAATAGCTGAAGTAACATTTTTTACTGGTTCTTTTATCATGTCACCTTTTAATTGCAAACAATATCAATTTTCACAGTGTATTCCTATGCTCAGATCAAAATGAACTACCTTTTCATACTATCTCCTTTCTACTCTAGCAGCCCTTTGTATTACTGGGAACACAAATGTACACAGGAATGTCTCTTGGGTTTCGTGATTCATTTCATTGCTGGAGAGAAGTCCACTTCAGATGTTTATGATATCTAAAAATTTATATTAATAGCAGACTGGGAGAACTATAGGACAAGATTATTTAGCTGTTGCTGTGTCTCTTGACCCAAATACTAACAGGACACATACACTGGTATTTGGCTAAGGAGATTTATATATATAAACAGCTGTCTGCAATCTTATCACTTGTTGCACGGGTGTAAATTGAGCAAGTGATATTTCAGGTGGGCATAAATCAGACATAGATCTCAGTATGTATGCTGTGTATTTACAGTACTTTGCTTTCAAAGAGATGCACATTTGAATAAGCAATGTTATTATGGTGCAGCTAACCACACATAAGTACTTTTTAAAAGTGGAAATTGACCTTTTAAAAGTGTGGGCTTCTGATTGTGGCTGAGCAGGAAAATATTTGTGTTCCCTTGCAGCTGCTCCTTATGCCTAGTAATTGTAGCATAATCAGTACACACTGAGTCCACAAACTGGTGAACACCATGTTAAGTCACTTGGAAATATTCAGACAAGCAGTAGTACTGTGGTTTGAATCATTATAGACAATTTATAAATTATTGTTCCTTTGGGTGGTATCTTAAAGTTTGCATTATTAAAATTAAATTTTACTCTTAATCCATTTAATTGTTCACCATTATAGTATATTAATATACCATAGACTGCTACAAGATTTCATAATTTGAAAGCAAAGATAGGTTGTATAGGCTGGAACTGTTAGTGCATGTGGGATATTAATTTTTATCTTCAGGTTGTTTTGGTTTATAGATCAACATAAAATTTAGTCAAAATTATTCAGTTTTACTTTCAAATCAAAATTATACAAATCTTTTGAATTAGATATTTCCTGAAGCCTTCAAAGAAAATCTGAATACATGGAAATGAAACTGAAGAAGGCTTCCATGCTCCCACTGACCTTGCACATTAAGAGAGAAAAAAAAGCCTGTTGTATAAGATATGTTTGGGCCTGTAACAAAATTAACATAATTCTGATCAGAATGCCTGGAGCAGGTCTACAACCACTTCCCATGAAACAATATCCAAGCATACTATTTCTGCAGTCTCATAACAAACATTTATGTATGTATAAGCAGAGCCGTTTCATTTTTCAAGGTGCTACCATTTGATCCTTGAATTCTGAGGTCAACCAGCCAATCCCAAACAGGGGTAAACAGACAGGGATGAGTTTTTTCCTTCCTCTCTCCACAGTTCAATATGGCACCAAACATTAAAGAATTTACCACTTAACAAATGGTAAATCCTTTAAAATCTAAATCACTTAAAAAGCAGTTTAAATGGAAGGAAGTTAGCCTTATGACACAACTGTGAGAACACATTTTCAGGTTACATTCAAGAGAGCAAAACAGAAGCACTGGATAATCCTGGGGAATGTGGATAGGTTGGATGGCATGAATTACAGAAGCAGGATAGCAAAGCTTTTTGAAAGTTTCATTTTCCATTTCTAGACAAAGCCCAGACCTCTAAGGTTAAACAGTATTCAACCTTCCACACACTTCATTGGAAAGAGAACTGTGTAGCTTGGCCATAGGAGAAGATCTGTTTAAATACTTTAAAAAGGTTTATACATACACCCTCTCACAAGATGATATTTAGAAAATATTGCGTTTGACTGTTTGAAGTGTGTGTGTGTGTGTGTGTGTGTGTGTGTGTGTGTGTGTGTGGAGCTTATGATAATCAGAAAGATCAACTTTTCATATGGGCAGCTTTGGAGTCTTCTGTGACTGCTGCAGAGATGCCATTAGTCGTCCCAAAGTGAATAACTGAACAAGCAGGCCACATGTTCAAAAATTTAGCAAGAAAAGAAAACCGCTTTGGGTAACCATGCCATTTAATACCATTCGTGTTTTCTCTTGTAATAGGTTTTCTACTGTGATCAGACACTTGTTTGATAACACCACAGTTTGAGAAGGCTGGAGGTCTCTATACCTTTTTCAGAAGAGACACTGGCAATTAGTTGATAGCAGTATATTAGTAATGGGTGAACCATCAACTGTCTTATTGTAGAACAAGTAGGAAGAGACTATAGTTTTTCATAAAAAGGCATTTATTTTCCCTTCACTGGAAAGAGATCCATATTTCACTTTCAAAACAGGAATTCTATAAAATAAATAATGATGACAAGCCAATTGGTCTGAGTTTTTGACTTGAAGTAACAGTCTGTGTTTAAGGTTAGGAAGATGATTTAGAGTCACTTCAATAAAACAGGTTCGCCCATCCCTAATGACAATGTATGCTTGTAACTAAAGAAAAGCTTACAATACAACAATGAAACACATCAGTTCTGCAGGGCGCCTTTCATCCAGAAGGATCCCAAAGCGCTTTACAGACTTTAGAAAGCGACATCACTTCACCAACAAGTGCAATCACCTCTCAGGCAAAATGTGGTGGCTATCTAACAACACGCTCTGTTGTACTACAGGAAATGAAGAATGTTGTAGCCAATTAAAACTATGTGGGGTACATAGGTGGGTGGGTGGGTGAATGGTGGAGATGGTTCAGGAGATAGGAAGACCATTCATAGTACAATCAGACTTTGGACAGGATCTTGGCTTGGGGTGCCAGCTCTTCTAAAATGCGCCATGGGATCTTTAATGGCCACAAATGGTCCACGAACTCAAGTTTTTAAATCTCTAAGGCTAAAATCATTAGAAAACAATAAAATATACCTTTGTTGAATACATTTCTGGACAATGATATGTGCCAATTATTCTTCTGTCCTGTAAGTTAATAAAATCAAGACCAGTTTCCTTAGAGAAAAGGCAGCTGTTAGCTTTCATTAAAAATTAATGCACTATAGGCTACTATTATAAACTATGCATGTTAATTCAAAGCACAGGGCAGTCTGAGCCAACAATCAGCAGAAATATGTGCCAGAATTAGCAATGCTGTTGTTGTCTTGGCCCTGATATTAAAAACAAAATGGATTTGTGATGGAAATGTGTACATATATAATATATATGTTTTTCAAAACTGCCCAGTTTTGACGAAGAAATAAATAAATTATGACATGCAAACATTATTCCAGACAAAGCAGAACAACAGGTAGATTTAAAGCGTGGTGAAACAAAGTTAAAAAGAAACTCCCTTGGTGCTACAGGATTATACAACCACAGGAAAGGGATCCTGATGGTGCATGGAAGACTTTAGGAGCAAAACACAGAAATTTTATAGGGTAGGAAAATAGGGGGAGAATAAACAATTTAACAAATCACAAATGTCCAAGATGAATGCCGTAAAACAGTAACTCAAATTTAATAATAATGGAAGAGTTGTAGGATCACTTTAAAAGATAACATGATAGATGATGAAAATGAAATTCATTGAGGATCCTAAAAATAATCTGTGGACTATTGACCACGGGGTACAGATACTGCTGACCTTCCAGTTCAAACAGGAGATATTTGGAGCAAAGGATTCCAACTGGTATCTAAAACTCCCAAATGATGGCTGTCTATTACAGTTCTGTGTAAGACTATGTAAGACCATGGTGCAGAGCAGCAAAAAACAAAACTTTATTTTTTAATAAAATGAAGCAACTATTTTCATTTGGGAGGAGCATCAGTAGCTTCATTCAACAATATTTCTTACTTTTCTGAAGCATTATACATGCAGCTCCTTGCACAGTGTTAACCTGTAAGTTACTATCAGAAATGCATGAACATATTGACATGGTAAAACAATCCAAACAGATCACTTTTAAATAGGAACACAAAAAGAATAGTTGCAGACAGAATGATACAATTATATCTATGGCTTTAAAAATAAAAATGAACAAACAAAACTGAACAGAACAAACAAAAGAAATATAGGAATGATTGTTTCTACCACCCCCAGCCAACGAACTCAGAGTAAGGTTACCATTCAGCATTTTATATCTAGCAGAAGTTTGCCCTCTGGTGGCTGGTGCCTTCTCTCTCTGTGGACGTTAACACACGGGGGAATTGGAAGGTCAATGCAGTGAATCATGGAGTTTCACGTTGTTGTGTGAGAGGTTATCACACGTAACTGAAATCAATGCTAGATCAATTTGAACCTAATCCAGGGTCAACCAAGAGATATGTAAATTTGGGGAAATACAGAATTTACAAATCCCATTCCACTCAAAAGTTGCGTTCAATTCAAATTTCACAGGTATGGAACACATGTCTTGGTCACCCTTGGATTTCCTTTGAATCAGTCTGCTGGCTGCAATTTTTTCCTCCCTCCTGGAGGTGTGTGAAAGACTTTTCTCTCCTCTCTCGGAGCTGTTCTGGAGTTATTTTGGGGATGAAGCATCCCTCCCCCCAGAGACACCCACCCACCCACCCTCCCTCCTCCTCCCAGCCCTTTCCGGCTCTTTCCCTTTGCAAAACTCATCCTCTCCAACTGGAGGGAAGGAATTGGCCAGGGCTCTCTCTTTCTCTCTTGCGGCCCTGTCACAGGGTTTTCTTGGTAGGTCTATTCAGATGGGGTTTGCCATTGACATTTTCTGAGGAGGCTGAGAGAGTGTGACTTGCATCAGGTCACTCAGTGGGTTTCAATCCCAGCCTTCTAGAGTCATAGTCCAGAGCTCAACCCAAGTGCAAAGTTGCTTTGGACTGGTTTTGAATTGGTGAAATGCCTAAATAACATGAAATAAGGGGTAATGCATGAACAAATAATGTGAATTGCCTAAATAACATGAAATAAAGGGTAATGAATGAACAAAAAATGTGAAACAAGGCAAAACCACGGGAACCAGAACCAAGCCCTGCCAGAAGTGTAAAAAGGTCATGATCCAATTCTGCCCTCATTGCGCATGTGCAGGGATGCTAATTCGAATTCTAGACTATGAAGGGTACGTAGGCATATGATAATTTCTTTTGTATTTCCACAACTTTGGCTTTGGGATGGGTGCTGTGTTCTTCTGTGGTGTGATAACCATCCATGTTCTTGTGTTCATTTCTGAACTGGCCTTACTTTTTTTTTTTTTAAACGGGAAGACATTTCTCCCATGTGATAACATCCTATGAGATGTTAAGTCTTGGTCTGAGTTTTAGTCTCCATTTCAAAAGGCCTATCCACAGATACTGATTGTGTTTTGAGGGATAGGTCTCAGTACATTAGATAGTTTCTTTAAAAGTCAGACTAGAAGTAGAACAGATTCAATGCCTCACTGCTATGGAAATGATGAGCTGCCACTGGGCATACTTGAAAAGATATGACCTTATGGCCTAAATCCAACTATTAATCTCAACTAGACAGGATTTTCTGAATCAATGGAAACTTGACTAAGTCTACATTTTCCTAGGTACCATTCATTCAACAGGTCAACTCTAATTGGGACTAACAATTGGACTTAGGCCAACATGTAAACTGCAGCCATCCTTCCAATCTCTTGAACATGATCCTTTCTTTTCCCTGCTTACTCCTTCCTCCCTATCACCATCTTTTTCTTTTTCTGTTTCCTCTGGGATGTTCTTTCTCTCAACCCTCTGCTTCCTTTACCCTAATGGTTCCGAGTTCCTGTCTTCTCCTTTGCATTCTTCGTCTACTTCACTAGAGGCCATCCTGTCTGAGCCACAGCAGTCTAGGATTTGGACAGCTTCTATTGGATCTGCTGGTGGTCAGAGATGCTTAGCATCAAAGTAGTTCAGTTGGCAGCAACAGAATTACTCTCTCTGCCCCATCGCTCCATAATATAAGCTCATCCAAACATTCCAAGCACTTTACCAACATTGCCACAAAATCCCATACTCCATTACACCACATAAGATGAACCAACTTATCATACGAAATGACTTCTCAAGTAAAATGGAAAGAGTCACTAATATAGGACTGCAAATTTATTGAACCAAGTGTAGCCATTTCTTCCATAGCCTCTATGTGCACAAATGCTTGATTACTAAAGCAAAATTATCTGGTTCTGTTTCTCAGGCCAACATTTTCCTTCTCATCCTAGCACTGAATCACATATTACCCAAATATTGTTCCAATTACCACTGCATAATGAAGCTATAGTTCAAGACTATTTGAAGATTTTCATACCTGGCTGCATCACTGCTAAAATGTCCCCCAAACATCCCTAAAAGGTGGAGGAAGCGCCTGTGTCTGAAAGCCAGGCCTGCTTCCTGAATCGCCATGGAAATGTGGCTCCCTCTATAGCGTCCCTGAATCGTCTCATGGGGAGAAAATTTCCTATGAAAAACTTTGCCTTCAGAGGAATTCCGCTCCCCAGGAAAGATTCAGGGATGCTAAGAGGGAGCCACGTTTCAATGGCGATTCAGGAAGCAGGCCTGGCTTTCAGACACAGGTGCTTCCTCCACCTTTTAGGGATGTTTGGGGATGTTTTAGTAGTGATGCAGCCAGGTATGAAAATCTTCTTTGTTCAGAGAATTGAGAGTACAGTAGTTATGAAAGGGGCATAGTTATCTATACTATGCATGCATTTTATTTCTCTTTTGGTGTCACCACTGCAGAAACAGGCTTGTCAGGTTTTTGCTCTAACTATCATCTCCAGCAATATGGATGTGTCTCCAGCCTACTAGACACCACTGTATTCCAGCGACATACAGTGGGCCCTTAGTATCCGTGGATATGGAGGGTCGACTGTAGTTACTTACCATGACATTATTGCCTGTTCTAGAAGAGAGAATGAAACCATGCAGAACTAACTACCCAGCCACCTTCCACTCAGTTTAAACAAATGGCCCTTATGCTTTATATTATCTGATTCACTTTTTCACTGGCATCCAAACTGGTGGGATCTATAAAAGAGTGGGCAATGTTTGGCCCTCTAAATGTTGCTGGACTGCATTTTCCATCATTCTTCTTCATTGCTTGTTAGGGTTGATTGAAATAACAGTCTGGTAAACATCTGGAAGGCTACATGTTAACCATTCCTCCCCTCTAAGATGTCACACAAAAGTGATGCATCCATATCTGCTCACTGATCCTGGTATGGTTCACATGCGTGAGAGGTAACTGGGAAGAAAGCACAGACATAGTACAAGTTGGAGCCTATGAATGATGCCGCAAAAAGGTAGTTAGTTGGTTACAGAGATCTCTCTTTGTTACGGTATGCCACATTTGGTGAGGCACACTGCTTCTTGAACAGTGCAGAAGGAACTAAAAAAAAAAAAAAAAAAACACTTGGGGAAAAAATGATGAACTTATCCTCCAGTGTGGGACATATAGTTTGGCCCCAACAGTAAAGTAGATTTTATGTACATTACTCCCATGAAGGCCTATACAGTTGTACTTTTCTGCATGGACTGAACTGTACATATTGGTAACAGCTACATTTAATCATGTTTTCTGTTTAAAAAATCTTAAACAAAAATACAGAATACATTCTGAGAAAGGTTGTATCATGGTGAAAACTAACTTTTCACCTCTCTGAATGTTTTAGAGAACAGGCTCTTGGATTATGTAATCTTGAGATTTGGGCTGACATATTTTAAACTATATATGCTGTTCTTGTGTAAAATTAAAGGTGTCTTACTGAAATTATTGCTGTGGACAGGGAGTCCCACATAGCTGAACTGATCTTTTTTTTATGATGTCACCAGGAATAGTGCTACAAAATGTACAGAGAAATTACCTTGTGACTTTTTCTGTAACAGGCCACAGGCTATGTCTGCCACCACTACCACCTCACATTACATTTATAGCAAATTCTTACATAATGCTAATGGAGAACTAGCAAACAATGGCCTGGACTTGGCTGGCTTATAGCATATCCTTACACAACAGCAATATACAGTTATGCTCAGTGGCTTCTTTGAACTTTTAAAAAGGGTTTAAAAAGAATGTATGGATACAAGTTCTACATGCTGTATATGGACACAAATGGTAGTTTGTTGAAGAGTGCTTTTACTTTTGATAGCACTCACAATTTGAAAAGTATGGAGTGTAACCTCTGACAATATCTTAATGTTAATTAAATACTTGTTTTTACATAGGAGAAAGCTGACTAAATTTAACTGTTCAGAGCTATGGAATAGAGTGAGCACCAGAATCAAATCTGGATAAGAAACAAAACCCATTTGGTTTTAGAACCAGCATGGGAAAATGATGCATCCTCAGCAAGAGGATTACTACAAAGGTCTGGTTTTAATAAAGTCCTGCACAGTTTGGTATCACAATGTCTGAAGGCTTACCTCTTACACTAGATCCTTGCGCATCCTATGAGATCATTCACTGATTCCAAGCGCTCTTGTCTACTGAGATTTGGGAGAGGTCTACTTATGAATGGGCATTTTCTGCATTGGCTCCAAAATCAAGGAATGCCCTCTCTAGAACTGTCTCTAGGGTACAAATCTTGCTGACTTTTGTGCCACCAAAGGCCTATTTGTCTCTATTTCTTTTAAAATAGTTCGTCTCTATGGGTCCTTGGTATCCACTGAGATTTGGTTCCAGGACCAGTCGTGGATACCAAAATCCATGGATGCTCAAGTCTCATTAAATACAATGGGACAGTAAACTGGTGTCCCTTATATAAAATGGCAAAATCAAGGTTTGCTTTTTAAAATTTGTGGGTTTTTTTTAATATTTGAAAGCTGTGGATAGTTGAATCTGTGGATAAAGGATCAGTGGATATAGAGGGCTGACTGTATTAGGTTTATTATGTTGTTTTTGTTCTGTATATTGCTCAAAGAGTTTTGGTCAAAGGGTAACTAAAATGATATAGATTCAGTAAACCAAATTCTTCTTTCTCTGTTCAGTTAAGCCATGTTGTGCTCCTTTCCTATTTTAAAACTATACTTACATCTCACCCTCTTTTTTTGTGGTAACTTCCTATTCCTTAGTGATACGTAAGTGATTTCCCCATTATCTCCATGGCAACCATAATGAGTGGACCAGCTCTTAGCTCCAATATTTCCCAGTATCCCTGGATTCTTCTGAACGATCCTAACATCAATACACTTAGCATAAATTAACAGGAGGCTGTATATTTAATACTGAGCAAATGCTAAAGAAACTGACACAGCTGTTTTCTGCAGCAACAGACCCAAGCTAGACAAAGTGGAGTCTTATACTATTGTCCTCTGTCCTTTTCCTCTTGCTTTCTTCTATCTTTGGTAGCCGTCCTATAGCAATTTTCCTTCTATTCCCTCAGCTGCCAACAATGTTCAAGGCATTAAAGCTGGAAACCATTTCAGCACAAAAAGGAGGACTCACAACATCTTCTACTCTGCTGGGAATTGGCCATCAAAACTATTCCAAACCAAAGGCAAACCAGCAAACTGAACGCTGGCTCAAACCCCTCAGATCTATGCTACCTGTTCACTCCTTCTTGCCTCTTCTTCTGGCTAGGGAATGTTAACAAAATACCTTGAAAATGGTACCTCAGACAAAAGCTCTCTGTAAACTCCCTCTATCCATTGGAGGTGGGCAAGGGCAGGAGCTTCTGCTAGAATATATACATGCAATGAGTTGAAAGGGAATTCAGAGGTCATTTGTCTTATCCCTCTGCCACAGCAAGAAATCCACTGCTCAAGCAGATTTAAGAGGTGGTTGTACATTAAAGATGGACTGGCTTGAGTGTTAGGAGGGTTCCCAGTGTTTGAGTGGCTGGTGTGGCCAAAGGAGAAAAAAAGAAAAGAAAAGAAGACCAAAAATACCAGCATACAGTATTTTAGATTAAAACTCATACTACCTGTAATAAAGCTTTAGGAGAGTACTGACATTTAGAATGGGAGAAACTCCACATAAAAGCTAAGAAACTGCAAAACAGAGGGAAAGCGAGAACCCCTGGAAATCTTCACAGGGCTGGACTGGACCCTAGGGCTTGAAATTGTCCACTCAAGCTGTATAACTTTTGTTAAAGACCTCTACTGAAGGGGAGTCTTTCAAGGCAGCTTGTTCAATTAATTCATAAGGCTCCCTGTTTTGGTGTAGTCGTCAAAGCAGCTGCCAAATCTTTAAGGATAGAGCTAAATCCCACTCTAATAGTAAGCACTATGTTCTATTTCTGCTGTAGGTCTGATAGATAATTTCATTTGTTTGCCACTTGGCATTAGCCAAGACAAATATTCACATTTCCATTGATGCTGAGTATAGAGGCCTTAGGTAACACAGAGACTACTGAACAGAGGGTTATATTCTGGATTCAAAAAGGACTTTTAAACCATTGCCAGTGTGTTCAGTTCACATATCTCACCAAAATGTGTAGATGTTAGCCACATAAAGTCAGACAACTTTTTGGAGAGAATACTGAATTTTTTTAACATACTTTGAATAACTTTTGTTAAAGGAAGTAATTTCTTTATAAATGCCAACATAAAATGCTAAGCAATATTTGTAAATAGCTCATCAATCTTATTGCAAAATAATGGATTGGACATATATATATATATATTTAAAAAGAGTAGGAACTAAATAAAATAAATAAAATTCAGGTGGTAAAACACTGGAAATTTGTTAAGATGCATACAAATGAAATACTGAAATCTGAATGTACAGAAAATAAATGTACAGAAATCTGCACAGTGAAGTTCAGGAAAAGAATCAATCTTATAGGGAGAATTCCTTTTCACTGTTTAGTAAATCTCTTTTACTATTACACAAATATAGCTCTTTATCAGGCTGTTATATATTGATCATCATTATTATTATCACCACATTAGTATTTTCATATAACTTAGAATATGTATGGTGCCTCAAGTATTTTAGAAGAGTAGCAAGAAAGAAGAGGCACAGAAGATCTCAAAAGAAAAAGTAAGCTCTAGAAATTATTACATAAGTATAAGCAAAAGGAAACTATCTGGAAAAATGCCAAGCTAAGACATTACTGATCTACCCCTATGTGGGAAACTAAGAGAAAATACTGAGGGAAGCAGAGCTGCCTATAATCAGGAGCACAGCAAATTCAAGATGATGGGGGGGGGGAAGCATTGTGAAAAGATATCTGGTTTAAGATTTTTAAGATGTCTTTCAGTGTGCATATACATTAATTCAAAACAACAAACGTGGAAGCCAATCTCAGTACAGTGAGAGTTATGAATACACTAAACAAGAAACTGGTTTAAGACACATACACAAACACATACACTAGGCCATTATAATTATAAAACAAACAGATATACAGTCAACAAGGAACTTTTCAACCACAAGACACTCTTTATAAATCTGTAATAACACAGTAAGGACTAAAAGAATCTATATGGAGCCATGGTTCCTATTAAGAATTAGAAATAAGATGGCACTGTGACTCCATCCTAGAATCTTGAAAGTAAACTCCTCTTTAATAATGAAACAAAAGGAATTGTCTGTTTAAGAGAAAAATAGCACGAAGCACTACATGAACATGGGTTCAAACTAAATCTACTGAATCAATACATAAAATTTGACAATGCAGCATATAAAAATTAGGGTATATATAATCTGTTAGTTGCTTTTCTGTTAAAATAATTTCAAAGTGATTTACAGTATAATGGATTATGAGAATGCAGTGGATATTTTATCTGGGTTTTAGTAAAGCATTTCATACAGCACTATACAATAGCTTATGGTTAGAAGGCCAACATAAGATGTCTTGGACAGTTAGTACAATAAAATGGATCAAAAACTGGCTATCTAACCGTATTAAGAGGGTAATCGTAACTGGCAGTCCATCTAGTTGGGGAGAGATTTCCAGTGGGATCCAGGGATCGCAATTCGGTCCCATTTTGTTTTATATCTTTATAAAAGATCTGGAAGACAAAGTAGAGAATACGCTAAATAAGTCTCTTAACTCCGACTAATTAGGGAATGGTGAGCAGAGCTAGAACTAACATAGTAGTTGTAAAATAATTCTAAATGCCTCAAAAACGGGATGATAGATATTTACCGACGATTATTTCTATATTAACAGAGAAACAGAAGAAGATAACAGAACACAGGAAGGCTCAAAAGATGAAAACAGAAGAGGGTTTCCTATTCAGATTTTTGTCCTCTTGCATCATGTATCATTTTTAAAAACCAAAAACATCATCACATGGAAAGGTAGAAGAGAAAAACCATCTTACATAAAGGCAGAGAGACTATAAGAGGAATGTGCACAGAAAGCTTGTGAAATATAAAGAGAACAAGGAATAACCTGACAGGCAGCTGCAGAAGATTCAAAGCCAAAAATAGAGAGATAAGTGTTGTTAAAAGCAAGGTAGAAACGTGCATTGAAACAAGAGATACGACATTTCTAAGCATCAAAAATTTGATCAAACAGAATAATCTATACAATTGTTTTGACACTATCTCTCCAAGTCAAAGGTGCAATGCTGAATAACTGTATATAAAGAATACAACAGAAAGAGAATTCATGAAAAACTAGTGAAGAAGTAGTTTTGGATTCAACAAGTAAAATGTAATTATTTTTACTGATCTATAAGTGTGCACTTTGTAGGTAAATGGCTGGGGAAATATCATGTGGGCAGGCCCTTGTGTTTCTTTTGCTATCATAACTGGTAAAGAACTTGGAAGGAGAGTCAAATACACAACCAAAAGGATCACATACATAGAGCACATATAAAACAACAATAAAAAATGAACGCGAAACAAAAGAAAAATTGATTTTATGGCATACTTAACAGATGAGCAAAACATTCAACCCTATATTCCAACCTGGAATACCCAAGAATCTGAGAAAGGGTCAATATCAGGCTTTGAAGCCAACACTCAAAAGGTAGAATGGTGCTACCACCAGCAAATTGTGATTGAGAACATTCAGTGGGTAGGATGGAAAGAATCAGACAGAATGCAATTGATTATTCAGTTTCTGAGATTGGTAGCTACTGTTTTGGGTTGGCTAATTCCTACTTGTTCAGAGGTCCTTTAGGGAATAAAGAAGACTACAAAAATTGAACAAGTATGATAACTTGGTTAGTGCTTTATTTGATTTGAGTACAATAACATCCAAAATCCACAAAACAGTGATCTTTATTCAGCCAAGTAAAATGCATAAAATGAAGCTCCACTGGCTCCTCCATCAGGCAAAGATATTAAAAATCATACAGGAGAATAAAATAAAATGACCTCAAATAGAAAAGTTCCAATCCATTGGCTCCCTCTTTAGAATTCCCCTGTAGTGGCTAAAAAGCAGTATCTGCACATCCAAGAAACATATTCATGTTGGCCATATAGCAAAGTACGATAACATCCCAAATCCACAAAATAGAGATATTGTGTATCTCAGAAGAAGTATCTTTTTGTATTGCTAACAGAATTCAAATTTTATCTCCTAGGCTGTGGAATGCTTTGTTCCCAGTTCCACATGGCCAAAAAGAGGAGGAGCCTGCCTGCACAGATATCCCTCCAAACCATCTCAACACAGAGCAACACAACATCTTGACAAAATGTAGCCCTGTGACTAAGATCATCACCTGTATGGTTTTTAACATCTTTGCCTGATCAAGAAGCCACTGGAGCTTTGGAAGCTTGCATCATGTATTTTTTGTATTTTGGTTGTAAGAATAAAGGTATCACTGTTTTGTGGATTTTGAATATTACTGTACTTTACCATATGATCAACATGGCTACTCTTGAATATTATTTGATTTAAGACAGAAACAGGCTTAAAACCTAATTAGTCCAAGGCAGCTTGATTATTTCAATGGGCCTTACCTATGCATTGGTTCACTGTTTACAAATTGATTTAATGGGTCTACTCTAATTGGGGTTATCCAATAAGATGCATCATAGTTAGCTCTATTCAGCAGTAACTAAAATTATTATTTCTTAACTGACAATTTGCTGCCCTTTCAAGACTCCCCAAATCTACTGCCTGTGGTGTTTAATTCTGCCTACTGGTAGAGTGAAGCAGCCACTGCAGGCAGTACTTTACTGACAAGGAGGTGAGGTAGAAAAGTTTTGAAGAGTTTTGTTCCTCAGATACCCAACTGTGGATACTACAAATCCAGTTGTATGTCCAATTTGCCAATTTGCCTCAGGCAGTGAAAAGGGGAATTCCAGCTAGAGGGAAGGAGATCTGGGAAAGGCATACAGAGAATTAGTGTCACCTGTACAGGATTTTGAAAAGATCATGAAATCTGATTGCTGTCTTTAACAACTAGCCATAAATCTTCTGAAATTGTTGAAAAAGGTGAGAAAAGATGGAGTCCTCAACTTAAATGAAAATACAGTTTGCCCTCCGTTTTCACAGGGGATCCGTTCCAGACCACCCAGCAAAAATGGAGGCTCACTCATATTCAAGCCTCATAGGTTTGAATGGGCGACCCCCATGCATGGTGTGCGTGCCATTGGAAATAGCGGAGGTCGCCCTCCGCAGATATTCGAGGGTGTGGATCTGTGAGTTAGGAAGGGTGACTGTAAATATTTTTTCCCAAAGAGCTACAGCAGAATGAACTAAGCACAATTCTGCTCTGTAGGTTTTTAACAATTGTCAACTACCTTGATTAGGGTTTTATCAATAATATACCTTGCAGGGCACATTGAACCAGATTGACAGATGCATCCTCTGCACAAGGAAATCTTAGAATTTCTTTGCCAGGGGAAGTGCCATATTCAAGATGGAGAACTATCTCACACTACTGTTCATGGTATGTTCAGTGCCCCTTCTGTACTAGTTCTCAGTTGCTATATAGGCTGCTCTAGGTCTGAGTTCAGGACAGAAGCTATATCCCATAAACTACTTTCTGGTTACTTCCCTTTCTATACAGAATATATGGAAACATTCCCACTTTACTGCTGTCAAATAAATAAATCCCCCCGTATACTCTTGTTACTGTCATATATCTGTGTGCTTGTGCATTTGTGGCAAAACTATTTTGCATTCAATATGTTTTACATGTTGAAAAATTATCTTTTTATCAAACATCAAGTATCACCACACAAATCTATATTTAGATAAAAATATTAACTAAAAAATCTTCTCATGTGAAGATTATTGGCTGCATCTAAAATATTGGTTCTCCTCTGGTGACTGATTTCTAAAACTCTTTTTTGTCTTTTGGTACAGTTTTCTTCTGAAACTTGACTGTAGTCCACTGATCTCCACACATATTGTGTAAGTCATTACATACCACCAATGTTAAAAGATTTTCAGTGACTTCCAGTGTGTTCCTGGCTTACTTTGGAAACTGAGCCACTTGTCTTGGCTTTTATAGTCTTAAAGAGCTTGAAACTTTAAAGAGCTTGAAACTTAGCAGGTAGATACCTTCTCCCACACAGAGTTGCTCAGGGGCTGAGAATTTTATCTAAGGCTCCACTGCAAACTTCTTAGTCATTAAGCAGTTTGGTTCTGAAGAGAGGGCCTTCTTTTCCATTACACAGAAATGGTGGAATTGCATGGCTATGGTTTGTTTACTGTTTCATCTCCAGGTATGTTCGCTGATCATTGTTCTTCCCATGAAGCAATGTTGAATTCCACCCCCAGTGCCATGATAACCTGTCCTTGGGAAGGAGCACTTTCTTCTGGCTAGAGAAAGGGTTGGAAAATAGCCCTCAAGCATGTTTTTCGAGACATCAACCATTCCAGACTGTTTGGACTCCTGTTTACCTAGTTCATCAAAGGTGTATTCTCTCCTGAAAGCTTCCTGGAACAGCAATTTATTTTTTAAGTAGGCTGCATCACCTACACTAAAAGATGCTCCATTTAAAATCCAGAAGTGGACTTCTTACCACTTCTACTTTTTTTTAGCAGTCTGTGTGACCCCAATAACAGAAAAATAACCCCATAGTTGTCCATCCCTGAGCTAAAGCATTCATTTGGAACTGAGAGTAGAACGTAGAATCAAGAAAGTCTATGTAGAAGCATGAGGATCTGGGGCCTTTCCTTCTAAGTGTGATGAACCCTCTTATGACAACACATTTGACCTATCTGATGCTATTAGGCTGCAGTCCTATAGCCACTTTTAAATAAATACTGAGTCTTAAAACTAATTTTTATATTCTGAAAAAACAGATTTCAACTTCTCCTTTTTTTGGTTTTGTTTCTTACTCCAGCAGCTCATGCAAAGACTCCAAGTATCTAAAATAATCTCATTGCATAATTTAGCAAAACATAATCTAAATATCAACACCTATCACTTATGAGTATAACCAGCTACATGGCTTGTACAATAGACTTCATATGTCCCTCCCACCATTTTATTTCTTTTAAGTCTTGTCAGATGAAGAGTGTTTTTGCAGCATTCTGGGATTAGTTCTTTTGACGTTAGCATGGTTTTCAGAATATCCTCCCCTTCGCCAGTAGATTCATGTATATTTTTATTGTTAGAAGGCAGCCAAAGAATCATGGGTAGCATTCAAATACTATTGAATATATATTTAACACATACCTATATGTTACATAATAAGTAAGGAACAGTAACTGTGTGTACACAATAGTAAATAAATGAATCCTGCATGAAACTGTGTGCTGAGTGCACAGAAAAAAGAAAAGAAGTAAATAATAGAAAAATCACCTTGCACTAATGCTCCCAGTTCCTCAGTTTTAGAAAACCTTTGCCTTCCTTTATGAAGAGCAGCACTAAAACCCCACTGTATTTAGTTCCTTGGATTTTACCTCCATTGAATAGCAAGCTGAACAACGGTCCTAAGTTTTTTGTGTGTTTTTCGAGCTATGTGGCCATGTTCTAGAAGAGTTTCTTCTTGACGTTTCGCCAGCATCTATGGCTGGTATCTTCAGCCCGAAAAACCCACAAAAAAGCCTTCGACTTCACAATAGTCCTAACATTTTTTTTCTAGTGGAATGTTGTTATCCTTTGTTTCCACATATTTATTCATGTTATAAGCACTGAGTTTACTAGAAGATGTAAGCTGGAGTTTAAAACCCATCTGGAAAGAATCTGTTTTGAAATCCAATTACTATATTCTTTACTAGATTTGTGAAGAAGATGAATTGCATATTAAAACACTGTTTGGAAGAAATGAATTATTCATTGACCCAACAGTGAACTGCTATATATATATGTCTTCCATTTCAATTTACCTTATTGACATCCATTCGTAATTTTTCGTTGTTAGCACTGGCAGCTTTTTCTGCTGCTTTCTTCTGACGCTGTGGTCCCCTGCCAAAGAAGATGTAGTTGACCAAGGCATACTCCAGTAGGGCCATGAAGACAAAGACAAAACATCCCATCAGATACATGTCAATGGCTTTCACATAGGGAATTTTGGGCAGTGTTTCTCGTAGATGGGTATTGATGGTTGTCATTGTGAGCACCGTTGTGATCCCTGAAAAAGCATAACAAATTCCAATTTAGTGTATTCATTTTTTAAAGGAAATGATCATTCTGCATTAATGTTTAATGGCCAGCACTGTGTTAATTTAGGGAATACAGGAGGAGTAAAGCATATTGATCAGAATCCTGTATATTAGCGGATTTACAGATGTGTGAATCAGAATTGGTCAGTTTTGTAACATCTGTATCCAGTAGAGGGCTGCTGTTACAATACTATGTACTAGAACCAGCAAAGTGCCCACTGTGCATCACTCTTGCTAGTGTCCCAATATGCATCTTTATAATTACTAACAAGGTTCTTTGCATCTCTACTACTTAGTTAAGTATACACAGAATTACATTAAGCAAAAGGCGATACATAATTCTGGCAAACAATAGTACACTTACCTAGTCTATAACAAAAAAGCAAAAAGCAGAGAGAAGTGCTGAGGACATTTTACAAATATTAATAATTATATAAACCTATCATCATGGGCATCTTTTCATGTTCTAATAGCACTAAAATGTAGTAGTGAATCACACAGGCAGGATCAAGTCTTATTAGGTGAAGGGAGGAACTGAATCTGGAACCTTTTTTACACAGAGCCTACACTCCACCACTGTGACACATTTCCTTGTAAAACACCTTGATCTGTTGGAAAGGCAGTATATAAATAAAA
>NC_056523.1:121803077-121817614 GCF_019175285.1 Sceloporus undulatus | reverse complement strand
TTTCTTTCTTTCTTTCTTTCTTTCTTTCTTTCTTTCTTTCTTTCTTTCTTTCTCCCTGACTAGTTTAGTTGGGAAAATTGTGTGAACAGCAAGCTCAATAAATTCAGGCAGCAGCTAGCCACAGCACCATCATGCCTTGATTCCAGCTGCCACAGATCTGGCCTCTGAAGGAAAGAACAGCAGCCAACCTGTGCTGGATTTAACCTCTCCCCTCCAAACAATTTGTAACCCATCTCATAGTCTTTTGATCTGAAGGGTGGGGTATAAATACTCCAAATAAAGAAAGATTATACAGTCAGTTAATTCTGAGGTGGAATGACTTAATTTTCAGATGAATTATAATTATTCAAATGTCAAGTCGACAGAAACATGGTAGATATAAGTAAATATAAGTGGAGCAACATTGCCTACCTAAAGCCACTCTTGCAGCTGAAGCATCATAATTAATCCAGAATGAAACCCAAGAAAGAATAGTGATCAAAATGGAAGGCATATACGTTTGCAGAATGAAGTAGCCAATATTTCTCTTAAGTTTAAAACTGAGGGATAGCCTTGGGTAGGAACCTAGAACAAAAAGAACAATGTTTAGAAGGCCATTATTGAGCTCTGCAACCTTGAAAATAATTACATTCATTTTCAGTGAAAACACTTTTATTCTGACATGTGTGATACACAAATGTAAGGAAAATAAAATCTCTTCTTAAACAATGAGAAATGTCTCTTTTGATAACCTGCTGAAGTACAAAAGATTCAAATGTCTTATTTTCCTAACATATATCTATAAATAAAACAAAGCTATTTGTTTCTAAGATCATGACCTCTGAACGTTTGACAAGAGTACAGCTCTTCTGAAATCACTGTAAGTGCCAAGGTGAGAAATTACTATTTACTCTGATGTCCAGAGAAATCTAGTCATACAAGAACATCAGATATACATCCATCTTAATGTTCTAACACATGGGTGGGAATTGTAAGGCCCTACAAATATTGTTTAACTGAAATTCACAGTAGCTACCACCAGCTGGTGAGGAATACTGGGAGTTAGAGTCAAACAACATTGGAGAGTCATACCAGGTTAGAGAAAAAGAAAGAAAGAAGGCTAAGAAGTGAATGCACAGCAACTTAATATTTAAAGCTGTTTTGGTTCTGATGTATCCTCAGAAGTTCAACTCAAAATTAAAGCAAGGAGCATAGTTCCAATCATTACACTGGTGAATGGTCTGGTCCATGCTGCCGAGGAAAAGAACTGCTTTGGTACCCATAGAAATGATAATGGTGGATCACACTTGATAGGCAGTCTGAAGGCTGCTTCCCAGCTATTACCTACATCAAGTAATCTCTTGTTCTGTTGAGGACTGCTTATTTGTCAAAGTCAAAAATAGTCCTATTGAACTAGGATTAGAAGCCTGCAGAAGGGAAGCAACTAATTGTCATTTCACATGGTGCTGTTAGGTAGCATCAGTAAGGGTGTGTATGTTTCACTAATATAAACGGGTGGATTAAGTCAACTGCATTTCTGCTTAGCTTTCAGAGGAAAGTTATAGCAGTAAACTAAAATGATATACTGGTTCAGGTTGACTGCCTATGAGCTACTCATGTTTTTAAAAAATGCTGCATCAAACAAACAAACAAACATGTTTACTATAGATGCAGCACAATCCCATGGATGTTTATTTTGGAATAGATCCTACGGTGTTTAGTGGGTCTAACTCCCAAATGACTGTGGACAGGATTATACTGCAGCCACGGTACTTTTACCACTGCATAGTTATTGTACAACTGCTATTTAATCCTAATTAGAAAGCCTTGGATTGTTTATGCAACCCATGCAGTTAAATTATTCTGTAACAGCTCTGTGGTTTCGCAAAAAGCTTTTCAGTGAACAAACATTCCCTTCACAAACCTGTTGAGAAAACAACTTTCTTGGTGATAAGTTTGTACTCTACAATGGAAAACTGTGGAAGTTCAATCTTTGTCACTCCTGTAACTGCATTGTCACCCCCACGCCAGTAAAATTCAATATCGTCTGTTGTGTAGCCATCTGTAAAAAAGGAGCAAAGCTTCAGGATACAATACACATGCAGTATCACATTGATTGGAAGAATAATTCAGTTATTTTTACTTGGAACATTGCAAATATTTACCTAAAATAAAAAGGAATACAATCACAGAAGTCAAGGTCCAGTGGTGCAAATCCATATCTAAGGTGAATTGTGAGTTTGTTCTCATCCCCCTTCTGCTGACTCTTTCCAGAGAAACAGAAACCCAGACCAGAAGGCTTTGCAGCCCAACAAAGCAGGTTTACAGAGTGCACAGGAGCTGGAGAAGAAAGGGGTGTTCACTACTTCTGGTGGAATCAGTGAGATTCAGCGGAAGCACCTCACTGAATTCTAGCTGGAGCACTACCCAGTGCATTTCAAATTGCACTTTATATAGTCTAAGACAGATGGAAGCTGAATAGATTTGGGAAGATAAATTGGGTATTGTTTGCTTAGAACAGTGGTTCTCTAACAGTGCTCTTTAAGAAATTTTGGACTTCAGCTCCCAGAACCCTAAGCCATGTTGGCCAATAGTCTGGGATTCTGGGAGCTGAAGTCCAAAATCCCTTAAAGAGCACAGTTTGGGAACCACTGGTTTAGAAGAAGGGAAAGGGCACCTAGCATGTGGAAATTCATGGCCTGGAAGACAACTGGGTATTACTAAATCCTGTTTGTTCCTACCTAGTTTTGCATGAACCCAAATGAGAATCCAACTCGTCTCTTGGAATTGATATTGTAAACCATTGTCCTGTAAATCACTATGCACATTGATCGTGATAAATAAACAAGTGTATGCCAGTAGGCAAATACTATATATACACAACTATAAGTCAACCTCATATGTGAGTTGGAGGAAGGTTGTGGGGCCAGAATTATGGATTTTGACATGACCCATGAATAGGTCAAGGGTAAAACTTAGGGGTATGTAACAAAGAATATATGAAGCCTAGGAAAATGATGCCAAAGAACTTACTAAATTTTGAGAAGCATAATTATTTGTACCCACCCTAAAGGCTGGATGAATGAGGAGGAACCATTTTAAATGTTTGCTGTGTGATGTGTGTGAGAGGTTGCAGGTACAGGAAGAGCTAAGAAACACACACATGTCAAAAAGCATGAAAAGGTAAAGCAAAGAAAATGGTGGTTATGTTAGCAGTGATTATAGCCTTTAACTTTCATGTGATAACCTTGCCTCATTTTAACCCAGGAAAACTGATGAACATGCGCAAATGTCTTATTCAAATCCTTTACAGCTTGATTTCTCTCACAGCTGTTTTGAAGGGAAGCACCAAGCAGCTGCCACTGCTGCCATTTTCTCATCCAGGCATTCATAAGGGTTAGATGCAGCACCATGGTGGTAAGAGTAGAGGGGATTGGTGCTTCTTTTAGTTGCTCTGGATGAAGCTCTTGCCTTTTGCCACTCTACTAAGAGATATGATAAGATATAAAGTACAGTACAGTACAGTACTTATACTGACTGGTGGATAAGTAAATCCATACGTGAGTATATACAGTAAGAATCTGGCAGCTGATCAACAAATTAAAACATTGGGTATGCCATGATTTCCTCACATGATCCACTGCGAAACCTAATCTTGTACTACAATGTTTGTTTGTTTTAAGCCATGATGTAAGGTGAGCCATCCTCAACTTTACAGTTGCAACGTATGGACTATAACCCTTATCATTCATCCAGCAAGGCAGTGCTGAATAGGAATGGTGGGAGTTATAGTCTTGGACACTAGAAGGGGAACCAGATGGAAGACCAATGTGAAAGCTTAAAAGCGAAAGTATTTTTTAAAAAAGTTATCGCCTCCCCCATCACAATGCTTAGGAAGAATGTCAGGAAGCAATCATAAAAAGTGAGAAAGATGAATGACAGGTCTTTTGAACTGTAAATGAGATATTTCCTGCCACTTTTCTTAAAATACAAGCCAGTATTTGCTTCTACAAGCCCATCTCTCCCCAGCACCAACAACATGTGCCAATTGTATATTTTTGCAGTTTTTGCTGCTGCAGAGTACATGATTGCAAGAAACACCGCACAACCTCATTAGCCAACCTGAACTGGTTTTCGCAGTTATTAAATTCCATGGCCCTGTAGAAAAGCTTGTGTAGCTTGGTGTTCACATCACCAAAAACAGTAGAATATAATGCAGGAAATGATGAGGGGCAATTGAGAGAGTCATTAAAACACCTGCTGCTGTTTGTGACAGAAAACTATCAAATAAAACTTCTAGTTCTAAATTTAGATTTATAGCTGTAAAGGTGACTCCTCTCACCCCATCAATAAATTCTGCAGCACACCCACCTAATGGGGTGCTACTGAGTTAAAAAAAATTAAGAATTTAAATTGTTTACCTTCATTCCCACACAATATAACATGCATATTTAGGAAATAACCACAGTCATATTGATTCCTCAGTACCAGACATGGATCTTCAGATCTACATTAAGCAAGGAAACAAATGACTAAAAACAGAGGCTCTTCTTTACCTTCTGTGTGAATAGATATTTGGCAGCTGTTCTGAGCCATTTAATGGCTTTTACTTCTCCCTCTACTGATTTAATTCTATACTGAAGCACAAGAAAGATTCCATACATCCACAATTTATGCATTCTCTGTCTTGAGCAGCTGTTAGTCTTTCTGGATAAATTACAAAAATTATTTTCTCCCTGGAATATTGATCTCACTGGCATGCAGATTTTTTTTTTTTTTTTTGGATGCCTGGTATAAAGTACTTTGGGGGAGGCAGAGACAGAGACACAATGATGGCCTTGAACGTTGTTTCCATGTCCCCCCCCACCCCACCCACCCCCGATTTGTTGCCTGGATCATTCAGCTGTGGCATAAAAGAGGCCACTGACATACTGTACCATACTGAGTTAACTATATGACTAATTCTAAAGAGAAGCTAGAAATACTATCTGGTGACATGCCCATTATCAGAAGTGAAAACAGCTAAAATGTGGAATAATTTGGATGTTCTAAAAATCCCCTAGAAGTATTTTTTGTGTTTTAAAAAAATCATTCAATATTTTGAATGCAGTAAATATACACAGAAAAATACCACTCCCAGGTGCATTTACACAGAAGTTAGTCTCACTATTTAGTCTAAAAACATATCTGAATAAAAGTTGCAATTCAAGGATGGCTATGATGGCACTCTTTCTTTCCCCCCTTCAGCTTTCTAGGTAATCCTCAAACCATCTCCTGAGGGTTTCCCTGCCTTCCGGAGCAACTTTGAGGGCACAGCTACAGGGAGGGAAGATTGTTGCCCTACTTATTCAGTTAATGGAAGATATCTCAGTAGAGCTCCCCACTGAATGGCTCTAGTTTTTGTGACTCGTCCATACATAAACACACAAAAATCATTGCAGCTGTTTCTTCAAGAACCAATTCTTTGTAGTAAAGGGGTGGGTGGGTATCAGACTGGTGTGAATATGAAATACTGTTTAATACATAATAATTTTCATCTGAACAAAATTCAGTGAATGAGTCATTCATTTCTTAAGGATTAACTGGGTCATTATATTTAATCCTTCCTTAAACGGGTGGACATGTGTTCTGCTTGACTGTAACATTTCCAGTGGATTTGTGTCGCATTCTGTTTACTTGCTTCTTAAGGGATTGAATAACCTAATATGTGCTGGAGGGGGAACAATCAACTCCACTGCATTCTAAAAGACATAACCTGATTATTTCCCCAGTACTCTTGGATGCCCCAATATAAACTGATTCAATATATTCGATGAGAAATTTAAGTAGCCATCATTGTCATGAAGTAATTGACAAATGACAGCAATCCACAGATGTAGGAGTACCTTCCATATTTTGTGTGATCCCAGTGTAAGATGATAAGTACAACCTTGCTAGTCCAACATTAGATGAATATCAGTCATCACTATGATAATTGGACTTCAGACTCTTCCAGTATCCCAAATCAATGAAGAACTTGGAATCGTAAATCAAATATTTTCAAGGGGAAGTATCTATAGAGTGCTGCCAAAGTTCTCTCTCACCAGCAGGAAGGAAACAGATCTGTATGAAACCTCTCTTCCTGTTGCTGCAATTTGCTCAAAACACAAGGTAGCAGGAAGATCTCTATTCTTTGCGGAAACACCATGGCAGGGGCTACAGCCTTGAACACTACTGCCACAGATGCTGGCGAAACGTGAAGAAGAAAATCTTCTAGAACATGGCCACATAGCCCAAAAAACAAACAAAAAACCACTGCTGCACACAATTGGAAGAAAAAACTGAAAATGCTACATGGGTTCTCTGATATGAAACCATTTACACGGACTTATAAACTAGACAATTATCAGGAACTGAATGTTTTAATGTAGACTTAATGTCTACAGACTAATGTACAGAATAATGGGTTGTATCCAGTTTTAGATGAGTGCAATTTGAACTTGTAACAATGGATTTCTACACTCCCTTCTCTATATGGACCTGCTCCTACCTGAATGCTTCACTGAAGCTAAGAGGATGCTGCCAAATGTGGTAGACTCTGGTGTGTCAGGACCATGTTCCACATTGGCCTGTGAAAATGACATGGATGTGGCCACTAGGAGGAACTGGAGCTGAGGTTACCACAGTTCAAGTGGCAGGTGCATGAGTCAGCACTTGGTGATCTGTGCATCATGGGAAGTCTGGATGCAACATGCAAGTAGGTGAAGTCAACTAGCAGTGCATCATTGGCAATGTTATGATGCAACAGGTACTGGGTATGAAACCAGCAAGGTTTCACTGGTGGCATCGCTGTCACATGACTTCACAGAAGACCACCTATATAAGGGAGAAGGTGACTATCTCCGTTGTTGGGTTGTTATGGTCAGTGGCTGGTGAAGCACTTTGTTAGTTTGTTTGTACAGAGTATTCAAGATGGCTGTTTGATACTCTGTATAATCCTTGTACAGTATATAGTTTATGCAACAAAGATTAAAGCCCTCGTGTCCAGTGAACCCTGTGGTCCAAGGTTTGTTCCTTCAAGCCTGAAGCTTATGTGGGAGAAAATTTTTCCTTGCAGCTTGAAGCCTTTGCAGACTTCTCACAGAGAACTTCTTCTGAGCGTCCTGCCTACGTGAATCAACTTTGCATGTGGTCATAGTGGACACAGCTTGTCTCTACGCCCCAACAATGGTGAGGTGTAACTATGAACCAGGGAAATTCTAATTAACTCAGTTACTTGGACTGAGTTACAAGCAATCCTTTTGGCATCGTTTCCCATCTGATTACTGAGATGCTGGGATAGAGAATTCACAGAGGCAGAATTTTTTCCATTAACTGTTTTTTATTTCAAGAGGGAAACACACATCAGTGCAAGCATACACACACACACACACACACACACACACACACACACACACAGATACAAGAACTCAGGAATAAAGGGTTGAGCATTGGAACAGACAAGAGGCTACACTAATGGTGATACTTGCTAAAGCATGGTGACTCTGGATGGTCCAACTGGATGGTATGGTGTTGGATTTGGCCATTTTGGGAATGCTGAGGGGGACGGCAGTGATCGGAACTAGTCAGAATTCTAGCCAGCCCGGGAAAACAAAGGAAATGTGGGTGCTTATATTGGCCACAAATATCTTGAGGCAAAGATACATCAAAGGGCCAAATCCTCATGGAAAAGATCACTTGAGATAGATGTATCAAAGGTGGGAATGGGATTGCAATGGTGACTCTTCGGCTTGGGTGCAAAACGTCCTGTTGCTATCAAGTTCGGTTGATATGCCAACTGCGACCCTACCTGGGCCAAAGGGACCTTGAAACGGTGGTACATGCTCTGGTAACCTCTCGCTTAGATTTCTGTAATGTGCTCTACATGGGGCTACCCTTGTACCAAGCCTGGAAGCTTCAATTGGTACAAAATATGGCAGCCAGATTGGTCACCGGTGCGTCTAGGTTTGACCATATAACAGCTATTTTGAAAGATCTTCAATGGCTGCCTATTTGCTTCCGAGCACAGTACAAGGTGTTGGTTATTACCTATAAAGCCCTATATGGCTTGGGCCCGAGTTACATGAGGGACCGCATCTCCCCATATAATCCGCCCCGCACACTTAGAACATCCGGGAAGAACCTGTTGGAAATACTAGCTTCCAAGTATGTTGTTACATCCCAGATGGCCTTTTCATTTGTTGCCCCGGGGATCTGGAATAGTCTTCCCGATGAGCTCCATCTTCTGACCCCCCCCCCAATCATTTAAAAAGAGTCTTAAAACCTTCTTCTTTTGTCAAGCCTTCCCCCCTGAAAAATGAAGTTTGTAATTTTTGATACCATCGATTCTTTGCCTACCCTGGATATGTATGTTGCATGATTGTTTTTAGAGCTTTTGTATTATTGGATTTTATTATGAAATTGTTTGTTTGTAATGGTTTTTAAATTAGTCTGTAATCCCGCTTCGATCCTATGGGAGAGGCAGGGAAACACAAATAAAATTTATTAATAATAATAATAATAATAATAATATTAATATTAATATTATTATTAAATCACCTAGCCTTCCTGTCTTAGCAGTGTGAATTTTTCCTTGAGTGCAGCTCCCAAACCATCTATTTGATCTATGAAACTGATATCTTGGTATGTGATCTGCCGCTTTTGGGCTTATGGCTGACAGAGTCCATCTGGGGCCATGGAAGGAAACCCACACCACAAAATTGGGAGAGGTCCAGTGGTTGTAACAGAGGGGCTGAGTGGGAATGTGCCTCCTCCTATTTGTAGGATTGGCTTCACTCCCAGTTCCATGCAATATAGCATATACAGTATTGTGGAGTCTGCAAACCAGGGGGCTGCCATGAGCAGGAGGGCAAAATTCAGTTCTAGCAGTTCTGTTGCACAAGACTAAATGTGTATCCAACCCATTTAGTTTTCATGAGCATACTCAAAATTTTAAACCCATTGGTGAGGAGGAGAAAGGAGGATCAGCTCCCTTAATTGCTATGGTGTATGTGTGCATGTATGTCATATGTTGACTTACAGTGATTCCATGAATTCTCTAGGGTTTTTTTTTTAAAGCAAGGAATACTCAGAGGTGGTTTGCCTTTCTCTAAAATACAGCCTACAGCACCTTGTATTCATTAGAATGAGGGACATCTTAGTAGTCCCTCATTCAAGTATTAAACAGGCTACAGGACTTATCCTGTTTAGCTTCCAAGATCAGACAGGATCTGGTGTCTCCAAGGTATCAAATCACATCAAATTTTATTTGCATCAAGCCAGTGGCCATTGCAGTGATAACAGAGTATACCAGCAGACAATTAATGTAAATGCTTACTAGTATCAGGGACATGTTACCTTCAGGGGATCTGTGATGATGCCTTTCATATTCTTTTGGATTGCATACAGGGCCTCCATGATTTGGCTAAAATCAGGGAAAGACAGTCAGTGGGGCTTGTGCATCTCATTAAGAACAATATTTTGCCCCAAATTATTCAAAGAACTGCAAATCCTGTTACAGAAAATAATTAATAATTTAATAATAACAATAATAAAACTCAACATATCTTCTCCATACCAGGAAAAAGGATTCAAACTATAAGATGATCATGCTGTGTGGGAGTATGGTGTTTTGGAACAGAAAGCATCAGCATTTGTAAATTACAGTGGGCCCTTGGGATCCACTGGGGTTTGGTTCTAGGAGTCTTCATAGATACAAAAATCTGTAGATGCTCAGGTCCCTTTAAATACAGTGGCATAATAAAATGGTGTCCCTTATACAAAATGGCAAAATCAAAGTTTGCTTTTTGGAATTTATAATTTTTAAAAATATTTTCAAGCTGTGGATGTTTGAATCCATGGATATGGAGAGTTGACTGTACCTACTGGCTGAAAGGCTTGCCACCAAAATCTGAAACAATGCCATATAGGTATACCAAAAAATGAATTCCATCCTCCAAAAGGAGAAGAAAAAAAAATCAGGCAAATGTAGATAGCAGGTACTGGCTGATACTGTTTATTGCTTTCAAACCCAGATGATATTTTATACAGTTTCTGAATTCATACAGAATGATATTTTAAATTACAGTGGAAACAGAACCCTGCTATTGCATCCCTCCTGATAATATGTGATAAGAATGCCATTTATTTTAGGCCTATGGTTTCCAAATATTCCAGATCTGGAATATTGACAACACTGCCATACAGCTACCAGACATCACTGGCAGGAAGTGGTGTCATGGCGGTGCCCCTCCCTGATTGTGATGCTGCAAAAAAGAAGCTTCTCTAGGTGGCTTCTTTTTTGCAGCGCATTGTTACCCTGCGGTTTGGTTGCTGCAGCAATGCTGCACAGCAAAAGGGGCAGTGTTTTGCCACCAGTGTGTACTGGCCCTATGGTAACACGAACTGTTTCAAAAATCCAAACATGCACAATCTTTCTGGCCCAGCCTTGTTCATGTGTCCCCGTGTGACAGGATACTCCCAGAGATATCCAGATACCTAGAACACTCCTCAAAATACAACTTAAAATTTTCACTTTATAATTTCAAATACACCACCTCTTGGTGAAGTACAGTGAATAAAATGTAAAGTTCCCATTCCAAATGTGTACCCCAGTTAAGCCAGTATGCACCCACTTCAGCTCCTTCACTTCTTCTGCAATACAGATAGAATAATGTTCTCTCATATGACTCACATGAGCTAACCTAGACAAAGTGCTTTGAATCTCTGAAATGCATTGAATGAGTGCTAAGTATTATTGTTGATCATATCCTCAGGGACCTCGATGGGTTTCTCCATTTGCTTTCTCCATAGCAAATGCTGTCCAATTTAACAATGCAACAAATCTGTACAATTTAATGGATTTTTCAATGTGGGCAATTGATTACCAGGTACACTTTAAAGAAGAATAAGACAATTTGAGATCTCATTTTTAAAAATCATGTTATTAAGGGCCTTTTTTTTGGGGGGGGGGGGCAAATGATCTCCTTTTCTCTCAAGAAAGAAAAGATGGTAGTATTCTGAATGTTACTTTTGTATATTACTGCAATAGACACACACACATTATGGGAATTAGTGAGTACATTGGCATAGCTGCACAGCAAACTATTTATTTTTATATGATATGTTATGTACATGGTTTTGAAATGGTGAATGTTGAATAAGGAACTGTTTCATACCAAGGTTATAACTGGATAACTATAAAGGCAATAAGCTCACCCCAGAGGATGAACAGATAACAAGTAAGCATGCCTCCTGGGATTATGTAGTGTTTAGGGGACAGAAAGAATAAAGATCACTACCCAAATTAATTACTGCTCTTTTTTTCATCCCTATTGCAAATTAGGACATGTCTGTGAAGGCAGATATGTAGCTAACAAGGAGAGTTTCATTTTCTTTATGAAATGTTACCATATTGTATTTAGTTGAACTAATTTCACTCATTCCACAGTGAAAATGCAGACCCTTTTAACAATTCAATTTTTGTTCCAAAAAAATTAAAACCCAACATCTACTCAAAAACAAAACGTCTCTCTCGAAAGGAAAACAGCCACCCTTAATTTGAAATAAAGATAGTTATTAACAGCTTAATATCAATTCTTCACACTATATAAAGACACAGAACAATAATCAATAATCAATAAATGCACACATCTAGTATTCTGTGCAAAGCTAGATGACTAATGAAATCTAACCAGTGAAATGAGGCACAACAAACTCAACATTTGTCCATAACCAGGTTAATATGCAACATCAATGTATGCTCCTCTTTCAGCTTCTCAGCAGACTAATGTTGCAGTGAATTAGAACAGTGAACTGGAACAAGTTAATAACATCTGGCAACTCTAATAATTCTGGCAGTTAAATTGCATTAATGTTCCAGATTGCTTAATTATTTCAAAGTTATATCACAAATCTGAGTTGCGAGGAGGAAATGTCCACAATCCAGAGTCATGCTTATGCTGAAGTCTCAAATTTCTGTTTTTGTTTTGTTTTTAAAGAACGCAAATGAACTTTGTGTGTGGAGAAATTCTCCTCTCTGTTCAGCAAGCACTGTATTTCATAATTTGAGGCTTGACATATGAACATGACTAGGAAGTTTTACAAGCTGGCCATCCTATCAATAGTTCATACAGCAATAGCAATAGCCAGTAGACTCCTATACCACTTATCAGTGCACTTACGCACTCTATAAGTGGTTTACAACGTGTAAGCTAATTGCCCCCAACAGCTGGGCACTCATTTTAGCAACCTTGGAAGGATACTAGGCTGAGTTGACCCTGAGCCCATGGCTGGAATCGAACTTACAACCTTGTGGTTTGTAAGTGAGTGGTTGCAGTACAGGCATTTAATCTGCCGGAAGAGATTCACCCATTATCCTCACTTGAGGCTTTCAAAAAGGCAACAAAACCCTTTCTCTTCCAGCAGGCCTTACCCAATTGATAATGTCCAGAACCAATTGAATCCCCCTTTTATTATTTTTCTTATTTGTGATTCGTTTTTAACTTTGATGCATTGTTATGTACTTTTTAACCTTTTTTTACTGTTTAATTTTATAGTTGGGAGGGAGGGTTGGGTCAGGGTTTTGTGGGGCCTGTTGTTTTTAATGTTGTATATTGTATTTTCTTTGTTGTCACCCACCTCAATCCTCAATTGGAAGAGGCTGGATATAAATTATTATTATTATTATTATTATTATTGTTGTTGTTGTTGTTGTTGTTGTTGTTATTATTAATATTATTATTATCACTGCGCCACCAGGGCTCTTCAGTTATGCAAATATTAAATGATTCAGATCACTCACTGTTTTCCAGGGCAGAAGCTGACTGTCTGAATCTAAGTCTACCATAACCACCTCCATGTCAGACAGCCCTAGCCTCGGTGCTCCACAACCTTGACCTGCACAACCCCAAGGCTTCCCAGTAAATGGAGGACCTTGCCCTTTCCTTCTGCAAGGAAGTCCATAGGTTAACCTCTTATCTAAGTTGTCTTGCCATAGCATCTTAATTATGACCTTATGCAAATAAATGTTACATAATGTTACCTCCTGGGCTAGAAAAGGAGGATAGCTACATGCAAATATGAATTGAAAAGAAGCCAATAATAAAATCTTGGTGTCTCTCCATACATAAAAGAAAACTGGTCTCAAAGTTAAAGGTAACACAATATATTTATGCAAAGAACACCACACAGGATCATTTTTGCCATGGTATTTGAGCCTTGTATAAATACTAAATAATATAATAACCTAACTAGTAAAGGAGGGCTTCAGATTTAGGAGATGTTTGTGGAATACCAATTTCTCACCAGAAGAATCCTTGGACTTGTATAAGATTGCTTGTGTCTAGATGAGTGCCTTGTCCAGTTAAGTGTCTCTAGTTCAGTACAGTCTCAGAATAATCTGGCAATGTATAGTATATGGGGTTTATTTACTTGACACAATCTTTCTTCCCGTTTCTCTGGAGATAAAAGCCAACCAAATACATAATACTGTCATTGTGATGACTTGCAAATGGCTCTCCCAGTCAGTCATCGCTTTGAGCTTATTGATGCTCTTTTTGTAAACTGTATTCTCAGAAGAAATGTTTGAACAGCAGTTTGGAACAAGCAAGAGAGCCTTTGGGGCATAATTTGTGCTGTGAAAATGTCACCTGTCTGTGTGCCGAAGGCACTTTACTTCTAGCTCACTGCATACCTAGAGCATTTGGACACTCTACTTGAATTCTCACTCAGCAAATTAAAATAACTATCCAGTTCCAAAAAACACCCCGAGCTCTTTGATAATAGAATAATAAAATACCTTTGCTTGTCATTTATGGCAGTAATATGACCACTTCAGTGAAAATACTCATTTCATTGTTCATAGTGCTAGATGTTTTTATGTTGGTATGTCACTAAAAGGTTACTGTCTCCCACAGTCTCCAGGTCTAATCTTCTGAAGAAATACTTTTAAGGAGTGCAGATAAGAACACTGCATATTGGATCAGTTATTTAAAGCTAAAAGCTAGGTAGACTATGAAGAGCCAGTTAGTGCCAGTAGCCTTTGTTGATGCTTTTGGACTGGTTCATATGCTTCACACAGCATATACAGTAGGAACATCAGGACAGATCAAAGCAATACTAGCAAAGGTCTATGTGCTTATTAAATTTTTTAAAACATATTTAAGAGTTTACCAAGAAAATAACCAATAGTGAACAGTCATGTTTGAATACTGCCATTTCTAATATCTTAATAGGTTCTAATTATCCCCAGAAGGCACCTGGCTCCATCCTGGCTTCTGAGGGAGAGAGGGGGTGGGCCAATCCCACCAGGCCTCCCCAAAGGAACTGAGCCCTTCCCGGAAGGCTTCTGGCTCCATCCTGGCTTCTGAGGGAGTGAGGAAGTAGGACAATCCCATCAGGCCTCCTCAAAGGAACTGAGCCCTTCCTGGAAGGCATCTGGCTCCATCCTGGCTTCTGAGGGAGAGAGTGGGTGGGCCAATCCCATCAGGTCTCCCCAAAGGAACTGAGCCCTTCCCGGAAGGCATCTGGCTCCATCCTGG